>NC_072803.1:3333333-3636363 GCF_028583425.1 Eublepharis macularius
TTTCTGCCCGGGCAACGGAGTGTCTGTCTTTGTCATGCTTCTCAGTTAAGGTGATGCGATTGGTGAGGCAGTAGAGAGGAGGGAAGGGGCAGGGGGGGCGTTTCCTAACCCAGCACTTAGCCTGGCAGACCTCCGCAATGATCCCTCTGGATAGAATCTCAACTCTCTTCCTTGGGGGAGCCTTTTGTAAAGAGGCCGTCTTTTCAGTCCACACTGTTAAGAGAACATCTACTCTAGGTCACCGTTTCCAACCCGTTTCTGCTCACCTACTGTGAGCTGGGGGGGAATCCAACCTCCCTCTGATCTTTTTGTATGTATTTGTTGTTACAATCCACGACCAGAAATGGGAATCAAAAATCATCAACAGACATATACATCAAATACATCTCATAAATATATAAAATATACTAAACATAAAATACAGTTCATAGTTAAAATCTGCTAAAGCATGTTCTTCTGCCTCATTAAGCATGCCAAGGCACAAAATCTAGCTACTTGAAAAGAGATTTCATTGCAATGATCACCAAGAAGGAGTGAAATGTAAAACTGATTTGATCTACCCAGATAATTGTGCCTGTGGAGCAATATATCCATTCCGAATGTTCTGGTAAAACTGGCAGCATAGGAGGACACGCTCAATTGTTTCTACCATACCAGAGGGGCTTGGACAGAGACATTTCTCGTACAGAATTGCAAGCATGTCTTCCATCCAGAAGAGCAGATAGGTAGACATTAAGTCAAGCAAGGGTAAAAACTCTGCGGTGTTTGAGGAATTCACCCCGATCTTTCTGTGATGATTTCTCTGAGGCTGGCTGTGGGAAGGCAGCCTCAGTAGCCAAAATGTGAGTCTTTCTCCTCCTGGCCTATCCCTTCTCCTCTCTGCCCCTGGCTCTCTGCAAGTGAAATCCAAGGCATCCCATCTGGGAAGTGGGTTGGATGCCTTGAATTATGGTAGCTCTCTCATCTTCTTGGCCTCCTGAGTAGCTCCCTGTTGGTTCCGTTCTTCTGCTTAGGCAATGAAGCTTCTGCCTGCGAAGATCACAAGCTGTACTCCGGGCTGTGCACTGCCCCCACGTCCACATGTTGCGATGCCATGAAAAAGAAGATGCTACTTCTGGTCAACACTCCCTTACTTCTGTCAGCTGTTGAGGGCCCATAGAACAGGGGCTCAGTAGAAGGCCTCAGTGGATGGGAGGGGTCATACGAGGGAGCCAGCCCGTGAGATAACCCAACCCTAGACCACATGAACGAAGCCAGCACTTTGAATTTTTCTCAAAAAGAACGTGGCCATTTTTTTCAACACAGGCAAAGTACACTCTCTGTAGGCCAGGCGAGCCAGAAATCTTGGTGCTGAACAAACTTCAATTTCTGAGCAGCCTTCAAGGGCAGCCCCAACTGCAGCAGTCTATCCAGGATGTGACCAGAACATCAATAGCTGAGGCCAGATCAAGCACATCTAGATAAATATATTTATATAATTAAAGGGACATGGATAATTTAGCACCTACACTGAATCTTCCCCAACAGCACAGGGTGGAATCTCTACTTAAACACACAATGGTTTGGGTGGCTTCCTCAGGGCCAAGCTACAAGTGACGAATGACACTTGAACAGCAAGTGTCTTCCTCCCTGTTCACTTGCCCTCCACTTGCGCTCCACTCGATCCACTTGCTGTTCAAGTGTCATTCGTCACTTGTAGCTTGGCCCTCAGAATGGCATCTGTGCTGCAATCTGGGGACTTTTGCTGGCCTCTTGTCCCCCACTGTCTTTGGCAACAGCAACCCCCAGCCAGCCTTAATTTCACTGCAACTTTGCCTTCAAAGCAACCTTTTCTTACAAGGCAACTCAGGAGAAAAAAAGAAAGTGTGTGTGTGTGGTGGGGGGGAGAGCCCAGTCGAAACACCCGACCCGCTGCCTGCAATTTGGCTCCCTGAACATGACTTCCTAACACTGGGACCCAATTCACACTTTGCAAGCAGCAGCTAATTGGAATAGATCTGCAGGTACTTGGGGGGAAGCGGCCTTGGAGAAGGCTTTTCAAGCAGCCCCTCTGCCTTTTCATACCAACTGTAATTCCTCTCAGCTCGCTGGGCTCACGAGCCGCAGGCAGCTGGAGGAAGAATGCAGGGGAGAGAGAGGAGGAAGAGAAAAACAAATTAGGGGAGTCAGCCACAAGCAGGCTGGCCAGGCAATCTCCCTTTGTCTCTTCCAAATGACCCTTAAAGAGCCAACTGGCATCTGGTGGTCTCTGCAGCTGGGCAGGAGGGGCTGCCCGTGGACGCTTTGCCACTCCGAGCGCATCACTCTCTCTCATGATAAAGATGGAGGGGAGCTGAGATGCAAAGCTTTGGCTCTCTATCGAGAGGAATCTTCAAGTCACAAGGTTTGGTTTCCCAGCAGCTCGTAGCCACGATGTCTATGTAAAACCTCCAAGCTCAGAGGCACTGTACCTCTGAGCGCCAGGTGCTGGGGGACAGCATAGGGGGAGGCGATTGTCTTCACCCTGCTTGAGGACTTGGCATCTGGTCGACCACAATGGAAAATATGATTCTAGGAGTGACGAATCAAGCATCGTCATGTTCTTAGGAGGATCTTGAGAATGCCATGGGTGCAGAGAGGGAAGCAAAGGTGGGTAATTGCCCTGGGACCCCACAAGGCTAGGGGTCCCCGGTGCATATATGCATATTGCCTAAGGTTAGTAGACAAATGCAAACCACCTCTGTTAGTCTCTTGCCATGAAAACCACACCAGGGGTCACCATAAATTAGCTATGACTTGATGGCACTCTCCACCACAACAGTAGAAAAGAGAAAGAGTCCAGTAGCACCTATAAGACTAACAACATTTGTGGTAGGGTAGGAGCTTTCATGAGCCACAGCTCACTTCTTCAGATACCTGAAGTGAACTATGACTCACGAAAGCTCCTACCCTGCCACAAATTTTGTTAGTCTTATAGGGGCTACTGGACTCTTGCTCTTTTCTACTGCTACAGACAGACCAATACGATAACCCGTCTTGACCTATCTCCACCACCACAGTAGACAAAAAGGTAGCACCCTCGGTCTTTGGGGCAGTGGCTCACAGAGCCCAAGAGGAAGTCTGCTTGCGGAGCCAGTGAACCGACATTCTTAACGAAGGTGTCATCCTTGGAAACCGCACAAGAAGAGAGATTATGCATTTACTAGGTCACTACTCCATGCATTTAAATACTCCATGGCTTGCAGCCAGACTAGGCGTTTCCATAGGCACAAGGACTTCCGTCCATGGAGAACCATTTTTACTATTTCCACCCCCCACCCCCAGCAGCCCAAAATGCCACCAAAATCCTGTTCTCGTGGAAGAGGGAGGAGCAGGATTGGGGGGTATTTGGAGCTGCCATGGGAAGGGGGCCTTGCGCTCCATGGGCAAAATTCCTTGTGCCTGTAGTCTGGATACAGCCCTATGATATCTACTGGCAGCAGTTGGGGAGGGGGGTGCAGGGGGAAGTTCCCAAGACTATCTTGCCGCCAACCCCCCCCCCCCTCCCATCAGCTGGCTTATCTCCTGTGGCCCTGAAGGACGGCTTGCCCAAGAACTGGGATTTTATGTCTGTCGTGAATCAACAAACTTGGTATATGAAGACAGACAGAGGGGCCCAGCAGAGAGCCCCCCAGAGAGTGCATTTGGGGAAGGGGCTGCTGCTCTGAGGTTGCTTTCTCGGCATCCTCAGAAGACTACAGTTCCCTCCGATCTCCCCCACCCCCAAGGCTCCTGCCTGCAACAGAAGGCAGTGGGCTCTGCAGAGAACTCTTGTACTTTGCTTGCTTTTCACACACAGACACACACACGTACAGGAACACAGGGACTGTTTGTCAATGAGAAAATGCAAGGAGGGAGCACATGTTCCTCATGGTGGGATGAACAGGGCAGGAGTGAGATCTGGCTCCCAAGAAGAGGTTCAGGGACTGGAGGTGCCAAGTGGGTATGACTTGTTGGGCGGGGGGTGGGGGTGGAGGTCACTCTGCTTGTGCCATATGAGCCATCTTTTCCTGGGGTGGTAGATGGAGACAATGATTCACCACATGGCGGGGGGGGGGGCTTTCCATGTTGACTTCAGAGCACATGCAGGTAGGGAGTTGATCATCGGTAGCGCCCTCCTGGTCATGTGCGGGTGTAAATGCGGTGGCTCTTGTCTCCGCAAGCACTGGGACATATTGGGTAGCCATTAAATTTTGCCACATCTCCTGCACTCCAGTGGTGCAATGATAGCACGAGAGACCTCTCTGTTGCTGTGATGTGGCCTCTTCTGGGGCATGCTGGATTCCAGCAAGTTTACAGACAGTTTGGACCTGGGCTGGGGAGGGAGGGAGGGAGGGCTCGTACCTCAGTGTTGGGGCACATGCTTGCAGTCGGTCCATCCCTGGACCGACTGCAGCATCTCCCTGAGTCCTTGGAGGGCCAATGGGAGCTGAGGAGACCAAGCTAGATGGTCCAGTGGCCTGGCGCAGTACAAGGCAGGGTCATTTGTCTCACTTTATGGAGCTCCATGCATTTCCATGTAGATACTTTGTGCCCTCCTCTTCAGCGGTGCCCTGACCTGGATAGCCCAGGTGAGCCTGATCTCATCAGATCTCTGAAGCTAAGTAAGGTCAGCCTTGGTAGCGATTGGATGGGAGACCTTCAGCGAAGACCAGGGTTGCGGAGGCAGGCGACGGCAGACCCCGCAAGGCTGGGGGTCCCCAGTGCATTGATTCATATTGCTTAAGGCTAGTAGATAAATGCAAACCACCTCTGTTAGTGTCTTGCCATGAAATGCCCACCAGGAGGTCGCCGTAAGTTGGCCATGACTTGAGGGCACTCACCACCACCGCCTCTTCAATGGCAGGGTGCGTGGCTTGCACACGGAATCTCCCACAGGCAGTCTCCGGCATCTCCAAGTAAAGGATGCCAGGTGCTGGGAAAGAACACCTGCCAGAGAAGACTCCACTGAGCTAGACGGACTAACTCGGAATCAGGCAGGTTTGTATGTTGATATAACATCAAATGAATCCCTGAAAGGATGTGGGTAGAGAAAAGAGCTGTGGTGATTTCGATGGGGAAAATCCAGGACTGCCGAACATCTCTCGAGTGAAACTGGCCCTACCAAGGCTTCCTTTGAGACAGTCATGAGAGGGCCCAGAACCTGAGCTTTGCATCACAACACAGCTCAGCTTTCCATCAGTCCTTCCCTCAGCTCTAGTGGGCGGGGGCCATAACATCCCAAGGGTCTTAGGTGACTGAGAAGGACTGAGGTTGTTTCGTTCTTAATAACTGTGTGCATGGTCCCACCGGACACCCGTTCTTAATACCTGTGTGCATAGTCCCACCGGACACCCGTTCTTAATAACTGTGTGCATGGTCCCACCGGACACCCGTTCTTAATAACTGTGTGCATGGTCCCACCGGACACCCGTTCTTAATAACTGTGTGCATGGTCCCACCGGACACCCGTTCTTAATAACTGTGTGCATGGTCCCACCGGACACCCGTTCTTAATAACTGTGTGCATGGTCCCACTGGACACCCGTTCTTAATAACTGTGTGCGTGGTCCCACCGGACACCAGTTCTTAATAACTGTGTGTGTGGTCCCACCGGACACTCGTTCTTAATAACTGTGTGCGTGGTCCCACCAGACACCTGTTCTTAATAACTGTGTGCATGGTCCCACTGGACACCCGTTCTTAATAACTGTGTGCATGGTCCCACTGGACACCTGTCCCACTTGTTGAATGCCCCAGCCTTCCTGTCAATGGGGCTAATAGAGGACAGCACACCTGTTGTGCCCCCAGTGCTGAGCCACACAGGTAGTCCTGCTCTCTCCCATACATTTTTGTTTTTTTGTCTTCTGGGATGGTAATTTTTGATAGTTTTCTGTAGCGGGCAAGAGAGCCCTGCAATGTCTTCCGAATGAAAAACAACTTCCAACCTGCCTCGAGATGGCAACAGAACCATAACAGATGCCCACCTGTCATCATTTTCCAGCAACTCAAAATTCTGCTCCCGTCGCTTAGCAAACCAAATTACTCCTAATTAGCAGATGATCATTAGTCTGCCCGGTGTGTTGTGCTATCAGGAACAGGAAGTGTGAGCATCAACACATTCATCTGATCCTCAACACCACCTGTGTAGTCCAAGAATCTCAGCCCCTGCCACTTTCCCCAATCAAACACTCAAGCACAGGCGTTCGTTCGTTCCAAGTTGGCATGGTTCAGACTAGAGGTTCTCAACCTGGATTTAAAAACTAGGGGTTCTTTAAAAAAAAAAAACTTTTTTCCACAAACAATTTTCACTTTTCCAAGCCTACAGTCTTTTATTTTTCCTAGTTAATTTGAACGATAAGAAACTGGAAGCTTGAAGAGATAAGTGGGTATCTCTTGACGAACGCCCTGGGTGGACAACTGCCTCTCCAAAGCTCAGTGTTCTTAATGTAAAGAGCTTCTATAAGGTTTTCAGGGCTGCATTTGACTTCTTAGAAATAATCATTCCTCCTTCTCACATGGAGTTGTGTTGATGACTGTTCTTAACGTGCCTCGTTAAAGAGCTCATTAAATGCTAAATGTGCTTCCAGACCTGCCAGCCTTTTTATCAAAGAATCGGCACCAACTTGCTGAACTTTTGCAATCATTGAAATGCCTTGTGAGGTCAGACCAGTAGTTCATCTAGACTAGCATCTTGTTCTCAATATAGATCCAGAGGAGTTAGCCATGTTAGTCTGTAGTTGCAAAATAGTAAAGAGTCCAGTAGCACCTTTAAGACTAACCAACTTTATTGTAGCATAAGCTTTCGAGAACCACAGCTCTCTTCGTCAGATGCATCTGACAATGTGACTGATGAAGAGAGATGTGGTTCTCGAAAGCTTATACTACAATAAAGTTGGTTAGTCTTAAAGGTGCTACTGGACTCTTTACTATTTTGTTCCCAACAGTGGCCAGCCAATTGCCCCAGGAAAACTGACAAGCACAGCAAAAAGACTAAAGCCCTCCCTTACTGTTAGTGCATCTGATACTGCCCGGTACACTGTGCTCGAAACTGGAGGTTTCAATCAGCTAATAGTCACTGAAACCCCTTTATGTCATGAATGAATCTAGTACCATCTTAAAGCCCTCAAAGCCAATGGCCATCAGTACAGCATGTAGAAGCAAATTTTAGGGCAATGGGGCTTTCGTTCTTCATCTCAACTTTTCCAACCCTCCCTAAAACACTCCTTTTCTCACACCACAACGGCTGCCCGTCGAGGTTGTTCCATAACCAACACAGGTGTTCTCACAATGTACAAAACGGTACCAGAAGCCCCAGGAGTCTCAAGCCACCTGCTGACTTGAAAAGAGATTTGCCCACATCTCTCCACTGAACCCACAGAAGATTCTCTTGCGTGGTCTTGACCCAAACATGTACAATGAACATGGTTCGGTCAAACTTTTCCCCAAGTTGTCTTACCTTTGCCTGGCAGCATGAAGGTAAACAGGAGCCAGAGAAGAAACATCAGCAGAGCCGAGGGAGCCATAGATGGCCTCTGGAAGGAGGGCAGGAGTCGCCACACCAGCCGGAGGCAAACAAGGGAGTCTTGCGATTCTCTCTCACACCCGTTCCCCCTCTCCGTTCTTCTCTCTGTGGAGAAATTCAATGCAATTAAGGAGCCAGAGGCCACTTCACTCCTTTCCTTGCTTGTTTTCCCTTAACTGTCAGATTTTTTGAAAATGCATAATTAATGTTGCAATCAGTCTCTCCCTCTCTCTCTTCTCCCTCTCTCTCTCTCCCTCTCTCTCTCTCTGCTGCCTCAAGTTTCAGGCAGAGAGAATCCAAAGACATGCACCCACCCAAGTTGATGTCAGGCAAAATGAGCAGGGACGGAGGCTTGTTGCCTCTTCCTATCCAGCAGGGAGGGCCACGGCCGAGCCTTTTGCATGAAGTTGGAGATGACGAGTTACCGGATGAGAGACCTCTTGGAACCTGCTCCTGGCCAACTGATGAGGACGTTGGAGCGATAATTTTTGCATTAACATATCAAGTTGTGAAAGGAAGTGACCGGGATCGGATGGTGTTTGCTTCATCTCTCCCGAGACTGAAACGCGATGAGCCTCGGTTACATTTTATGGGACCTGAGAACCAGGAATGGGTTTGTGATCCAAAAGATAAGCATGAGAGAGGTATTAGCATCCTCGAGGATGAACGCTTCTCACAATTGACAGGCTATTCTTTGTGCAATCTGAACCCATCCTGTAGATGAGTGGGGTTTGCAGGGCACAGACAAGAGCCAGCTGTTGCAGCATCGGGGCCTCACGCACTCTTCCTTGTGCCGCGTGAAGCTGGCCATCAGATGAGATCTTCTCCAGCACCCCCAAGTTCAGAGGTGAGGCAGGGAGCTACAGGGGGAAGGAGCCACGTCTCTTGTGGTGCTCCAGGAGTAGATCTCCTTCTCAGCACAGATTTGGGCAGACCAGCATCTCCGGATCTCCTGTTTGCCCGAGATTTTAATAGCATTTCATTTTAATTGGCTGAATTTGGCTTCTTATGAATTCTTTATCAAGGGTTTTTTTCCTTTAATTGCTCTTGTTTTTGCCTGAGTGCCGAAGTTGATGGTTGCATATTGTTTTAACATTCAAAAGCTGCCTTGGGGGTCATTATAAGCTGAAAAGGCAGGATAATAAAACATCTTAAATAAATGAATCCTGTTTTGTCTGTGCCATCTCCCTTTCTCATAGGCGTGCCAACCTCATCCCAAATTCTTCCAAAATTACAACTGATCTCCAGATAACAGAGATCAGCTCTCCTGGAGAAAACGGCAGCGTTGGCAGGTGGATTCTGTGGCAGGACATCCCTGCTAAACTCCTTCTCTCCCCAAATGCCACCCCCCAAGCTCCTCCCCCAAATCCTCAGAATCACCCAACCTGGAAGAGGCAACCCTAATTTCACAGGGGGAGACCAGAGGAGAGGAGGATAGGCCCCCATCTTATGAAGACCCCCTCAGGATGGGCTTTTCCTTTGCCAGCTCCACCTTTGGGGGTGGGGGCCTGAGTTCTTTGGGCAGCTCAGGGACAAAGCGTCCTTGTTGCAATACCCCAGACATAAGAAAAGTAAAATGTGCTGTCTAATCACAACTGATTCATGGTGACCCCAGGAGTGATTCCACCTCCTCGGGTTTTGTTGGGATTTTTAGTACCAAAGTACCCAAAGAGTTTATTGTCTATATAGCCATAGGCCGTCACAAATTTTCCAAACATCAACTAATAAACAGTTAAATCCAGTATCACAGTTTGAGGGATTTTTAGCAAGCATCATTCAATTCAGCCATGGAAGAGTTAAATTGTTCTTTTTGTTTAGTTAAATAGGGAGCTTGTCCAAGGCCACTTAGCTGTAGAGTAAGAGTTCCCGCCACAGAAGGGGGAAGTATTTTGCTCAAGTTAAGGGATCTAGGATTGTCTATTGGGTGAACCAGTTTATTGGGGGGCAATTAACTAGCAACATATACTAGGGTTCTATTGCTCTTTGTTCGGTCTTTCTTCAGATTGAATTGTGTTCTAGTCTGACCATCAAGATGTAGGAGTCAGTTAGCTATTCTATATTTTCTAAAATGCACCCTTTCCCTTGATATATAGTAAAAGTGTTTTCCTAGAGCTAAAACCACAGGAGTCTGTGGTTTGATTCTACTGCGCAATAATTACTCTGCAACTTTATCCCGCCCCCCCCCCCCGCCCATAGGTTTTCAAGGCAAGAGATGAGCAGAGGTGGTTTGCCATTGCCTTCCACTGCCGAGCAGCCCTCATTTTCCCAGGGGGTCTCCCATTCAAGTACTGACCCTGCTTAGATTCTGAGATCTGACCAGTTCAGGTTAGTCTGGGCCAGGGCTTTTTTTCTGGGAAAAGAGGTGGTGGAACTCAGCGGTGGAACTCAGGACCGCACAATGATGTCACTTTGGGTCAGCTGGAACAAGGGGGGAGTTTTTTAAAGTTTAAATCACCCTGGGCGAAAATGGTCACATGGCCAGTGGCCCCGCCCCCTGATCTCCAGACAGAGGGGAGTTTAGATTGCCCTCCGTGCAGCAGTGTGGAGGGCAATCTAAACTCCCCTCTGTCTGGAGACCAGGGGGTGGGGCCACTGGCCATGTGACCATTTTCAAGAGGCGCCGTAACTCCGTTCCACTGCATTCCAGCTGAAAAAAAGCCCTGGTCTGGGCTATTAGGGCTGCTACACCCCAGACACCCTTACCTAGAACTAAAAGGCAATTGGAAGGTCACATTTTTAACACCTGCTATGTAAAGATAACTCACAAGCACAGCAAAGGAGACAGCTGGGCTAGAACTGATTTTCCTGCTGTTACTCGGACTTTTTATACTTGCTGGAAGGTTTCCTCTTCCAAACCATGCCAGAATGGTACTTCTCACCTGCAGCCTGAAGTGGTGCAGCCCGTTTTACCTCTTGCTCTTTCGGCATTTCTGAACTGAACTTTGAGATCAACCCCAGCTGCCGAATCAGGCTACAGAACTCTTCTGAGCTGGCAGAGCAGACCGTTGTAAGGACCTGCCAGGTAACTCTCAAAAGACTTCACTGCATGAGTCCAGGAACTGCGTGAGTTAAAGCACTTTATTGATAAGCTACTAGAATCCTATCCCTACTGCATTCTTTGTCAGGAATGGTGTTTCTCTACAAGCGCGTAGCATATATAGGATTCTAAGCTCCGCCTAATCCTTAGAGTGCCCCCCCCCTTCAGGAAACAGCTAAGTTCAAGAGATGATCAGCAGGACAAAGCAGAGATGATGTGTTGGAAACTTCAAGACCATGCGGCACCGCTTCCCCGGCTAAAGAGAAAACACACAGATAACCACAGAGCAGCCCCCTCCCATTCAGACTCACATTCCAGCCAGAGAGAGAAGAGAGAGAACAGCTCCAGCAGATATCATCATAGTACACAGGGTCTTTCAGAGTACACGCAGTGTACAGAACCTTGCAGAGCATGGCAGGTGTCATCCTAATGATCATACACCCTGCAAGCTATAGGTAGTTAGGGTGGCCAACTCTGGGTTGGGAAATTCCTGGAGATTTGGGGGTGGATGAGAGTTTAGGGAGAACATGGACCTCAGTGGGGTATAATGCCGTAGGGTCCACCCTCCAAAGCAGCACTTTTCTCCAGGGGAACTAAACTCTGTAGTCTGGAGATCACGTGTAATTCTGAAAAGTTGGCAACCCCAGGGAGAAGACAGCACGTTTTGAATCTGCACGTGTACACACTCATGCAGAAAAGAGAAAAGAGCCAGTATATTAAAAAAGAAGAAAAAGTCACATATTAGTCTGGCCCGATCTCTTCAAAACAGGATTGCTGGCTTCCAGGTTGTGGTTGGAGATCTCCCAGAATTCCAACTGATCTCCAGGCCGTAGAGATCAGTTCCCCTGGATGCTTTGGAAGGTTGGCTGTATGGCATTTTACCCTACTAAGGTCTCACCCCTCCCAAGCCCCACCTTCTCCAGGCTCCACCTCACAAATCTCCAGGAATTTCCCAACCCGGAGCTGGCAACCCTAGCCTCTTGCTGTGCCCTTTTTCTGGTTGCAGGCCATTTTGTACCTAAGAGAGCATCCCGCAATGTGACCTGCCCTCTGCCGCCCAAATGGATGGCAGCATAACAATGACTTCTTTCTCAGGCCCTGGGAGCCCAGCCCCAACTGCAGGATGCGTCTCCCCGAAAGAGATCATCTCTGTGTGCCGTAAGTTTGCCTACAACCCAAATGCCCTTTGCACCACACTGCACAGTGCAAGCTGGACCGCGTACCGCAATGCTCACAAGATGGAGTTTTGCCCTTCAGAAATAGTCCAGGAGAGACCCGGTTGGAGGCCTGTTGCTCCCCCCTGGTGACGCTGACTGTGGCACTCTCTGCTTTCGGACGGAGCGGCAGTCGGGGTTCTATTTTCCTCTATTAATGGGACTGGTGGTGGAACTGGCAGGAATTGGAGCCTTTGGCCACAGAGCCGGGGCAAATTGCATCGACGGCAGCAAAGAGTCACTTAAACAAGACAAGAAATTAGTGCCAAACCCTGATGAACTCACCCCCGACTGCCAATAGTGGTGTCAGAGAGAAAGCGAGTGGAAAGCCTACGCTAATTTGATTTGTTGACTTTGTTAGCAGATGGGAAGCCTCCTCGCGGGGAAGAAGCAGCGGCTCGGAGCTGTTTGCTGTTATTGAATCTGGATAACAGAAAGGAGGGAGCAGTCGAGCGAAGGACCAGGCGTACGAGCCTGAGTGGCCCTTCACAGGGGAGCCACTGCAGGCCCCAAAAGGAGCTCGACTCCACTAATGCCTGTTGCAGCTACTCTGCACAGGTTCTGGGTGTTTGTCTTGTTTCCGGGAGCCTGGGATTTGTGCCGTGTTTTCACAGCTTTTCCCTGCAAATTGACTATGCTCTTTGACAGGGCTTTTTTCCAGCAGGAACGCGGTGGAACGGAGTTCCAGAACCTCTTGGAAATGGTCACATGGCTGGTGGCCCCGCCCCCTGGTCTCCAGACAGAGTGGAGTTTAGATTGCCCTCTGTGCCGCTCCAGTGGAGGGCAGCTGCAGCAGGCAAACTCAACTCCCCTCTGTCTGGAGATCAGGGGGCGGGGCCACCAGCCATGTGGCCATTTTCTCCGAGGGCAACCCACTGAGTTCCACCACCTCTTTCCCTAGAAAAAAAGCCCTGCTCTTTGATGTTAATGGAAAAGTAGCATGAGGCAGGGACGTGGAATTGGGATCAAACCCATGGCTGGACGTGATGGCATCATGAGTCTTCTCAAAACACATATGGCAGTCAATGGTGTGGGGTGCAGATGAGGAAAGGTGCAACGCACCGATGTCACTGCGGGTCTCTCACCCTTATGAAAGGTCATGAAAGGACAGGAAGGTTGCAACTCTGGGTGGAGGAATTCCTGGATATTTACAGATGGGGGCTGGAGGGTGGGGTAGGGAGGGGAGGGGGAAGGAGGGGCCCAGTTGGGATATAACACCACGGAGCTTGCCATTTTCTCCAGGGGAACTAATCTCTGTTGATCAGTTGTAATTCTGGGAGATCTCCAGGCCTCGTCTGAAGGCAGGCAAGTAGGGGCACACATCAAGAAAATTTCTCTGTTTCTGTTTTGGTTTCGGGGGTTCCAGAATAATTCCCTTCCATGACTAGTTTGTTCCAGGTTGGTCAATGCAGGCTTGGAACTGATCCGTTTGGGGTTTTTCACCCTATTTTCTTGAGTTTTGTTCCGTTGCACAGGCGTTGGCTGCACGTGTGCGAACCCATGCAGTTCTTTCAAGGTGGATGGGGAAATGAGACTCTGGGGCCCATCTTCTCCATCACCCAAGGGTGTTCAGGCAGGCAGAATGACTGGCTGAATTCCACCACCACCCTGCCCAAACAAACCAATGTTTGCCCCATAAGTGTTCCATTTGCTGTGGGGAAAAGCAGGATTGTTTTTGAAAGGAGGGGAATAGGTACACATTTTCCATTTGACTCAGAAAAAGAGAGAGCCCTGGAAGAATATGGGAGCAAGCCTAAACAGGTCTACTCGGTAAGTCCCATTTTATTCAATAGTGCTTAGTCCCTGGGAAATGTCTTTCATATTGCAGCAAATTGACATCTCCCTTCCAAATGTTTCCAAAGCTGATAGGAGGGGAGGGGAGGGGTCTCCCCTTGCAAGGACCTGATGGGCAGGCAGGGAGACCATGCCATTTCCTGGGTAGCTATGGGGGGGGGGATGCGCTCATGAGCCTTGGTGTCATTCCGCCTTCCCACCAACAGAGTTAAATATCATAAGGTCTCTCTCCTTTCTTGGGATCTGTTCAGGAAAACAAGCCGCTGCCCTGTGAGATGAGCCCAGCGCCCGTCTGCTGCTGGAAGTCATGGAACGAAATATGCAAACTTTTTGGTGGGAGGAACTCATTGCAATTTAGTTTCCCAGATTTGGTTAGCATTCCGGAAACTGCTCTAATGAGCTGAACCAGTGATGTCTGTATATTTTCAGCTCATTTTTCCATTATGCACACCTCTACTGGCAACCCTCAGAGGCAGGAAAGGGAGGCTTAGAACCTCAGTTTTCCTGGCCTAGAAATCCAGTTCTAAGTTAAGAGACCTCTTGAATGCTGATCAGGTGATTTACAATTCTTAAAATGAGTTTTATTTTCTTTTTTCTGGCCCTGCTTATTTTGGCTAGCTAATTAGTCCGATAGATTCTAATTCTGCATTACCCTCACGTCTGAGCCTCTGCCCCGTCCATCTAGAGCCGTTAACAGGACGCCCACAGGAATGGATGCGTTCTTTGTGGGTCATCAAAGATAAATTGGCTGCATCCCAATCAGATTTACTTTCTGAAAATGGTATAATGGGATTTTATTAGCTCTGTAATCTGCTGTTCAGTAATTGGTTTTCTGGGAAATCAAAGGCGCTTGGTATCAAGAGGCCTCCCGGCTGAGAAAAAGAAGCCCTCTTCAGGGCCACAGCGAGCCACACTCTCTTAGAGCCAACAACCAGTCCCTAAGTATTACATCCCAGGAAGACTTCGCATGGCTCGGCTTCTCATTTTGTGTAAAAAGAGTCACTCCCACCATAGTTTTTATGATTGCCAACTCAGGGTTGGAAAATTCCTGGAGATTTGGGGGCGGAGCCTAGGAAAGTCGGGTTTTGGGAGGGAGGGAGGGGCCTCAGCAGGGTAGAATGCCATAGTCATCTTCACCCTTCAAAGCAGCCATTTTCTCTCGGGGAACTGATCTCTGTTACCTGGAGATCAGTTGTAATTCCAGGAGATCTCCAGCCCCCCTAATGGTTTTTACTAGTTCCCTAGTCCTTCCTGCTTGTAACAAGCTGGATCAAGGATTGCCCTACTTGGCAGAATCAGGAACCAGAGTTGCTGTTTCGGGGGGGGGGGCTTGCACAAGATGGCTACCCATTCGGCGCTGTGTAAGCACCACAACGAACAGACCCTTTGGTGTTTAGCTAGGGACTGCCTATTTTCAATGAATTGTTGTCTGAAAGATCAAGGATAAACCTGGGATGGGCAAAGCACTAACAATCACTTCCATCCAGCTGTTCTGGGAGTTCTTGACTGATTCCTTCCAAGGTAGGGGTGCCAACCTCCGGATGCGGCCTGGAAACCTCCTGGAATTACAACTGATGTTCCGACGACTAAGATCAGTTCTCCTGGAAGAAATGTCAGCTCTGGAGGGTAGACTGTATGGAGTTATACCCCCACTAAGGCACCTCCCCTCCCCAACCCTGTGCAACCCAGGCTCCACCCACCTGGAGATGGCAGCCCTATTCCAAGTTTTGGTAGCCAACTGGCTGCAACTGAAAGTCACTCTGAATATTGTAAACTGCTCCAAAGTTCCCATAAAGCAATGGCTGAAAATGTAGGAAGATGCTGTATTACTGCTAAAGACCTTTTCATTCAGGAAGGGGCTTTCAGAAGGAGACTGGGGTGGTCAGAGACTTCTCTGATTGGATAGTTACAGTCTTACTATTTATTGTGGTTTATATATGTTTTAGATTGCTTTACAACAGGTGCTTTACCCTTTGAGGAGAGGTGATTTCCAGCCAGAGAGTCCTCCCAGTTCAATTCCTGGTGTCTCCAGGTAAAGCTCTTTGGACAGGGCAGGCAAAGACCTATCTTTACCTAAGCCCCTGAAGAGCTGCTGCCCATCCTCCTAGGTCATACTGAGGGTGGTGAACCAACAGACAGAATTGCTCTCCAGTGGCTACATTTGGGTTCTGCTGCAGTCAGACCTAGCTGGAGTCTATGCCACCTCTCCAGAGACCAGTTTCAGGCAGCCCACAAAATTAAATGTAATAAAACCATAAAAAACAGTTTTAAATTATCAGTCATAAGATGCCATAAAAACAAAACAGCAGCCTAAAAAGGATATCCATAAAAGAGTCCACAGGACGGAAGCTGACCACGAGAACAGCTTGAAAAGATAACAACAACAACAAGAAGAACAACATTGGATTTATATATCGCCCTTCAGGACAACTTAACGCCCACTCAGAAAAGTTTACAAAGTGTGTTATTATTATCCTTACAACAATCACCCTGTGAGGTGGGTGAGGCTGAGAGAGCTCTGAGAAGCTGTAATTAACCCAAAGTTACCCAGGTAGATGTATTGTCGAAGGCTTTCACGGCCAGAGAACGACGGTTGTTGTGGGTTTTCCGGGCTGTATGGCCGTGGTCTTGGCATTGTAGTTCCTGACGTTTCGCCAGCAGCTGTGTTTGGCATCTTCAGAGGTGTAGCATCTTCAGAGGTGTAGCAGAGGTGTAGCACTTTTGGTGCTACACGTCTGAAGATGCCAGCCCCAGCTGCTGGCGAAACGTCAGGAACTACAATGCCAAGACCACGGCAATACAGCCCGGAAAACCCACAACAACCATTACCCAGGTAGCTTTAAGCAGAGGAGTGGGGAATCGAACTTGGTTCTCCAGATTAGAGTCCCACTGCTCTTAACCACACCAAACTGGAACCCTTTAGGGCTTTTTTTCAGCTGGAACTCAGTTGAATGGAGTTCCGGCACCTCTTGAAAATGGTCACATGGCTGGTGGCCCCGCCTCTTGATCTCCAGACAGAGGGGGGTTTAGATTGCCAATCTAAACTTCCCTCTGTCTGGAGATTAGGGGGCAGGGCCACCAGCCATGTGACCATTTTCTCCGAGGGCGATTTAAACTTTAAAAAACTCCCCCCTTGTTCCAGCTGACCCAAAGTGATGTCATTGTGCGGTCCTGGGAACTTGCGTGCACTTCGTGCACATGCATGTGGTACCAGGGGCACTACCTCCCGCCAAGAGTTGCCCCCTCTGCTGGCAACCCACTTAGTTCCACCACCTCTTTTCCCAGAAAAAAAGCCCTGGCTAAGAGCCTGAGTAAAAAGCAATGTTTTGTCTGAGGCCTACAGAACAGTAAAGTGGGCGAGGTGCCACCACCGAAAAAGCCCCGCCTCTGGTTGTCACCCGCCTCACCTCTGTAGGCAGGGACACAGATTGCAGATCTTGTAAGAAAGATCTCACCTGGCAGGCTGGACGGGATGGGAGGAGGTAGTTTAGAGTAACCTAAGGGAAATTAGCTGCAAGTTTTATCGGGAAGAAGCTATGAAGGGTTTGACTTTGATATCTTCCACTTCACCCCCATCCAATTATTTTCTCCAGGATTCATCAAAGTGTTCGTTTGGATTCATGTTCTCAGGAGGCGCTAACATGAGGGAAGCGGGGGGGAGGGGGGATACAGTTTGCTTTGAATGCTTCAGAAATGACCCTCCTGTTTTTTGTTTTGTTTTTTAAAGAAAAAATCCTGGTTGAAATTCAGGTTCTAATTAGCGCTTCCGAGAGACAAAAACATAATGCACTTGAAGAGGAGCAGAAGCCCTTGCCAAATGTGCTGGCATCATCACCCGCAAATTTCCTTGCCTGGCATCCAAAACGAGGCTCAGCGGCATCTACTCCCTGGCCCAATGATGGGGACGGGGTCGGGAGAGTCCATTGTTCTCTCCAGTGCCAGCCGAGCAGGGTCCCGCGGCTGGCAGTGCCCTCTGTGGGCCAGCGAAAGCAGCTCCTCTCAGCAAGCTTTCCCTGCCACGTCCATCACGTGTCTGATGGGTAACAGAGGTTTGTAAATGGCAGCACAGTCAGCCATTTCTCTCTTTGATGGAGACAAGCTCCCCATAAAGGCTAATGGGTTTTTGAAGGATATCAGGCAGGGCGGGATATGTTGGGCCGGGAGGCCTTTAATTTTGTGCGGTTTCACAAGGCCTTGGCTTAACTTGCGCAGCCCACAGGGATTCCATTGCACCTGAAAGCAGAACAGCCTTGGACTACGAGAGGCCCAACCTGCTGCGGCACGGCCACTCCTGAGGACAGGGGCACAGCAATGGGGCACTGTCGATTTGGCCGGAGGAGGGGCAAAGCGATAGAGGTGCCACCACCACCCCTCCACCTTTCCCCCAATCAAAATCATTTTTACAAGGGAAGAAAGAGAAGAGACCCCTGTCTTTCTCCAGCAAGGGAAACAAAGAACCGGGGAAGGACAATTTGATAAACTGGAGGGGAGGGGGAAGGGTTAAGCACACCTGTTCCCCTGCTGACACCATCCACAGCTACATTTTGATAAATAATAACAATAAAGCATTTTTATTTATCAAATATTATATATTTGATAAATAATAAATAATAACAATTAATTAATTAATTAAGCAGGCTGCTTTCAACTCTCCTGAACTGTGTTTCATTTGCCCCAAGTCACCCTGCATGAATTGCGCTTGCCCCGTGGGGGCTACTTTCCAGTGTCTTCCCGTGGCACTGCTGTGGCTAGCCACTGTACGGCTGCGGATGATCACATGGGACTTTATTGTCCCAAGGTTGCCAACTCCAGGTTGGAGAATCCCTAGAGATCTGGGGGTAGTGTCAGGGTTTAGGGAGAGTTTAGGGAGGCAGATGTGATCCCATAGAGTCAACTCTCCAAAGCTGCCATTTCCTACAAGGGATCTCTGTAGTATGGAAGTAGTTTCAGATGTGTGGCCATTTTGGTCTGTAGTAGAAGAGTAGAAGAAGCTCCTTTAGATTTAACTCTTGAAAGCTCATACTCTGAAAATCTAGTTCATCCTTAAGATGCAACTGCACCTCAATCTTGCTGTAGTATGGAGATTCTGTTTGAATTCTGGGAGAACTCCAAGCTCCACTTGGAGGTTGTCTGCCTTATGCTTAAGGGTCTCCTTCAGATGTGGTGGGTGACAATTTCATGAGCCAGCCCCATGTACTTATCCTGCCTATATGCTTTTAAATGGGGGCCTTTGGGCTACGCATGAGGTAAATGCAACTCCCGTTATAAATTGTCACAGGTACGTTATTTAGTCCTCTGAGCTGAATTAAGCCAGTTGATTTCTAAGGAAGAATGAACAACGATTAGGATTTGCTTCTAAAACTGGCACTGGACGTTGATTCTGCTGCGGCAAGCTAGGGGTTTTGCATCGCACATGTTCAGCCACAGCCTGAAGTTCCTTGCGCTGATGCAACAGGCTCCTCTAGAAAATGGCGCAATGGGCTGCACTTTTCCCTGCTCCTGTGCGTCTTAATTCTTTGCTGCCTCCTTCCTACTGTGGCCTGTTCTTTAATGCGATTCATTCTAGGAGGCAGAGAGCAACTCTCAGTGGGCTATTAATGTGGCGCCGTATCTCTAGGAAATAGACGGGAAAAGCTTCCCCTCGAACACCGGAGAATTCTCCCTCTCTCTCGTCCCATGGCCCCTGGGTATGGCATTGCTGTAATTCAGTTTTACAGTGCTGCCAAATGAAGCACGAATTTAAGTACATCCCCCCCCCTCCCTGATCCGATCAGCAGAAAGCTGGGGGCCCTTTGCCAGCAGGAGGCTGAGCCAGGGGAGCGCCGCGACACATTCCGCTAATCTAATGGCTGTCATGGGTCATTTCAGACACTGATGGGTTTTTGCTCCCTTGCTAAGAGGCAGGCCATCGCCAGCTTCTCGGGCGCTGCATTGTCTTGCTAATTATGAAGCCATAAATGTCTCTTTAGGTAAATAACTCACCGTAAATAGAGGTGGACTGGAAGAGAAGGAGCAACGTGGGACAGGCCTGAGATGGGCACAGTCCTTGGTAGGAAGGAATCTCCCTGGGCAGAAAAGGCCCAAAGGAATGGTGGGCAAAGCCCGGCTGGGCTGGGCTGAAGTTTCGGGGCTGCCTCTGTGAGTGGGTGCAGGTTTGACGCCCAAAGCCCCTTGTTTTATGTCAAGGACAGGAGTGGACTGGGAAGTAAAAATGGCCCTGGAGCAAGCCAAGGGGGTGCAGGAGTCACAAGCTCAGTGGTGCGACAATGGACATTAGCTCACCCATTGCTTCCTCCTGAAAATGGGAAGCAGTGTGGGAAAAGACAATTGGTGAACTGCCACAAATTACCATTGACCAGGTATTTCCCAAATCTCCAGGGACTTCCCAGCTTGGAGTTGCAACTAGGGTTGCCAGCTCCAGGTTGGGAAATACCTGGAGATTTTGGGGGTGAAGCTTGGAGAGTGCAGAGTCTGGGGAGGGAAGGGACTTCAGCATGGTATAATGCCATAGAGTCCACCCTCCAAAGCAGCGCTTTTCTACAGATGAACTGATCTCTATGGCCTGGAGATCAGTTGTAATTCCAGGAGATCTCCAGCCACCACCTGGAAGCTGGCAACCATAGTTGTAACCCTAAGCCACCAGGATGCCAAGGGCATGAAGCTGGAATGTGTGCCTGTTGGCCAGCTGTAAGGGAGCAATGCCATGGCCTTGCTTCAACTGGCCATCAATGCCTGCAACATGGATCTTCTTAGCACACATTTCGATCGAGTCACTCTTGGGAATGGAGGGTCCCAGCAGCTGGACTTTCAGTTATTCAAATACAGTGCTTGTGGAGAGCTTTGTTTATTTAAGAAATGTCTTTTCCACCTTGAAGGCAGCTCATAAAAAACCATAAGCAATAATATAACGTTAAAATGCCCAACTAGCAATCAAATATCAGAGTGATTAAAAATCAGCAAGCCAGAAAAAAAATAACACTAAGCCAACATTAAAACCACATAGTCAAATATTTAAGAGGAAAAAGTTCCCAGTGGTATTCAGACTTGGTGCCCTGTACAGAGTGATATCCCTGGAAAGGGAATGTCATACAAGCTGTCGCTGCAAAGATGGGCCTAGCCTTGGCCACCATGTAACCACTGAAGGCTGGAACAGGGTCTTCCAGGGTGATTCAGAAGATGGGCAGAACAGAAGGAAAAAAAAAAGAAGATGGGCAGAACAGTATGGCCCAAAGTAGGTCTTCAGCTGTTTAGTCTGAAGCCCTTTAGCACTTTAAATTGTGCCTGGAAACAAACTGGAAACTAGGGAAGATCTTTTAACACTGCCGTAAATATGGTCCAGCCAGCCAGTCCCAGTCAGGAAGCTGGCTGCCATATTGAGGACTGAATGGTGTTTCTTCAAAGACAACCTCATGTATTGCAATAAACTAAACTGAATGTCAGCAGTGTGTGATAACTATTACCAGTATCCCTGAATCTGGTGTCTATGTGTGTGAGAGAGAAACAGAGTCACAGCTGACATACTAAGTTGCTAAAAGCCACACTGAGCCACGAAGTTTGCTTGGTCCTCTGAAATAAAGTGTGGCTCTAACTGGCAAGCTGTGACATTCAAGGGGAATGCAACTCCATCCAAAGGAGGCTGGATACCATTTCCTTGAACAACCAAACAACCCACTGACCTTCTCCTTCTTTTCTGGGTGAACTTAACAACAACAACAACAACATTCAATTTATATACCACCCTCCAGGGCAACTTAACGGTTTACAAAGGGTTATAATTATCCTCAAGACAATCACCCTGTGAAGTAGGTGGGGCTAAGAGAGCTCCAAGAAGTTGTGAGTGGCCCAAGGTTACCCAGCTGGCTTCAAGTGGAGGAGTGGGGAATCAAACCCGGTTCTCCAGATTAGAGTCCTGCTGCTCTTAACCCCTACACCAAACTGGCTCTCAGTTTATTAACTGTCACCAGTCCATTACTGATTCCAGGCACCTGCTTAGAATACGTACAACCAACACTCCCCTGATTCCATTGAAGAAGAGAGAGAGGGAGTATTGGGTGTCACCATCATATTGACAGCACCTCAACCCACATCCTTGGACCACCTCACCCAAAAGTTGTATGCAGATGTTACAAGGCATGGGGGACAGGATACTACCTTGTGGGATCCCATAGCACAAACATCGTTGAGTTAAGTAGACACATATATGATCTCCCATTGACTTTTCAGGGGCCCTGCTGGATTAGTGTAAATGTCCATTCGATCCAGCAGCCTCTTTCCAGAGTAGCCAGCTAGATGAATCTGAGAAGTCCACAGTCAAAGCATGAAGCAGGGCTCGTTTGTACGGAAATCGCTATGCTTTGCATGCCCTGCAGCAACAGACCTTGTGTTCTTGTGTTTGAGCGCATGCTTTGTGCTTGGACTCATGTTCCATGACATAAAGAAGCCTGCATGGAGTGGGACGCTCTAGTACCATCTTGTCCCCATGTCTTTTATTGGACATCTCATGCATTGACATGGAGCCCAAGTTCTAACTAGCTGAAGATCTGGTAGGGTGGGACTCTGTCTCCTCCTGCTCCTCTTTCTCCGGGTCTTTTCTTCCCTTATGTTAGTAGTGGCCGGAAGGAGAAAGCACGTAGTGGCTTCCCAAAGTCCTTTTTCTGAATTAGGAGGATTCGGCTATCCAGCGTTTCTGTCCCAGTCTGTAATTTCTCAAGATTTCTTAGGCTTTACGAGTGAGAGCGATTAAGAAAAGAGGTGCATAATGGCCTCCAAATTTATTTTCATGCCTCTTCGGAAATCAGAATTTATTACAGTGATAAGAAAATTTTCCTCAAGTTGTGTTTACATGCTTAATAATAAAAGTTAACAAGGGCAATAAATAACAGGGTGGGGGAGGAACGCAGGACGGCAGTGGGGGGGGGTGTCGATATGATGGTATTTCATTGTACAATTGTCGATTGCAGTAGAACATGAATGGGGTGGCATTGAAGCCTTTCTCCATAAAAAGTGTTCCAGAGAGACAAGTGTAATGATGAGCAACTTCAGGTTGAACCAGACGCCACGCTGGAAGGCCCAGGAATAGACCTCCAGAATATCTCTTATTGCAAAATATCCAGAGAATCTATGACTTGATCAGGGTGAGGTTAACTCAACCCTTTGTACTGTTTCCCTACACTCAAAGTTTCCCAAATGCTACTATTTTCCCCACTGGGGGAAGCCCACATTTCTCTGTGTCGCCTGGGCATTTCCCCTAATGGGGCAAATATAATTTTATAATGTTTATTTAGTGCACTTTATCCCACCCTGTCTCCAAGCAGCTCTTCCTTCCTTCTTCCATTTAATCCTTACAACAATCCTATGAGGTAGGCAAGGCTGAGAGAGCACCCAACTAGCCAAGATCACCCAATGAGCTTCATAGCAGAGCAGGGACTTAAACCCAGGTCTCCCAGACCTCAGTCCAACTCTCTAGACCTTCAGCCGTGTGATGGTAGGCAGTGGCAGGTATGTGTTCTTCCACAACAGCTTCTTCCACAACTGCTGATGAAACTCAAAACAGAGTTTTGAGTTTCATCAGCAGTGCACTCAAAGATTCACAACTAGAAGCCTGGGAATATTTTAAAAAAGGAATTCTGCTCTAGCGGGAGAATATACTGTCTATTGGCTAGTAAACAGACAGTATGGTGTAGTGGCTATAGAGCTGGTTTCGGATTGGGGAGACCAGGGTTCTGCCACGAAGCTCCCGGGGCACCCTTGGGTCAGCCTCTCTCCCCCATGATCTGACCTACCTAGCAGGGCTGTCATGAGGCTAAAACGACACACGCCGCCCTGATCTTCTCAGAGGAAAGTGGGATAAAAGTGCTATTGATGGTCATCACAGAGAGATCCTTGCCCAGGGGGGCCACCTCCTCCTCTGTTAAAACTCTCCTCTCTGCTAGCTTGAGGTCCTCAGCTGAAAAATTGACAAGCATCTGCCCAATGGCTTGCAGGTGCGGAACATCTGTATCCCAAAGGTAAACAGAGCCATGGATAAAGCGTTATACCCAATTCCATCAGAGGGGCTCGGACAGACCTTGTCTCCAGCGCTGATTTCACTCCACAGATCCATGCAGATCCATTTGGGTTGATGGCTCTTCCAGGGCTGTTCTAAGATGCTTTGAACAACAAAATGATCACACAGGCCGCCTTGAGTGGCTTTTCTTCTTGCTCCTATTTCCAGGCAAGACTCCGTTCTTGGCTGCCTTCTCCCTCAGCCAGCCTCAAGCTGTCAGGAGCCGGCTATGAGCAAGGGCTCCTGGGCTTCTGGCCTGCCTGCTTCATCAGATGTCTCCGTGGCTTGAGGGTCGTGGCAGGCACAGGGTCTGTCGCTGCGGCATTCCCGGTGAAATGGAGTTTCGTCACTGTGGATTCCTCTGGGTAGGGGCCTGGGTAGAGCAATAAGCTTGAATATCCAGCACATTGGATTAACTGGCAGCCCCCATTTCCCATGAGCGTCAGATAACAAAGCTTTCATGGTAATAAGTTTATAGTAAGCTCATGAGTTTGAAATCAATGAGACTTCGATTGTTCAGGGCTAATTTGTCTCCTCCGGTTGCAAGGGGAACTTAGGTTTGACGAACGTTTGCTGGATCAGGGCCAGTTTCCCTCTTTTATTCACAGTTTGATGTGTGATCCTGCTGAAAAGAGAAGTGGGTAGGAGACAGGCTACCAGAATGGGTCTAAGGGGTGTCAGGCAGGTAGATGAAGTGTCTGAGTCAGGGGGTATCCCTGAATTCAGGAGGGAATGCAAAAGCTGCACCCCTTGAACACTGAAGCCATTTAAATGGGGAAGGGAAAGACAGCCTTGCCCCCCCCCCAACAACTCGGGAGAAGGGTGGGATAAAAATGCATTGAATGGGTAGGGAGATGGAAGAGAATGCCTGCCTGCTTTCCAGACATACTTAATGTGGAATGGAAACATGGATTTTTAAATGAAAGCAGCAGTTCTCAAGAATCTTGTATTTCTATCCTATATATTCTGATCCCGCAGGGAATTTCCACAAGTAAGATGTGAGTATCCAGCCCATATGAATTGCTAAGGAATTATGAAGAAAGTACAGCACTGACTTGCCAAATGACTGGGTGCTCTCTGAAGTTCTCGCCAGCCATTGTGAATTCTACAAACTGGAGTGCAGGCCTCCGTTGCCCCAGCACTGCAGAGCCAGAGGCTGTAGCTAGATCCCTTCCCCATTTTCCTAAACCGGAGGAGCTCAAAAGGGAGAGATGGAAGGACTCCTTCGAGGAGGTGATTTGAAAACTGCCTGACGCTCTCCATTTCATTAGCTGCGGCAGGAGCGTTTCATGGGCAATTAGTGTTAAGCACGAACAGAGACAACAGTAGCAGGTAAAAGGAGTCTCTCTGGACTGGCCATTTTGCAAAGTGAATGAATTTAGCTGAGTAAAAGGCAGGTCTGGATGCCAAACCTTGGAAAGGAACAATGGTCAGAACCTTTGCCAATCCCAAACTTGTCAGTCATAGCAGACACCTGCAAATTCCATCGAGGAAGAACAGGTACGATGCTAACTTGCTCCGGACCCCAGTTCCTCAAGAGGTGGGCTGTGCAGGGGGCATTCTGACTTGTGCATGATGCTTCTCCCATCCACCCCTCCCAACCTACTATTCCTGTTCCTGGTGGTTGATGGTGCCTCAGTTGTGACCCCCATAGCTTCATGTGTATTGTACATGCTCAACATAAAAAGGAAAGCCCGTTAGACTTACGTGCCGTATGGAAATGCAGTAGCTCTTTGCAGACTGTGCATGTGTGCCTAGTGTCGTAAGAATATGGCAGGCATGACTGGGATGTTACAAGTGCACATGAAAGCACAGATTATTCTGGGGCTGCAGGACAATTTAATATCCCCCCCCCCCAACATGTCAGGAAAACAAGAATTTCCCTTGTAGGCCCCAGGACTCTCTCTTACAGTCCTGCTTTTTCTGATGGACGTCCAAGTCCTCAGAGCTGGAAATGGAGAGGAAACATAAGATGCTGACTGAGCTCAAAAGCAACACCTATTTTTTTTTATTTTACTTCATTTATACCCCACTTTTCTCCCAGGTGGGGACCCAAAGAAGCTTACGTCATTCTCTTCTCATTTTTCCTCACAACAAACCCTGTGAGGTAGGTTAGGCCGAGAATGTGTGACTGGCCCACGGCCGTCCAGCGAGCTTCCGTGGCAGACTGGGGGATCGAACCTGGGTCATGTCGGTCCTAGTCCATCACTCTAGCCACTACGCCACAGTGGCTCACCACACGTTTAAATGGGGCTGTGCGGAATTAAAAGAAAGAGCAGAGTCACCTGGGAGAGCAGCGTCACCTGGGCTCAGGAGCACATGGTCTGCAGCTGCTAGAGGAGGTAAGGGCTTTTTGCCTTTCTTGGCTGTGGTGGGTTAAGCTGAGAAGCTAAGGGTGGTCCTCTCTAGCTTTGGGGCTTTTTGTGTGTAGTTTTGTGTTGATTTGAGTGTAGTTTTGAGGCTGAGTGTGTTTGGGCTTGATTGTGTTTGAGGGTGAGTGTGTTTGTAAGGCTGCTGGGGGTTGCTGGAGTACAAGCCACACACCCCCTTTGTGCTCACCTCCTGTGCTTAGCAGGAAGTGACCTTTTGCATTGAAAAGGCAACTGCTGGGCAGGGGCGCGAGCCCTTGGCGCGAGCCGAAGGGCGAGAGCTAAAGGGCTCTTGGCCTGTGGCTCTTAGCCGGGGGATCATAGCCGTTTTCTTTCCTCTTCGTGTGTTATTCCTAAAACAGAATAATGAAGTCAGAATGCCAGCAGGGGGTTGGGGGCTTTCCAGTGTATTGCACTGAGTGTCACATGTATGACTATCTGCCTTCTGGTCAGAAGTCCTGGATGTGTGCTCGCTGCAAGGAGCTCCTGGTTCTCAGGGAATGAGTACGTACCCTTGAGGCCAAGGTGGCTGACCTGGAGAAGCGGAGACAGTTAGATAGGCACGAGGACAAGATTCTCAGGGACAGGATAGATGTGTCCCACTCTAAAAATGGCAGCGTTCTTGTTGTCAAGGAGAATGAGGATCTTGTGGAATCAGGGCACCGTACTGAGGATAAGGGGAACATGCCCTCAGAAGGGACCTCTTCTTCAGTTGGTGAGCAGGTTTCCTTTCGCATCAAGGAACCATCCCTGGGTGGGGCGGGAGGGAGGCTCTTGGTAGTTGGTGATTCGATCCTTAGACAAGTAGATAGCTGGGTGGCACAACCGCGTTCTGACCGTATGGTGACTTGCCTGCCTGGTGCGAAGGTAGCGGACATTACGCGTGTTATAGATAGGCTGGTAGATAGTGCTGGGGAGGAGTCAGCGGTCGTGGTCCATGTTGGAACCAACGATGTTGGGAAATGCAGTCGTGAGGTCTTGGAACAAAAATTTAGGCTGTTAGGCAGGAGACTCAAGGCCAGGACCTCCAAGGTAGCCTTCTCAGAAGTGCTACCTGTTCCATGCGCAGGGCCAGAGAGACAAACACAGATCAGGAGTCTCAATGCGTGGATGAGACGATGGTGTAGGGAGGAAGGGTTCAAGTTTGTTAGGCACTGGGATTCTTTTTGGGACAAGCGGGAGCTGTACAAGAGAGACGGTCTCCACTTGTCCCGAGAAGGAACCCGGCTGCTGGCACTTAAAATCAAAAAGGTGGCAGAGCAGTTTTTAAACTAAATGCTAGGGGAAAGCCGACAAGAGATAAAGTGTCTCTGGTTCAGGATGGTTCATCTCAGAGAGATGAAGGGCTAGGTATAACACTTCTACAGGGAGATAGATTAGAGTTGTCAACTGAGATGGAGACAAACAGTGCAGATGACCTAACTACGTCTCGAGGCAAAGTGTGCCGGGGAAGTTACAGGTGTTTATATACAAATGCTAGAAGTGTCCGAGGTAAAATTGGGGAGCTGGAATGTTTAGTGTTGGGCGAATCCATAGACATTGTGGGCATATCAGAAACTTGGTGGGATGAGGAAAATCAGTGGGACACGGTGATTCCTGGATATAAATTATATCGGAAGGATAGGGAGGGAAGGGTTGGTGGTGGGGTGGCTCTATATGTCAGAGAAGGTATACATTCCAGTAAGATTGAGAAGGTAACTGAATTAGATTCGATGGTTGTTGGGGGTTTTCCGGGCTGTATTGCCGTGGTCTTGGCATTGTAGTTCCTGACGTTTCGCCAGCAGCTGTGGCTGGCATCTTCAGAGGTGTAGCACCAAAAGACAGAGATCTCTCAGTGTGATCTCTCAGTGTGATCTCTCACACTGAGAGATCTCTGTCTTTTGGTGCTACACCTCTGAAGATGCCAGCCACAGCTGCTGGCGAAACGTCAGGAACTACAATGCCAAGACCACGGCAATACAGCCCGGAAAACCCCCAACAACCATCGTTCTCCAGCCGTGAAAGCCTTCGACAATACATTGAATTAGATTCGCTTCTGGAAATGCTATGGGTTGAAATTACGGGCCCAAATGGAAACTTAACTGTGGGAGTTTGTTATCGCCCTCCAGATCAGAAAATAGAGGAGGATTATAAAATGATGACAGGATTAAAGATGGCTGCTAAACAAAAAAACTGTGTTGTAATGGGTGATTTTAACTACCCACACATTGACTGGGCCAATGGGTGTTCGAATCGGGGGAGAGAAAGTGAGTTTCTAGACTGTCTCAATGACTGTGCTATGGAACAGATGGTTACAGAACCTACTAGGGGAGAGGTGATCCTGGATTTGGTCCTCAGTAATGCTGAAGACCTGGTGAGAGATGTAAATGTGATTGCACCACTTGGGAACAGTGACCATAATGTTATTGAGTACAACATATGTATAAATAGGAAATTGCCAAATAAGACCAACACAGCCATGTTTAACTTCAAAAGGGGTAACTTTTCTGAGATGAGGGGTACGTGAAGAAGAAACTGAAAGGGAAAGTAAAAAAGGTCAAAACACTTGGGGAATCTTGGAGACTATTTAAAACTACAATCCTGGAAGCTCAAATTAAATATATACCGCTGGTTAGGAAAGGCACAAATAGGTTTAGGAAAAGGCCAGCATGGTTAACAAGCAATGTAATAGAAGCTGTAAAAGGTAAAAAGGATTCTTTTAGGCAGTGGGAAACTAGTCGGAGTGAGGTTGATAAAAAGGAGCATAAGCTGTGGCAAAAAAAGTGCAAGTCTGTGATCAGACAGGCAAAAAGGGAATATGAGGAGCATATTGCAAAGAACATAAAGAAAAACAATAAACAATTCTTTAAATATATTAGAAGTAGGAAACCAGCTAGGGAGGCAGTGGGGCCCTTGGATGACCAAGGCGTAAAAGGATTACTAAAGGGTGATAGGGAAATGGCCGAGAAGCTGAATGCGTTCTTGCTTCTGTCTTCACTGTGGAAGATAAGAAGTGCATGCCCACTCCGGAAGCACTGACTTTGGGAGGGGTTTTGAAAGACCTGAGTCACATTGAGGTGACGAGAGAGGAGGTTATGCGACTGCTAGATAATTTAAAAACTGATAAATCACCGGGCCCAGATGGCATACATCCAAGAGTTCTGAAAGAACTCAAGTGTGAACTTGTAGATCTCCTCACAAAAATATGTAATCTGTCATTAAACTCTGCATCTGTTCCTGAGGACTGGAAGGTAGCTAATGTTGTCCCCATCTTTAAAAAAGGTTCCAGGGGAGATCCGGGAAATTACAGGCCAGTCAGCCTGACGTCAATACCGGGTAAGTTGGTGGAAACTATTATCTAAAATAAAATTAGTGGGCACATTGATGACCAAAAGCTGATGAGGAAAACTCAGCATGGGTTCTGTAAGGGAAGATCTTGTCTCACCAATCTGTTAGAGTTCTTTGAGGGAGTGAACAAACAAGTGGACAAGGGAGACCCGATAGATATTGTTTATCTTGACTTCCAGAAAGCTTTTGACAAAGTTCCTCATCAAAGGCTCCTAAGTAAGCTCAGTAGCTATGGGATAAAGGGCCAAGTCCTCTTGTGGATCGAAAACTGGCTAATTAATAGGAAACAGAGAGTGAGTATAAACGGGCACTTCTCACAGTGGAGGGTGGTGAGCAGTGGGGTGCCACAGGGGTCGGTGTTGGGTCCAATGCTTTTTAACTTGTTTATTAATGATTTGGAATTGGGATTAAGCAGTGAAGTGGCTAAATTTGCAGATGACACGAAATTGTTCAGGGTGGTGAAAGCCAGAGAGGATTGTGAGGCACTCCAAAGGGATCTGTCGAGGCTAGAAGAGTGGGCATCCATGTGGCAAATGAGGTTCAATGTAGCCAAGTGCAAAGTAATGCACATTGGAACCAAAAATCCAAAATATAAATACAAGTTGATGGGGTCTGAACTGGCGGAGACTGACCAAGAGAGAGATCTTGGAGTCATGATAGATAACTCACTAAAAACGTCAGCACAGTGTGCGACTGCCATAAAAAAAGCTAATGCTATGCTAGGGGTTATTAGGAAAGGGATTGAAAACAAATCAGCCGGTATCATAATGCCTCTGTATAAATCGATGGTGAGGCCTCATTTGGAGTACTGTGTACAGTTCTGGTCGCCACACCTTAAAAAAGATATCATAGCACTGGAAAAAGTACAGAGAAGGGCAACTAAAATGATTAAAGGGTTGGAACACTTTCCCTATGAGGAAAGATTGAGGCGCTTGGGGCTCTTTAGCCTGGAGAAAAGACGACTGAGGGGAGACATGATAGAGGTTTACAAGATAATGCACGGGTTAGAGAAGGTAGAGAAAGATGTGTTTTTCTCCCTTTCTCACAATACAAGAACTCGTGGGCACTCTATGAAATTATTGAGCAGTCGGGTTAGAACAGATAGAAGAAAATACTACTTTACACAAAGGGTGATAAACACATGGAATTCGTTGCCACAGGAGGTGGTGGCAGCTACAAGCATTGCCAGCTTCAAGAGGGGACTGGACAAATATATGGAGCAGAGGTCCATCAGTGGCTATTAGCCACAGGAGATAGATGGTATTCTCTTTGTGGGGAGGTGGTGCTCTGTTGTCTTGGTGCTGGAAGGAAGGCAGTGGGAGGGCTTCTGGTGTCCTGGCCTCACTGACAGTCCTTTAGATGGCACTGGATTTCTAGCCACTGTGTGTGACAGAATGTTGGACTGGATGGGCCACTGGCCTGATCCAACATGGCTTTGCTTATGTGCTTATGTTCTTATGTTCTTATTCTGCTAGGCACCATACTGCCTGTCTAAGAACAGAATGAAAGCCAACACAGACTTCCATGAGACGCATCTGTTTCAGCATTATTCTTAGTCACCTCATCCTGTTTTTAACGATATGACTAATGCACAAAGGAAAACAGCAAAGAGTCCAGTTGCACCTTTAAGACGAACCAACTTTACTGTAGCACAAGCTTTCGAAAGCCACAGCTCTCTTCGTCAGATGTGGCTCTCGAAAGCTTATGCTACAATAAAGTTGGTTCGTCTTAAAGGTGCTACTGGACTCTTTGCTATTTTGCTACTACAGACTAACACGGCGAACTACTTTTGATCTACGCACAAAGGAAACTGTTCCTTCTGACACCCTCCCCCCCCCTTGAAGAAAGAGGCAAGTAGGGTCCAGCTGCAGCCCACTGCGTAGTTTGATAATCCACAGATTAAAATGCATCCTGGGCGAATGAGCCAGTGTGATGCAGTAGAGTGTCAAACTAGGATCTGGGAGACCCAGGTTCAAATCCCGACTCCGCTTTGCCAGGGAAGCCTGCTGGATGACCCTGGGCCAGTGACACACTCAGCCTAACCTACTTCATAGGGGTGTTGTGAAGATAAAACTGAGGATTGGAGAATGATGGCAGCTGCTCTGGATCTCCATTGGGAAGAAAGCTGGTGTATTTATGTATGTATAAATAAATATTTGCCTGTGTGATCTTATAGCACCAATGCATGAAGGAATGAAGGCAAGCTCTCCAGCAGCTAACATCATTCCACAGAAAAGAACAGCTGGCTATTGCTGCCCACAGATTATTTTTAGGGGAAAGCTCTACAGTCTCCAAGATATGAAAGAGGATGGAGGGGAGAACAGGAGACAAAGAAGTGCCTATTTCAGGTGGGAGAAGACTGTGGCCATTCCATTCTCTTTGTGTTTCATGTCTGAGTTTCCCCGTATCAGCGACATCCCTGCAGAGGAAGAAAAAGCACCTGCAGTGACGTAGCTCGCTGGAAGAAGAGAGAAACGAGGGCTTCTTCATTTTTCACCCATCCCATCCTTGTGGCCTACCCCAGGGCAGGTTTTGTTCCTTATATCCCCATCCCCGTGCAATGTGCTTGTTACTTTGTACTCAGCTTTTAGCAGCTGTCATACCATTGGCTGTTTCAGTGGCTGTCGCAGTAGCCTGGGAATTTTCACACCCGCTGTCAGCGGTGATCATTCCACAGCAAGAAGTGAAGAGCTTCTCCTGCAACTGGTCTTCGTTCAAGTCAAGATGCAGTCAAGATGGATTTGGATAGGTTGAGGACAAGCAAGGCCATGCAGGTGGTGAAGAAGACCCCTGGAGCAGAGGGAAGAGAAGGTGGGGCTGCGTGTGGGCCTCTGGCCTCCAGGTGCCACAGGTAGTCTGAGGACGGCCACGAGCCAGGAGTCGGAATCAACCGCCAGCTTTTCACTCTCCTAAAGGGCTTTATTAGAAGTCCCAGGCTGTCTAGAGGCCACACTGCACAGCTCAACACCAGAAACTTGCCCCTTCAAATGCCTGCTTGTCTCGGCCAGCCACGTATACGCACCTAATTTGAGCACATTGTTCAGGCTCCAAAGTTCGTGAAGGCCTGTTTCTGTTTGGCGCCCTTTGGGGGAAGGGAGTCTTGCCATAGACTAGCAACAGGGATAGCAAAGTGGCCCTTGACAGGCGGACAGCGTGAGGGAAGTGGGCGCCTTAGGGCCCCAAAAGGGGGGAAGATAGGTAAGCTACTGAAGAAAAGGAACGCTTAAGCTTCTTCTGAGGAAAGGCAGTTTAACTTATTCAATGCTTAGTTAGCTAGTTCAACAAGAAACAGTTAAGTGTTTGTTTGGGTTTTTTTGTTGCCTTATGAGAGTTACTGTGGCTTTGCACATGTTCATCTATATTAATAAACCACGACATACATAAGCCTGCATCTTGAGCTTCTGACAGCTGTGTGAAAATTCACCCAGAGGAGAAAAAGAACCCAGAAATAGGAAGGTATTAAACAAACAAGTGGTTTGATCTCCCCAGGGAAGGCCATTAGGGGTCTGAGTGGCTGTGAGCAGCTCTTGGGACAGCAGCCTGGGAGTTGAATGCCTAGACACTGCCCCAGCAATGCATGTTTGGCATCCACAGCATTGTTCCCAGAAGATTTACTGGGCTGCTAATTCTGCTAGTGCAATTGCACTACATTTACCCTCCTAATTCTGCTGCCCACAAGGCCCTCCCTAGACCAAACGATGCACCAGGGAAGGCATATCTTTGGCATCTCCACTCCATTTGCTTAATTCCGAATGCCTCGTTTTTTGCACTTTGCTTGTTGTCCATTTCACAATTTGCATGCATGATTTATCTCTGTCATATAAGATAATTGGGTTCACAAACAACAAAGGGAGTCAAATATATGTGCTAATGTGAGTTTAATGCTAGAATTTTATGGCATCGGTGATATCACAGTCACTTGCATGAATTTTTTTTTTTTAATAGGCACTGATGTTGTGAATTTTCCCATGACTAAAATAAAATAAATGAACGGTAACATAATGCCGGCTGTGCAGGTCAGAGGCATCTTGCCAGCTTTACAAGTGAAGATGAACTCTTTGTAATCTTTGATTCAACAATTAAGAGGATGGTTGAGCAGATAGCCTGTGACAAGCATGCACTAAGCTCTACGCTTCAGGCAGCAGCCTGTCCCACAGTCCACCCCGGCTGCCCCAGCTTGACTCACTGATGAGAGGAGCCAGAGGAGTTAGCCATGTTAGTCTGTAGTAGCAAAATAGTAAAGAGTCCAGTGGCACCTTTAAAACTAACCAACTTTATTGTAGCATAAGCTTACGAGAACCACAGCTCTCTTCGTCATATGCATCATCCGCTTTCGAGAACCACAGCTCTCTTCGTCAGATGCATGGAGGGTATGAAGAAACTGGCCAGTGATATATAGGTGGTGAGAGGAGGGTGGGGAGGGTGCAGGGAGTGAGGGCCATGAAGTCATGAAAGAGGTGGAGTGCCTAATCCAGGCTGGGTGGGACCCCTCCTCTCCCTTGCTGAATCTGAATGGAATGCCTGAAAGGCAGTTACTTCTGGTAATGAGATAACCACCCAGAGTCTCTATTCAATCCAAGTCCGACTGAATCAAATTTACATATGAATTCCAATTCAGCTGCTTCCCATTGGATTTTATTTTTGAAATGTTTCTGTTGAACTATGGTGACCTTTAAGTCCTTGATGGAATGTCCTGGTAGATCCAAGTGTTCTCCCACTGGTTTCTGGATGTTGCCATTTTTAATGTCAGATTTGTGGCCATTTATTCTTTTGTGCAGAGGTTGGCTGGTTTGTCCAATGTACAGAGAAGATGGGCATTGTTGGCACATGACGGCATATATCACGTTGGAGGATGAGCAGCTGTAAGAGCCAGAGACGGTGTAGTTGATGCCATTGGGTCCTGTAATTGTATTTCCTGGGTCGATATGAGGGCAGAGTTGGCATCTGGGTCTGTTGCAGGGCCTGGTTACCTGTGCTGGTGACTCTGTTCGCTGGTTCATGGTTGTGAGTGAGGAGTCGTTTACGGTTAGGGGGCTGTCTGTAGGCAAGGCTCAGAGGAGATGTTCAATTTGAAGACGGTAGAACCAACCAACATGCGGTTTTGGAAAGTTATGTCTGGAGGCAAGTAGAACCTACCCAGACCCACAATCACCAAGAAGGTGCTGAGGGCCAGCAAAGGGACCACGTAGAGGAAGGAGATGTCTGCAGATTTTGATCTGAGGAAAGAGGATGGAAAGCAATTAATGCCAGCTTTGGTATAAGGGACCATCTTATCGCCTCGGACTACTAACTTGTCTAGCCCAGTACTGCCTGTTATGACCCATGACCCGGCTGCTGAAGCATAATGGTTAAGTGGTTGGCTTGCAAATAGGCATTCTGCTCATTCGGATCCCACTACTGCCATGAGCTCTGCAGGTGGCCTTGGGGAAGCTGTATTGTGGGGATAACAACACTGACTTTGTTTTCCCTTAGTGGGGCACTAAGTGGTTGGGCTGCAAATCAGTGCTCTGCTGGTTGGAATCCCGCTACTGCCGTGAACTCTGCAAGTGGCCTTGGGTCAGCCACTCCTCTCAGCCCAGCTCCCCAGCTGCATTGTGGAGTTAACAATAACACTGAATTTGTTCACTGATCTGATTGGGGAACTAAACTGTCTAGAAGAACGATATATACACGCAGTTGTTATTATTCATTCCGGCATGATGGCAACAACAGAGATGTTTTCAGTACAGGTAAATCAGACCTGTCTTCCACAGCAGGAGATGCAGCATATTATAATCTGGCCCTGTTACAGGGTCAGTTGCTTGTGCAGATTTTCCAAAGCTTCTAGTGAACTGACTCCAGGGCCGTTTCCACACGGCTTACTTTTGCTCGTAACGACCCGGAACATCGCTCAAAAAACGCAGAAGATAGCGTTTTCTCACGTTAGATTTGCGCGACGTCATGTGATGTCACACAAATCTTGCGCGAGAAAACGTGATCTTTACATGTCCACATCCTTCCGGGCCAGCTTCTCGGGGAACTGTCCCTGGTCCTGAAACACCATCTGAGACTCTTGCAACAGCCAAATCTCACCCCATCTAAGAGGAGTATAAACTCATTGCTTTTAAGTCTCCCAGCAAAAAGAAGCAAGGAACGAAGGAGAGCACTTTCGATTTAGCCGTGTTTGCCATTAGACACCCTTCAGGTGTTAGCGATATTATGCCACCATTTCATTATCCATTAACGCCAGGTAATAATAAGTACACAAAAGGTATTTGCAGCCCATTGGCGCTAATGAAGGAAATCAATCTCATTCAATGCCTCTTCAGCAGCTGCATGCTGGAGATGGACTATTACCCAAGGTTAGGTTCCCGTTTTCTCCTCGGCAGAGGACCCCACCAGCGCTCCATCTTGCATGGCTGCTTTCATGACACGAGCAGAGGCTGATGTTCGGGCAGGAGCTCACAGTGGCCAGTTTCATGCAGTGGTTAAGAGTGCAGGACTTTAATCTATAGAACCGGGTTTGATTCCCCACTCCTCCTCTTGAAGCCAGCTGGGTGACCTTGGGGCAGTCACAGCTTCTAGGGGCTCTCTCAGCCCCACACATCTCACAGGGTGTTTGTTGTTGTGGGGATAATAATAACACACTTTGTAAACCACTCTGAGTGGGTGTTAAGTCATCCTGAAGAGTGGTATATAAATCAAATGTTGTTGTTGTTGTTGTTGCTCTTGACTCACTTCTTCAGTGGACAAAATGGTTCCATAGACCATGTTTTCTATGCTGTTTCTCCCAGTCTCTTGGGCTGATATGTGAGAGGTGCCTTGCCTGATCTTTATTAATTATATGATCCTTTTTGTAGCCGCCATAGATGTGCAAATATCTTGTGTCAATGTGTTATGTATGCGCCTGGCTCCTTGATAGATCTCTGAGCTGCAAGCATCCAGAATCATGGCTTTAAATTCATGCATGTGTCAGGGAGCTGGGCGTGCGTATTGTTCATTCAGATAGGATACTTGCATTTACCAGGAACATGCAACCGAACTGCAAATTCTCCAAGGGCTGTGGCAAGAGCAAGTTACGTATCTATCTACCTGCAAACTGAATGTGATAAGACGAGGCTTGGCATATATCTGGTTAAAAATCTTCATTTTCAAACTTCACCTTTCTGCATCTACCAAAGAGAGCTCTCTTTGGCCTCCTGGGAGGCCCATTTTATCCTTGGAAAGGGAGAAGGAAGCATCTGTTTCCCACCTAAATGGCTGGAGTCCAGTTAAGAAAGCTCTGTGGGGACCAAAGGAGTCTCCCGTGCAGCCTGCAAGCCACAGAACTGTGGATTGGTGCCTTCTCCATGCCGCAAGGCTGCGTGCACGCTCCCTCTGAATCACATCCCACAGATGCTGCTTTTGGCAGACTTCCTGCTTAAGTGCTGTTCGTTATTTGCTGTGGCATTAATAAAGTTTGAGGGCTGATATCTTTAAAATTAATGAGGTGTTTGCTCCCAGTCAAGAAGCTCATCAAAACAAAAAGCACATACACCCCCTCCCATGAATGGCATGGACAAATTAGCTCCCTCCCTTCCATGTGCCTCAAGAGAAACCTGATAACGCTTTTTAAAGTTCTGCACAAGCTGCATACAGTGGAAGTGAATTGACTTCCCTAATTTGTTTCTGAATTTTACCTGCCAAACAAATGAGCTTCCTCTACATTAACAAGCTGGATCTTGATTGGGGGGAGGGAGCGTTGAGGACAGGATGAAAACAGTCCCTGTCTAACCTACCCCAATTTTTTTTTTATTAAACTCCACCTCTGTGGTCATCCAAGGGCAATTTTAAATTAGCCTGCCATGTTCATAACAGCAGACCAGGGAGGCGGGCAGTGGAAGCAGGCAGAACAAGCCGGCATGCAGGTCTAGGCAGGCTTTGTGGAAGCCACTTGCCACTAGCTGCTAGCACAGCCAATGAGTCATATTCATGTGGCAGAGTACAAATGAGAGGGTCCAATTCTGGTGTGGCATTCCTTGAGCTGGCAAGGTGGGAGACGACTCCAAAAGGCCTGGGGCAGCCAGTCCACTGCAACTTTGGGGTTGGACTAGATGACCCTTGAGGACCCTTCCAACTCTATGATTCTATGAACTTGTGAGGTGATATTCTGGATAAAGTGTCAGGCTAATAAACACACTGGTTTTTGATCCTAGGGCCCTGAAGACCTATCAGAAAAGAGGCATGCCCTGAAAGACTCAACCTTCAAGTTTTCTTGAGGCTTACCACCACCACCCCCGGCCCTGATGCTGCAAATGCCACTCATTCTGTGCCTAACACTAGAACAAAAGATCCCCATTCTAGCAAGGAGAAGAGAGTCCCATATCTCTAACATGTGATGTCATGGTTGGCATGTTGAGGTTGCACCTTGGAGATCTAGGTTCCAAACTCCGTACATGAAACTCCTTGGAGAACTCTGGGCCAGTCACTTTTGCTCAGCCTAACGTGCCTCACAGAATTGTTTTGGGAACAAAATGGGGTAGGGGGACAGCCATGTACACCGCTTGTGCTCCTTACAGCAAGTGTGGGATATAAATAACCACGCTTCAGAAGTCAGACCATGACATCTTTCATTAAAGAATTAGAGCATCTTTTTAAAACAGGAAAGTTGCTCTTGTGAAATATATCAGTAATGGTGCTGCACCAAATTGTGTTCACTTGACCCACCCAGCTCTGCTCACCCAATGTTCCAACTTGCTCAGAGAGGAATTTTCAGACCACAGCAAGTGATTACAGAAAGAAATAACTGATTCTCTGTTCATTCTTTGGAAACTCCCTCGAGTGACGAATGCTGGCTAGAACCCTGCTATCAAATCCCAAGCAGGATCGGGGAAAGGAAAACGGGGGTGTATGTGCTGGTGGGGGAGCAGCAGGTTAGCCAGGCAATGGGCAAACAGGTAATGCGGGGGCTTTTCAAGCATCCATTAGATTTAGGGGAGGGGAGAGGCTCACAGAGAGAGCACAGGTCCAGAGGAGTTAGCCGTGTTCGTCTGTAGTAGCAAAATAGTAAAAAAGCACAGGAAGCAAAATAATGTTTAAGGAGATAGGTTGACCAGATGTTCTAGGGAAAGGCTGTTGAGCTGCCTGTCAAAGCTGTCTTCTTGCTTCCTTTTGCAAAGACTGCTGGGAAAGTAGAAAAGAGCAAGAGTCCGGTAGCAAGTAGCAAGAGTCCAGACAGACTAACACGACTACCCATCTCTGCTGGGAGCTGTGAAGTGAGCTGTGACTCAAAAAAGCTCATACCCTACCACCAATTTTGTTAGTCTTTTAGGTGTTACTGGACTCTTGCTCTTTTCTGTTGCTACAGACAGACTAACATGGCTTGCTGGGAAAATGTTTCTCATTGGAACCCAACTGATCCTTGCATTGTCTTAGTTGTTCCCCATCAGAAGAGTGACTCCAAGTCCTCACCATCTGGCATTTCTCAGCTCCCTACAAACAGAAATCAAACCCTGTGATCCAGGGCCCAGCTGACGCTTGGGACGCGCTCTCTCTCTGACTGCAGGGCCCTTCCAAAGCTTAACAAGGACTCTGGATCTGGAACCTGTGTTTGGTGGAGAACCTCCCAAAAGAAGTAGATAGTTCTCTGAGCAGCCACCAGCACAACCTGCTCCATACTTACTACTCGCCAGTGATAATAGCCAGAACCCATATGGAGCTGGGGGTTATCTACTGACATTCCAAGTGAAAAATTCATACACCAAATCTGCAAAAACAGAAACTGGGTATGTCTCTGTGTTAAAAAGCACACCTGGGATGTTGTAGTACTTGAAGAACCACCTCCTTCCATACTGTCCAGCCAACCAACTAAGTAAGATGGCCCTCATTGGCCCAGCTCTTTGTGCCCCTGCCTGCAGAGATGAGGTGGTGTCTGGTAACCCAAAACAGGGGGGTATTCAGCATTGGCACATTGCCTGTGAAATGCTCTTCCTAGGGTTGCCGTTCCCCTGGTGGGGGATCCCCTGCCCCCACTCTCTGCCTCCCGAACATGCTCCCAGGGTGACATGACATCACTCCCAGGACTGACATTGTTGCACCACCCCAAAAGCACTCCCGCAACCCTAGCTCTTCCCCTTCAGGCTCACCTGGCACTAATGCCAAAAAGTTTCTTTTCTGCAGACTTTTAACTAAGGGGTTTATTGTTGACATCATTTTTATAGCCTGCGTTTAACCTGAGAACTGCGTGAGACTCATTTCAAGCTGTTCAATGGATCGCGTTTTTATGCTCTGGCTGGGTTTTTAATGCTGGGTTTTAATTAATGACTTCTATAGTGTTTTATGTAAGCCGCCTCGGGAAGGTTCCCTGGAGAGGCAGCATAGACATTTTATAAGTTAATACATAATTCTGGATACACTTTGAGTATGTTAAACTCTAGCATGTACACTCATTCTGCTGGCCGGGATGGTGGTGTTGATTGTACTAACTGTTGCACTAACAACTCTTTCTCAGTCTGTAAATCTGGAAGCAAAAAGATTGCACTGTGATTCCCCATCGCTCTGCCAAGGGAAAGAGAAGCTAAAATGAATGGCACAAGGATGACCAAGTGCCAGTGGCCCATCTAGGTCAGTATTGTTTCTTCTGATTGGTGGTGGATCTCCAGAGATTGAAGGAGAGGAAGAGATCTTTCTAGCTGAGATCCTTCAGAAGACATAGTGGTACCTACAACAGTTTCCTCTTTATATTCCTCTGCCTTACCTGCTGCTATCAGATACTTGTTGTTAATTTCTGATTCTGAACATCCTATAGGAAAAAATAAAGTACAACTATCATGCAAAGGAAGCAAGGAAGGAAGACTGACAAAGGTTTGTCAAGGGAAGAGAACCACAGGTCTGTCTACTAAGGCGGAAACATTAGTTGTTTTGCCTGCTGTGTCAAGAGCAATTTTTAAAAAACTACCCTTTGGAAAGGCCTGCTGCTAGTGTGCACATGTAGCAAGCAAAGGTGCTATGGCTTCTCATTCTTTTTGCATGCACACTGAAAGGAGCAGGAAATATGGTGACCCAGAGGCAGAGAGGATTCCTCTCTGGCTCTGACCCTTGGCATGTTCCTTACTATAGTACACTTCCTGATGTTCACTTCCTTTTCCTGTCCTTGCTCTCTTGTTCCACTTCCCAAAATCCTAGCTTTGACACCAGCAAAGTCATAACTTTGGCTCCCTTTCTTCCTGTCACCTGACTCTGACCTCACATGCATGCAGCTCAGTGGGTCTCAGGTCTGGAAAGCCCCTAATCAAATGTGCTGTGTCAGAGTGGATCTTCATCCAGAAGTGGGTCCAGCATCCAAGATGATAAGCTAGTTGCATGAAACAGAAGAATTTCTGGAGCGCCACTTTTTCATTGGCCGCTCCACCCCTTTGTTTTCCTGATCTTCAACTTTCAGGGCTCCAACCCAGTCCAATACTCCTCCTTACAGTAAATGACCACTGATAAAATAGTTCTCTGTTGGCACTTGACACTCTAAACAAATCTCCTGTCTTCCTCTCTCTCTCTCTCTTCCACCTTAATTAGTTACACTGACATTAATCAGGTTGCTGAGAATAAGGCATATTCTTTGCAAGTGCAGGGCTTGAAAGCAGCGGGCTGCAGCTGATCTCCCCCATTAGAATGCACAGAATTTGGACGCCTTCCCACCCCTCAAAGCAAATGAGCAACTGACTTAATGTACGTATTTTGTACAAATAGAATTTCTTTCTGCATAGAATGAATTGTGGTTTGAGTTCAGAATAATCTCCAGTGACTATTAATGGTTTTAGATTGATTTTTACTTAACATTATATTGCAGATCTGCTTGTTTAAAATGAATATTGTTAACCTTTTAGAAAAGCTTTTTGGCTGAAAGATGGGATTTTAAAAAAATCCATAAATAAAGTCATAATCTTGCTTCCTCCTCTTGCAGAAAAGTTTTTGTAGTCATGAGGAATATTGAAGGGCACCACCCCAAATCTGGGTGGTATCAGGTAGGAATCGAACAGCATCTTGCATTTTCAGCTTTGGTGGTAAATGTGTGTACCCAACACACAATTTTAGCAAATTCTATTTTAAAAGTGGGAGATTGCCCATCAGATTTCTGGTCACCTTGGATTTGAGCTTTTTCTCTTGAATACAATTTACCATTGTACGATTTTGGCTTATTAACTTTAAACTCAGAACTCTTCACCTAACACGAGGTATCACTCACTGGCAAAGAGCTGTTGGTGGTATCAGCATGGAAGTTAGAATACTGGGAGATGGTGAGAGGACCAAGATCCCCTGGGTAAAGGAAACGGGAAGAAGAGACTTTGGCGCTTGCACCCCATTCTCCTTTTATCCATAAGTTTCTAATTTCACCTACAACCTCTTGCTGACTATATGTCCGGCCATTTCTGATCTGCCTGTATCCTCCAGTTCTGTGGCTATCACTGTTCTTTACTTTAGAGATCCCCCTGCTTGTGGGTTTTTCTGTTCATGTTTCTATTCCTAAAGAAGAGGCTGGATGAATATTTGTCAGGGATGCTTTAGGCTGATCCTGCACTGGGAAGGGGGTTGGACTAGATGGTCTGTATGGCCCCTTCCAACTCTGTGATTCTGTGATTCTATACCAGGCTGGGGGAGGGGGGGGGAGGGCTGGAAGGAAGTCTAAAAGTGAAACTCACATCCTTCCTAAGTTTTCTTTGTGCCAGCTGGCCAGCGTAATTGCTTCTCTGGTTGCGTTGTTCACAACTCTTCCCATGCTCCTGTTTTTCCTGTGCCTGTGCAGACCCCTTCCATCTTGCTTGTTAAAACCAAAGGGTATTTGGGAGAATTGGAATGCATTAGTCTTCCTAACATAGGGAGCCTACTTAGTCTTAAATTGGTGGTTAGCAAACATACAGATAATTCCTCCACATTCTTATTTATCTTCCCCCAGTTCAGCATCCTGTTGGAACAGATGCCTCGGCGTCTGTTGGGGAGGCTCTAGTCAGTGGAGTGGAATACGAAGGTGCGTGGAATTCGGCATTGACGAAACTCAATCTAAACAAATTGTAGCTCTTTCTCCGTTGACTAGATTATCTGTCTAATCAGATTTCCCCAAGGCCCTCCTAATAACTGGAGATTCTCAGAATGCTCTTGTCTTTAATGTCTGTGGAACAGGAGGCAAAAGATCAACAAAGAAGTCACAGGCGGTGACGAAGATAGGGCGAGAGCTCTGCACGTACCCCGATGGCTGCTGAATGGTTCTTCTATTAGCGCATGCACCTGCCAAGGCCTTGGCTGCGCTGCATCAACACTCTTTTAGATCCTATGGCTTGCAATGACAGTGGTAAGTGCAGCCAAATTTCTCTCCTGATCACTAGGCGCTACAAATATGTCTATCCTCAGTTTATGCTCATTATATTAGAGGAAAATAAGAAGACCCCCCAGAGAGAGAGAGAAAGAGAGAGAACAGAAGGATGTTCTCTTTCCCTTGCCTCTAGGCTTTGTAGACCCTTTCTGCATCCACATGCACACATGTGTTTGATGGACAGAAGATACTTGGCTAGAATCTCCCATCTGCACACACTAGAGTATAGACATAGAGTAAGCCATAAATAGAACCAGGGCAGAGAACTCTTGTGAGTGCCTGGACTACTCAGACCTGGAAAAACAGTCATTAAGGAGAGGATGCCCCTGAGCATGTGCAGTGTACCTTTGCTATACCATCCATAGAGGGAGTAAGGAGCAGAAATGGCTGGCTTCTGGGCAAATTTGCATCCTCACACTTCTCTTATTCTCCAAGGCAAAAAGATTTTGGTCACATTTTAGGCAGAAACCGCTTTTCAGTTTTTTGTTTTCAGAAATAAACGCAACTTGCTTCCTCCAGCGCTGGATCTCGGCACCCCCTGAAATACTCTGCTCCAGGCATCTTCCAAAATAGCTGCTCGGCAGCAGGTAATTACAGGCTTTGCTGTTCTTCATTCATATATATTATTCATGTATAATGAATTGTACACCCACATCTGTACCTCTGTGACTAGATAAAAGCCTCTGCCATAGGGTTTGGATCCTGCTTAAAGCTACTCTCCTTGCTAAGAGGTCAGTGGTATTATGGTCTGCAAGCTGCTGCCCCTCAGTAACTTTGAAGAAACTCTCTTTACCATATTTAAAGCTGCAGGAACACAGAGGCCAAGGTAGGAGGCGGTGGCCCCAGCCCAGTTTCGGAGCGAACTCACACCCTTGAGGTAGTTCTTCAGAAGATGTCCGGTCAGATGACGTCATTTCTGGTTGGATGAGTGACTACAGCTGAGCTTCCTGACAAGGAAACAAGCTCATGTAACTAGTCTTGATAGAAACATGAAGAAAATCTGCTCATTGTTTCTTGGATGTTGCCGTTCTCATTCCTTGATGGGCTGAGAGCCAAGCTACAAGGGACACCTGACCCAGGTTGGACACTTGTCAGCTTCCCTCAAGTTTTGATGGGAAATGTAGGTGTCCTGGTTTTACAGCTTGGCTCTCCATTACAGCTGCAAGACCAGGATGCCTACATTTCCCATCAAAACTTGAGGGAAACTGACAAGTGTCCAACCTGGGTCAGGCGTCACTTGTAGCTTGGCTCTGAGTGAGTAAGTTAGGAATGCAGAGCTTAACTCCTGTATGTCTTAAATCACAGGGGACATCATCCTGTCTTCTGACCTATTGCCTGCTCCCAGAAGCTGCTGCTGCTCGGTCTTGCTTCTTTGAGCAGCTGACAACATGTGTGTGTAGTAGTAGTAGTAGTAGTAGTAGTAGTAGTAAGTTTATTGCAATTAGCCATTAGCTGTAACAAATTTACAATTAGCAAATAAAAGATACAGTTGATATCGACTCCATAAATTCCAAGGACTACAAAATATTAACACAACTACAGCAAATAATACCCAAGGACCATAAGCTAAAGAATTATCTATCCCTTGGGGAAAGTATCTGGGACTCTTTGGCAGAAACTTTGGATTTATAATAACAATAACAACAACATTTAATTTATATACTGCCCTTCAGGACAACTTAATGCCCACTCAGAGTGGTTTACAAAGTGTATTATTATTATCCCCACAACAACAATCACTCTGTGGGGTGGGTGGGGCTGAGAGAGCTCTGCCAGAGCTGTGACTGAAACAAAGGTCACCCAGCTGGCTTCAAGTGGAGGAGTGGGGAATCAAACCCGGCTCTCCAGATTAGAGTCCCGCGCTCTTAACCACTACACCAAACTGGAGGTCACTTTGCTGACCTCCCAATATTCAACTTCCCATCTTGTCCTATGTGGGGATTTTGATGCAAGAATAGGATTAGGAGAAGTAGGCCAGAAGGTGGGCGTATAGCATCAGGCTGTTCACTGCTCCCTGCACCTGACCCTCAGCGCCCTCCTCTTTCATTTCCTCTCATTCCCTCTGCCTGACATGCCTTTTCCTGTTCAGGAACGAGCACAGCTGGGTAGGGGGAGCTGGGGCAGATTTAACTTGGAGGCTTTCCACTTGGTGACCAGCAACGGTTAATGCTGCTTGTGGGTAGCAGAGACAACAAAGATTTTGCTACACTCCCTCCTCCAGCATCACACTTTGCCCAGCAACCAATCTGCTGTTTTTCACTAAGCTCCAGAGTTGCTTTAATTTTTGGTAATAGACTCCCTTTCCTGTTAATGGGCTTTTCCTTTCATGTCTTGTGCATCTCATTCAAGAACCTTGACCAAGAAGCTGAATGTAGAGTAGGAATTAGTGAACCCAGAAATCCGAGTGGTTTGAAAGATAATGAGATTTTGTCTGATCTTGTTTACAGAAACTTCAGTTCTCTTTCCTCCCTTCCATTTCTTTTTTATATGAACTAGAACTCAGAACAATCTTTTTGCATTATGGAAAGTCTAAAGGGGAAAAAAACCAGTTCGTAGATAGAGCGAGGAATGCTGCGTATTTGGGGAGGCAGGAAGAGAGAGATACGGAGACCCCAAATTGCAAGTGACATATTCCTGAGTGCCCCCTCAGAGATGCAAAAAGATTCTCTTTTCTTGCTCACCATTTCGGGAGGCCCTTGGGGAGCTCAGCCTCTCCAAGTCATTGGACTGAGGCAAATTGCCAACGTGTGTGAACAAAATCTAATCTGCAGTGTCCGACGCCTGCATTGGCTCCGTCTCGCAGCGCCTCTGATAGCTGTTTTGATGAGCTGCTGAAGGTACAAGAGTTCCAGCAGGAAACTGTAAACGAGATGTCCTCTCTCGGCACGCCAGGCCTGCTTACGCCCGTTTTTTATGAAGGATGCCATGTCGCGAGCTGGGGCAGGAAGCAATTCCGATCTTTTATCAATGTCACAGCAACTAAAACGCTAAGGACGGTGCTGCAGGTGTTATCCAAGGCTCAGCAGTGCTGGTGGAATAGCCAACTTTGCTCTCATCTCAGCCTGGAAGCAAACAAATGTCCCCCTCCTTATCAGAACAAGGAGAAGAGAGCTCTGGCAATATTTTACAGGCAAAGCTGGGACAGCTGCAGATCAAGAATTTCAAACATGGACTGTAGCCCTTAGAAGGATAGTTGGCCTGCAGTAGAACAGCAGGATGGGAGTCCAGGGACCCCTTAGACACCAAGAAGGTTTCTAGGGTATGAGCTTTCGAATCAGACTGCCCTTATCTGAAGAAGGCAGGTATCTAACAAAGGGAGCTGTGACTCTTGAAAGTCTACACCCTAGAAATCTTGTTGGTCTCTCAGGTGCCACAGGACTCAAATCCTGGCATACCCCCTAGAAATGTGGCTATTTAATGTTTAATGGTACTGTTCTACGTTAGTGGGTGATTCATAATTACATTTTTAAAAAATTTATTTCAGATTTGTATTCTGCCCTCTCTGCTAGCAGGCTCAGAGCGGATAACTACATATTAAAAATACAATTAAAAGTTCATGTACATTAAAAACAACACATTTAAAACAGGGTGGTGGACAGCCTTCACAGGGAGGGTTAAAATATACACCCCTTTTTCCAGGCCGGTGGAGGCCCAGCCTAAGCCATATGCCTGGTGGAACAACTCTGTCTTGCAGGCCTGGCAAAAAGATAGTAGGTCCTGCCGGGCCCTCATTTCAGCAGACAGAGCGTTCCACCAGGTGGGAGCCAGGACCGAAAAGGCCCTGGCTCTAGTTGAGGCTAGGTGGGCCTCTTTGGGGCGAGGGACCACCAACAGCTGTTTGCCCCCTGATCGGAGTTCCTAGGGTTGCCAGCCTCCAGGTAGTGGCTGGAGATCTCCCGGAATTACAACTGGTCTCCAGGCCACAGAGATCAGTTCACCTGGAGAAAAGTTCACCACCCAAAACCCCTGAGGATGGGCGGTTTATTATAATAATAATAATAATAGTAGTAGTAGTAGTAGTAGTAGTAATAATAATAATAATAATACAGCCAGTTTGGTGTAGTGGTTAAGAGCGCGGGACTCTAATCTGGAGAGCCGGGTTGGATTCCCCACTCCTCCACTTGAAGCCAGTTTGGGCTAGTCACAGCTTGGGTTATTCACAGCTCTCTGCAGCGCTCTCAGCCCCACCCACCTCACAGGGTGATTGTTGTGGGGAAAATAATGACATACTTTGTAAACCACTCTAAGCGGGCATTAAGTTGTCCTGAAGGGCGGTACATAAATCGAATGTTAATAATAATAATAATAATAATAATAATAATAATAATAATAATAATAATAATAAATGGCTACTTTGGGGGGGGTGGGCTCTATGGAATTATGCCATGCCAAGGTCCTTTCCCTCCCCAAACCCCACTTTCTCCAGGTTTCTCCAGGTTTCACTCCCCAGATCTCCAGGAATTTCCCAACTTGGAGCTGGCAACCCTAGCGTGTCCTCTGGGGAATATATGGGGAGAGACATGCATTACGTAAACATACAAATCAACAACAGCCCCCCCCCCACACACTCCAAGAGGGATCACATACAAACACATGAAGCTGCCTTATCTTAAATCAGACTACTGATCCATCAAGATTTCTTTTTTTCTTTCTTTCTTTCTTTTTCTTTTTCTTTTTCTTTTTCTTTTTCTTTTTCTTTCTTTCTTTCTTTCTTTCTTTCTTTCTTTCTTTCTTTATTTATTTATTTATTTATTTATTTATTTATTTATTTATTTATTTATTTATTTATTTATTTACTTAAATTTATAGTCTACCCTCCCCAACCAAGTGGGCTCAGGGCGGATCACAACAATTTAAAACACACTACACAATTCATCAGCAGTAGCCATTAAAATATAAATAATACATATCATTCATTTAAAACATATATTAACACCATATAAATACAGCTATCAACAATAAGATGAGTCTTGTCTGCTCAGACTGGCAGCGGATCTCCAGGGTCTCAGGAGGAGATATTTCATACCAGCTACGACCTGATTCTTTTAGCCAGAAAAACCAGGGGTTGAACCAGGTACCAAGCAGATGCTCTTCCACTGAGCTGCAGACTCTGCCGTAGAGTTATTTTGAAGCTAAAATGTCTTCATGTACGTTGCCATGAGCTGCTTGGAGACTGGGTGAGACATGAATATGAGAACTGAGACAGCTTCAGATCTGCCAAAGAGTAGGCCTGAACATTTTGAGGAAGGACTTTTTCCTCCTTTGGAGGGCCTGTTTTTTTTATTTAATATGTGCAGATACATTTAAGGGGGAACAAACTTTCATCTGAAGAGTTAAATCCCTCGCTCAGGCACCCAAGCTCAGAAAGCAGAGAGAGACGGTGAATTCTGCCACACTGTATGAACAGCAATCACAACGTGCAAGCTGCCTCTCTTCCCTCCACCTAGCGACAGCGATCCATGCAACGGTCACCTCCAGGTTGGATTCCTGTAACTAGCTCTACCCCGGGCTGACTTTTGGCCTGCTTTGCAAGTTGCAACCGGTCCAGAATGCAGCGGCACATCTTTTGACCGGGACTCCGTTCCAGTCACATGTGACACCTGTGTTGTGTCAGCTGCACTGGCTCCCAGTGGAGTTCCGGACCAGGTTCAAGGTTTTGGTGTTGACCTTTAAAGCCCTTAGTGGACTGGGACCAACATACCTGCGGGACCGCCTCTCACCCCACATTCCCCGGAGAGCACTTTGCTCCGTAGGAAAACACTTACTGGTGGTCCCTGCCCCCAAGGAGGTTTATCTCGCCTTGACCAGGGCTTGAGCCTTTTCAGCCCTGGCCCCAACCTGGTGGAACTCTCTGTCTGAAACGACTCGGGATCTATTATCATTCCGCCAGGCCTTTGGTGGTTGAGGCGAGCAGCCTCCTCTTTGGCCTCCCACTGGGGAGGGGGAGCATCCTCCCCCTCCCGGTCTTTGCCTTTTGCTGCTGTTGCCATCTGCCGCCCTGGACCCATGATGATTAAGCATTGCTGAAGGAGGGTTGTGGAATCACAACTACATTGTTGCTGCTACCAGTTTTTAATTGTTTATATTGTATATAATGTTATACATTTTAATTGTTATTGTATATTGTATTGTTTTAATCTGTATGTTATCTGCTCTGAGCCTCCTTCGTGGGGAGAAAGGACTACAAATCCAATAAATGAAATGAAATGAATGCTTGTCTGGGAATTGGATTCTGTGCACCCACCCTTGGTCTTCCAGTGAGGCATTGGGCTCAGGCAGAAATCTCACAAGTGCAGCTTCTCCAAACACTGCCTCAATTAAACAGCCTTCTCACCAAATGAATGTGGTTTCAATGTATTTCACCCTGAGGGAACCCAGTACACAGTTAGATGTGCCATTGAAGCCAAATCTACTAAATCAGGAGCACAAAGTCCTATCAAACTACTCTGTACCCTTGGAAAAGGGCAGAGTAACTCCAGAAGTAACTCAGAGACTTAACCTGCTGCACAGAATCGGGAGTCAAAACTGGACGTTTCCATGGGGACAGCGATGCTCAATGGAGTTAATGATGGTGCTAAAAATAGGCCTAATAAAGATCAATTGTAGGCTGTGGTGCAATATGATTTCAGGCTCCCTGCCCACCTGTGCCCATTGTGGCTCCCATGAAGGAACATGATGCTTCTGGGCTCTATTCCAACAAGAAGAACTGTGGAAACGAACGACATGTCGGCTAATGCTGGGGAGGACAGAGACGGAGCTCATCATGAGCAGCTGCGTATATTTCTTTCTGCACCCTAGAATCCTTGCAATCGAGAAAGACGTCTCAAATTCAACTGTCATGGCGCTAAATAGACAGACTTTAAAATAGCAATGTCATTGAAGATAACGCCCATCCTAGATTACGCAGGGAACAGATTGTGCTTCAAACCTGCAAATCGTTTTTGAATATTGATTTACTTAATCCAACATTCACATTCCTATCCGTATCCTTGGAAGATTTTGAGAAACTTTCTAAATTTGAGAACCTTGTGAACTTTCCATTTGTTTCGATGGGGCTTCAGAGTGCCCTAAAGAAAGGTCCCTGGAAGTGTGCCAGGGCATGCAGGGTGGAGTCGGACAGCTCAGGCAGGGTCCCACTCCATCAATTAGCAGGAGTATCTCTAGCCTGTGTCAGTCATCATGCTCAACAATGCATGTGAGGAGAACAAGTTGCACACAATCTTCCTGATACATGCAATTGCCATTTTGTCTGAAAAGCAGGGCCGGATCTAGGGTTGCTGGCGCCCAGGGCAACCCAAGTTTGTTCCCTTGCGCGTGCTCCCGGCGCTGCGTGATGATATCACTTCTGTGATGTCATCACGCAGGGCGGAGCATGCTACCCGTACGGCAAGCTGGATGCCCTGGCGCGCCGCGGAGTTGGCGGAGGCAGCACGGGGGGCTGGGAAGCCGCCCGCATCATTCACCTGCCCTGCAGCCCCCTGTCCTGCAGGGCAGGCGAATGGCACGGGCGGCCTCCCAGCCCCCGCGCTGCCTTTCGCCTGCCCTGCAGGACAGGGGTCGCGTGGCAAGCTGACCGCCCCCTGTCCTGCGGGGCAGGCGAAAGGCAGCGTGAGAGGCTGGGAGGCTGCCCATGCTGCCACCCGCACACTCCCGGCAGCTGGCAGCTGTGCCTGGTGCCCCCTCCTTGGTGGCGCTGGGGGCAGACTACCCCCTGACCCCCCCTTCAATCCAGCCCTGCTGAAAAGGGCAACATGTGTGTTTTCCAGCTTTGGAACTTGCACACCAAAAACCTCATATTCCACAACTGTGATACACATGTACCGAGGCTGAGTGTATGCACATTGTCTCTTTCAGACAAAAAGGAGGGGACATGTGCAGCCTGTTCTCTCCATACACATGATTGCAGGCTTTCGATAGGTGTGACCAAAAGGACTTCTGAGTGTGTTCTGTTAAAGAAATCTTAGCTTCACAAGTTGTTGAATTCTGTGTCTAATACTAGATGCCTCTGTTTCTTTGCACTTGCCCAGACTTATGGGTTACACACACAGCCTATTACACCCCCAGTGGGTATCCCTTCTTGAATGGTACGAACCATCTGTACTCTGTACCTAATATAATAATATAAACTGCTGTGGGAATTTATATTAGCTAAAAGTCAGAGTGTCAATATTTTAAATAAATTAAATTAAACAATGCTCAAGCAGCTTAAGAACACAAAGAATGTATTTATTTTGGGCGCAACTAGACATGATGACGGCACATCCAAGAATGGATCTCCTGTTGAAACGGTAAATAACCGTTAAGGGGAGGTGGGTGATTTAGATTGATGCATTGGAAAGTGGTCTTTAATCCTTTCCTCCATAGCAGGTTAATGAGCATAATGTCCTTTCCGGAATGCCTCCCTGGAACAATTGAAATTGCAACAATGGCCTAAGGAAAAGGTTAGATGTTCTGTGCCATCGTCCTGGTTCAAAGCACGGGCGCCCACGGGCTCTCCTGTAATCTAGTTGGCCTTTAATGACAGCAACGTCAAGTGCAAGCAAACAGCCAACATGAATACCAGGGAGAGAGTTTTCATACCAGCTTAAGTAACACATGTTCTGCTGAAAGTCAAACTAACAGGCATGTGTAAATCTGTCCAACTGTCTTACCTTTCCCTCTTCTCTTTTGGATGTCTCTCCTATTGTTGAAATTCCATTATAAACTCTCCAGGCCAAAGACTTGCCTCTTCCCTCTGCAAAGTGCCAGTAGATAGATGATGCTGTGTAAATAGTAATATCTGAACTCTTACCTGAAATAAAAATGAGAAGTGATTTTAGCATAGCTGCCAACTGATCACTTATGGAATCTGAATTTGTCCAGAAGAGGATCGCTTATCTGGCATCTTGTCAAACAAGGTAATTCTCAAGAGGGCAATGCCCCCCTTCCTTCCTCCCTGTTTCTCTGTTATACAGTGTGACTCTCTTGAAATGTCCAACACTGTCTGCAGCAAGAACATCCACCATTCTCTAAACACTGCTGAGCTCCCGCGAGATCTAATGCCAACAGATTGTAGATAGCGTGGCTTTTTTTCTGGGAAAAGAGGTGGTGGAACTCAGTGGGTTGCCAGCATAGGGGGCAACTCTTGGCAGGAGGTGGTGCCCCTGGTACCACATGCACATGCACAAAGTGCGCGCACGCTCCCAGGACCGCACAATGATGTCACTTTGGGTCATCTGGAACAAGGGGGGAGTTTTTTAAAGTTTACATTGCCCTCGGCGAAAATGGTCACATGGCTGGTGGCCCCGCCCCCTGATCTCCAGACAGAGGGGAGTTTAGATTGCCCTCTGCATCACTCAGCAGCATGGCAGGCAATCTAAACTCTCCTCTGTCTGGAGATCAGGGGGCGGGGCTACCGGCCATGTGACCATTTTTAAGGCTGCTGGAACTCCATTCCACCATGTTCCAGCTGAGAAAAAGCCCTGCTACATAGGGTTTTAATTTCACTGATGTGTTAAGTAGCTAATGGACTTCAAGGTAATAGCTCTGGGGATGGAAGGTTGTGTTGGTGGGCAGGATAATATGATTTCCTTTGGCACTTTTACTTGAAAGACCAGACTTCTTATATTCTCACATTATGATATTTGGAATAATATTTACAACGCAAATGGATTCTGTCAGTCATTAAGAGATGCTAACCATACTCTCTCATATTACTTTGGGTAACAGAAACTTTCAGTTGTCTAATGGAGGACAATCACCAGCAGTGTATGTCAGAAATGCCTGTTAGAAGATTCAGCCGGCACGGTCATTTTTCTGTCTCTACTCCCTTTAATTAAAAGGTATGTCATGCCATGATTAATGGCAGTGCTCTGGTAGGCTGTGCCTTGGCACATTTCAGAAGGGAAACGAAACAGCCCCCTTTCCAGTATGAATATTCTAATGGACCTATCCATTACTAGATTGAAGACACTGGGGGGCAGCTACTTTTTAAACAGAGAACACACTTTGGACGGAGCAAAAATTGGCAGACTGAGCAAAAATTGACGGCTTTACCAACTCTCCCTCATGCAGAACAACAACTAGACAGAGATTCAATCAGGGCTTTTTTTCAGCTGGAACGTGGTGGAACAGAGTTCCAGCACCTCTTGAAAATGGTCACATGGCTGGTGGCCCCACCCCCTGATCTCCAGACAGAGCGGAGTTTAGATTGCCCTCTGTGCCAATGGCGCGGAGGGCAATCTAAACTCCCCTCTGTCTGGAGATCAGGGGGTGGGGCCACTGGCCATGTGACCATTTTCGCCAAGGGCAATTTAAGCTTTACAAAACTCCCCCCTTGTTCCAGCTGACCTAAAGTGACATCATTATGCAGTCTTGAGTTCCACCACTGAGTTACACCACCTCTTTTCCCAGAAAAAAAGCCCTGGACTCGATAACTTCTTTACACTTCTGCAAACAGCAACAGAGGCCTTGAGAGAGAACCTTGTGGCCAATCATTTTACTGATGGATCTGAGCCACAGCCAAGGGTGAAATGGCAAGTGAGAAGGGGAGAATTCTGTCCAAGCCTATCCAGAGAAGAAGGGCTTGCTGAAGAGGCTTTTGACTGCCTTATCTTTCACAAAAGAAAGAATCTGAGGAACTTAATAAAAGGTGGGGCATGTTGTTGGTTCTGAGGAATATATGGGGGGGGCAGATGGGAAGCTATGTGAATTAGACTGATGCCTTATCAGTTGCCCAGTCCTATACAAGGCATTTGGTGAGCATTTCAGAGAATTATAATTTGTGTCAAAACCTGTCCAAAGGGAATATTGCCCAGGGACTAGCATCCAACTGCATGATCAGGTTGAATCATAGGGCCTGGCTGTTTGAAAGAAGCTGAGCTTGGCAACTGAAGAACCCATTCTGGTTCTGAACTGTAGCCTGCCATAATTCTATATAATTCTGGCACATGCTTGTATTGTTCTTACTAAGGCTCACCATCAACAATGCTGCAAGGTCCATTAACAAAGAGAGAGGATCTAGGAAATTGGTTTGATGAATCCAAGAAGCTGGCTAAGCTCGTAACAGGGTGAGATGTACAGAATGAGGTGGCCGAATTGGTCCCAAATGGCAAGGCATTGATTGGCTTGCTTGTGGAATTGGGCGCTGATGTTTGAGCCATTTCTGCTCAAAACATAGACCAAGAGAAGCTAAATGGAGCAACTGGTCCCAGTTACAAAAAATAGAAATGAGTGTGCAAAAATAAATATTTAATTGTCAAGTCAAGTTTATTATTACAGTCTGCGACCAACACATATAAAATCATTTGCAAATCAGTTTAAAAACAGTTGAGACTGGATACAGGAGAAGAACGATGAATAAATGTAAGAATAGAAAAATAAGATCATCATAAATTAATTGTTTAAAAGGTTAAAATACATTCAGTCTGCCTTATGCGATTTACGTTGCTTGTAGACCTGGGCACAGAATCTTGCTACTTGACGTGTTGTCTGGTGATTCCGATCAGACAAAAGTTAATCAAGTTTGATTTTATTTGAACTTCCAGGGAATCTTTCTACTAATGGACTGTTGGTTTCCACTCTAATTTTACTGTGACTTGGGCAGTTAAAGAAGATGTGCTCCATTGAGTCAATTTCTCTTAGGGGACAGGAGCAAAGCCTGTCCCCTAAGAGAATTGACTCAATATTTAATTGAAATTCAGATCTGGCATGTGAAATTTTAGATCTGAAATTGTACATTTTCTTCACAGGATTATAAGTGTTCTGGGATACATCTTTCAGAGCATCAACATGTCGTGGGCTGAGACAAGAAGTCATGTTGCATTTGGGATTTGAACTCAGGTCTTTGAAAGAGAGGTCTTTGTTTGTTGGTTTCTGTCATTTATAGTCCACTTTTTTCACTGAGACTCAAGGTGGATTACACAGTGTTAAGATTAGTACAGTCAATATTAGGAACATTACCACAAACAATGTCATAGGGTAAATAGATACAAGTTCACAAAGACTTTAGCAGGAATCCAATACAAAACAGTGGTGAAGCCTATAATGGTGAAAATCTGACTATTATTATCCGCCCTGAGCCCACTTGGTTGGGGAGGGCGGACTATAAATCTAAGTAAATAAATAAATAATAAATAAATATTTTTGATTTGTTCAGCTGGCAACGGTAATTGTAGGCAGATAAAAGCCTCATCCAAATCTTAGAAGTTGGTGAAAGATTGACATTAAATCAAAGGCTGAAATTAAATCAAAAAAGTTTTCAGTTAAATATCAGAAAGAGCTTCCTGATAGTTAGAGTGGTCCCTCAGTAGAACAGGCTTCCTCGGGAGGTGGTGGGCTCTCATCCTTTGGAGGTTTTAAAGCAGAGGCTGGATGGCCATCTGACAGCACTGCTGATTCTGTGGACCTGGGCAGATCACGAGAGGGAGGGCAGGAAGGGTTGCATCAGTGCTTAGTTCTTGTGGCCCCTTCTTATATGCCCAGGGCAAGGCTGATCGCCACTTTGGCGTCAGGAAGCAATTTTCCCCAGGCCAGTTTGGTTAGGGATCCTGATGGTGTTTTGCCATCTTCTGGGCCTGGAGCAGGGGTCACTGGATGTGTGTGTGTGTGTGTGGGGGGGGGAAGTAGTTGTGAATTCCCTGCACTGTGCAGGGGGTTGGACTAGATAATCCTAGAGGTCCCTTCCAACCCTATGATTCTATGAGTTGGTGCTATTGGGAGCATGAGTAGATCTGGGATGATTCCTTCCCACCCCTTCTAGAATCTTGTCAGTTAAAGTCCCTGGGGCTCAGGCATGGATAGTACCGTCCCTCTTTCCCACTCCTCTTGTCTGTGCTCTGCTGCAGCCCACCCCCAACACAGAAATATAGCCATGGCCCCTCCAGAATGGTCGTCTGAATTATCGGGATGGTGAAAGGTTTATTATGCAAACATAATAAATGTAATAAGGGACGTGTTTATTATGCAAACAGCAACTGAGTTATGTGTCCTTTAAGACTACTAAATAGTTTTTAATTACTGCTATATCAGTAAATCCCATAAATATGCAAATGCAATTAGTTCACAAAATAGGCCCTAAATATCTTTATTCCTCTCCAACAAAGTTCTTTGAAGTTAATCGCCAGCTTCTTTTGTTCACTCCCTTGGCAGTAGAGCCGAAAATGATTGGAATTATGACAGATGTACAAATTCAGGGGGAGAAGCAGGATTTCCCCCCCCCTCATCCAAGCACCACATCTGGAGAGGCAAAGATGTGGTGTGTAGGAGGGAAAGAGGAATCCCAAATGAAGCACCTCCTCCTCCCAAATATCAAGCTGTATTGTTTTGCCTCCAACAACAACCAGTGTGCTTTGTGGCTGTACATGACAAACATATCAAAGGGTCTTTTTCTCATAATTTATAGCTTGGGTTCTGTGGACATTTGGATTTTAAAAAAAGTTCTCGGTAGAGTGCTCCACTACTGGGTTAGGACAGGTTGAACAAAGACAAAATATACTCAGTGGGTCAGGCCATGCTCCTTAGTAGATGATTTTAAAAGCGCCGTTCAGAAGGTAGATGGTGTTGCCAGACTTTGCATTCTCTCCAAAGAACCACCAGGAGAAGCTTCTTTGGGAATTTAATTTGGTCCACTCTATGAAGATGTGTTCTCTTGTTCCCATCAGCAGGAGAGAGATAAGGCTTATCACAGCTCACAGAATCTGGGATGTCTTCAAGGAATTCTACAACACTAGCTATAAGGGAATGCCTTTTTATTTCCTTTATTTATTTATTTATTTATTTATTTATTTATTTATTTATTTATTTATTTATTTATTTATTTATTTATTTATTTATTACCCATCTGATCTTAGTGCTATCAAAATAGCACCACTTCACTTGGAAAGAAAAAATGTTTACACTGTCAGGGAGAAGGGCTAGGATACAAAAAAAAAAGAGGCTTGGGAACTTGTGCATGGAAGGGGACAGTTGCTTAAATGTTGACAGAAAAATTAACGGTAAATGATTCTTTACCATCCAGTCTTGTAAACATTTCATAATTCACTGTGACACTGAGAGATCTCTGCCTTTTGGTGCTACACCTCTGAAGATGCCAGCCACAGCTGCTGGCGAAACGTCAGGAACTACAATGCCAAGACCACGGCTATACAGCCCAGAAAACCCACAACAACCATCGTTCTCCGGCCGTGAAAGCCTTCGACAATACATCACACAGGAAAGTTTGACGTTGTCTACTCTTATATTTAAATCAAGTCTGATAGGAAGCCAAAAGACATTTTTCTCCTTTTTGCATCTCAGTTGCTCAATTCCATTCACACTGTGAGTCTCTGAGCAGCTGTGTAAAGAGAGAATTCTACCGAAATATGTGTTGACACCGGAAAGGAGGAAGATAAAAGAACATCCTCTGCATATAAACCATGATATGGCCTTTTTAGAACTTGATCAGTTCGAAATAAGTTCAAAATCCTGTTTGCATCTGGTAACTGGAAAGCTCTCACAAACTTTTTGTAAAAGTGTGGCTATAGCATGCATCTTATATGGTCAGAGTGCCACCTGGGGGCCAATGCAGATATTCTCGACTAGATAGAATTCTGATCAATGTTGAAGGAAAACATTATGGTTCCTTTAATATAATGCTGTTAGCAATTGGGTTTGGACATAATTTCAGGCTGCGTTTCTATGCATTGGCTGGGGTGTCAAAGGTGCATCTGTGACCCAACAAGAGAATGCTGAGAAGATTCATGCAAGATGAGCAAGATGATAGGTGGGCAGCCCTAGGCCTGGCAGTCAAAAACTGTGTCATGTTCTCCCTTTGACGGATCGCAACATTTTGGCAAATTGAGCCAAATTTATTTTGTGGTCAGCTCAGGATGTCTCGGCAGAACTAATGCAGGTTTGGGTGGTGCCGGAGTTGCAAAAATTCACAGGTTGCATTGCACACTAGGGTTGCCAGCTCCAGGGTGGGAAATTCCCAGAGATTTTGGGGGTAGATTTGGGGGGCATTCTTGATAGCCAAAGCTTCCATAAGCCAGAGAACCCCCTGACTGAGGACTGAGGCCTCCCAGGAGTTTGTCACTATGAATGGACTTGACAGCTCAGTTGATTCAAAGTATTTCTGCACTGATTTTTTTGTTTCAAAGCACTTTGCGCTGCCGAAATATAAAGGGTGAGGGTTGCACTGCTGGATTAGGATGAGGGAGACCAGAGGACAGATTCTTGCCTGCCATTTGGGTCCAAGTGTTCTTTCTTAGCCTAGCCTACTTCACAGGGTTGCTGCAAGGATAAAATGGAGGGAAAACCAGGTAAGTTGTCCTGAGCTCCTTGGGGGAAAGGGAGGGATAGAAACACACCAAATAAATACTAGAAGCTTTTATAAAGAGTCCTTTGGACTATAAAGCAAAAAAGGTCTCTTTCAGCACAATCCTAAGCAGAATTACTCCAGTCTAAGCACTCTGAAATCAATGTGCTTTTATGGGAGTACCTCTGTTTAGGATGCCACTGTTTGTCTGCTAGTGGCTCTCTCTCATATATCCAGGTGCCTCGTCCACTAAATAGGTTTGTTGTTGAAGATCCTATAAGATACTTTATCATCCCTTCCATTTAGCAACCAAGTGGATCACAAAAAGGCATAATGTTGTATGTATGCACATAAAACCACATTGAAAAGGTGTGAGGAGAACACGGGGTGAACCTTGTGAGCCATCCTCCAGTCCTGGGATGACGCCCCCCAGAATGAAATGATGACCTGTGGGACCAGAGAACCTGCTCTTGGGGCCACCATCTTACTCCCCAGCGCCAAGATCCCCAAAGTCCACCCCAGCCTCCACAAAGAGCAAACGGGAGAGGTGTCTGGCCTTGAAGAGGAAGAACTTCTGAGATCCCACAGCCTTGCTCCATATTCCACTCCCCACATGTAGTGGACTTCTGCCTGGTTTATCAGATGCCAGAAGAGCTGTCGGAGAGTGCAAGTCCTCTATGGAACCTGCAAACCAGTAGACACACACAAGTGACGCTCCAGGTCCCACCCTGCTGCCTGCCGTGAACTTGAAGGAGGGAGGGAAGCTGGCAAGGGCCGTAGCCTCCAAGATTCCATTGGGCACCTGCTCCTTTGGGCAGCAGAGCCACACAAAGGCACGGAGTCACCTGGAGCCTCCTCAGAACCACCCCACCTGTCGCAGAGTCAGAGACCATTCACATAGCCACAGCACAGGCCCTGTTGGGAGTACAATTTAGGGTAAATAAACACAAGTTTACAAAGAGGTAACATTATCAAGAATCCAATAGAGAGTTGAAGAAATGCTGAAACAGAACATAAGTAATTCTAGCAATACATCGTTGAAGAACATGCTGGAGAAAAACTACAGTAAAGTTCATGCAGAATTATTTAGAATACATAAGTATCACTAAGTATCATGTGCTCTAAACTATATTTCTGTGACGCCCTCCCTTGAGGGTGTGTGAACTTAAGTATTTTGGAAAATATAAAAGTGAAACAAAATATAAATGCATTGCACAATGTGTGAGTGTACATATACAAACTTTAAAAATTGTATTGGATAATACTGCAAAGCATGAGTACAGAGAAAGCTGCTTTCACTGCTATCATTGCGGAGAGCTGCTTGTAGGTCAAAACAACCTGGCAGGCTGTCTTCATGCAGAGCGCACCTGATTCCCTTGGCTTTCGATTCTGCTTTCGTTCAGTATGGATGAATCCACGTGTCAGCAGTGAGTATATGTATCACTCCTCTCCGAATAGTCAGTAAGATCTTACTGTAATACAAACATTTTAAATGCTTGGAGCCACGCTTCTGTTATGGGTTCAAGACTTCTCTGGGAAACTGATCTTCCAAGGCTAAAACTTAATTACAAAGTCAAAACAAGAGAAAATGTTTACAGTTGAACTTTCTCACCTCACTGCAGTTTAGGCCGTTTTCACACAACTGTAAACGCCTCAGGAAAATTATGCAAAACTCGTGGCATAGCGCGATTTCCCGTTTAATGGCACGATGACATCAGAAATCGCGCCATTAAATGGGAAACTGCGCTATGAAGATGCCGTTGTGCCACAAGTTTTGCGCAATTTTCCAGAGGTTTTAGGCATGTGAAAATGACCTTAATCTCTCAAGTGAGGGAGAGAGGGAATCTGCCTAACAGGCAAATTTGCCTCTTGTATGGGTGTCTTGAGAGAATGAATGCTCACATATGGGATTTTTGAGGAGGGTCTCTAAAAAACCTTTAACAGATGCCCCCCTTTGAGCATCATTCGAGCTCATAAAGTATAAAGGTCATGATCCCCTGGAACTTCCAAAGTCAGAAACATCTCTGCAATTTTCTACACAACGTAGATGAACAACAAATGAAACACCGAAGACCCTTAAGGCAGGCCATGGCTCACCTAGGAAGATCAGGAAGCCATGATCAAAGCAAATTATCCCATGTTGGATTTTCTCCATTGTCAGTGTGTGTAGTGGAAATCATGTGTTTGGTGTCATTTCCCACTAACTCACTAGTGTCGTCAACATGGACACAGCATTCGGATCCAAGCAAAGCACGTACACCCCCTTTGCAGCTAGAATAAAGTCTACGGCAAGCTGATTCTGGTACACCATTAGTCTTATCTGAGAGCGGTATTGATTTAATTGGTATCCCAGGCTTTAATGCTTCCCACTGTTTTTTGCGGTACTAGCATTTCTTTAGTGCCTGTTCCGTGGTGTTCTGGGATCGTTCTGGCAGGGAAAACGTTAATAAAAGCATGATATTTCCATGTTTTCTTTTCTAAAAACTTGTTCTCCCATGTCTTTAACACACCCCTCTACTTTCCGATACAACTATTTGTTTAATGTCTGTTCTGGCCCGTTCCAGCTTTTGCCCTGTCCCATCTTGAAAGTGCCACACGACACTGGGAGGTTATTTGGGAGGCTCCCCTTCTAGGGTTCGTCTGCATTTTTATTTTATTTTATTTCTCACTGAGAGATCCCCCTCAATCCCATCCCGCCTGCCTCGCCTCGCGCTGGGTGACCTTGGGTCAGTCGCAGACTTTCAACCTGGCCTGCCTCACAGGGTGGTTGTGTGAGGATCAAGTGGAGTAGCAGAGAATGGTGTAAACCTCTTTAGAAAGATGGGAATGAAGTAAAACAAATGTAACATGTTTTTATTAATAAAGTGAGATTTAAAATAGTGGGTCTTATTAACTGGTCTGGACGTGACTTTGTGTTTGGACCATCATCAAAAGGTGCCACACAACACTCTGGTTATTTGGGAGGCTCCCCTTCTAGGGTGCGAGCTTTTGTGAGCCACAGCTCACTTCTTCAGATACCAGTATCTGAAGGAGGGAGCTGTGGCTCAGGAAAGCTCAGGCCCCGGCACACATTTTATGGCTTATAGGTGCTCCTGGACTCTTGCCCTTTTCTCTTGGTCCATCTCCCTCGGGTTTGTCTGCGCGCTGGTCTCATTTCTCACTGAGCGCCCACCCTCGCCTGCCTCCCTCAGGCGGGCTCCGGGCAGGGCGGAGGAAAACACGCTCCCCTCAGAGCGCGCGCCAAACACCCGCGCGGGGAGGGGCGAGAGAAACAGGTGGGCGGGGCGGGGCGCGCGATTGCATTTAACGGCCGCCCGCCCGCTCGCGTGGCGCGCGTGATCGGCGGAAAGCCGCCGGGGCTGCGAGGGGGCGTGGCGAAGCGAGACAGGCGGGGGGCGTGGTGCCGCTGCGGCCCTCGTGCGGTGGGCGGGGCCTCGCGGGCGGCCGTTGAGGGGCCTCGGGCGGGCGGTCGCCGAGCGGGACGGGGCGCCATGACGGCCGAGCTGCAGCAGCAGGCCCAGGAGGGGGGCGCCGCCGCCAGCGCCGCCGCCGAGAGCCGGGCGAGGGTGAGGGACCAGGGCGGGGCCTTGACTGCGCTCCCCTGCTTGTGGGGAGGGGTCCTTTGGGGGAGGGGCCGGAGGAGTCGAGACCCCTCGTCCGCTTTTGCCCCTCTTTCCCGGAGGGGGGGGGTCCTGAAGTCTCTCCTAAAAAGGGGGGGGACTCTCCCCTACAACAGCAAAAAAAGACCCTCTTTCGTCTTTTGCCAGAGGCTTGCCAACTCCAGGTTGGGAAATTCCTGTAGATTTGTGGGTAGAGGCGGGGGGGCAGGCTTGGGGAGGGGAGAGACGTTACGTGAGTATCATGTCAAACTGCTCCTCACTCCCCCCCCCCCGCAGAGCTGCCATTAGTCTGGGAATAATGTTCAATTCCGGGAGATCTCCAGCCACCACCTGGAGGTTGGCAACTGTGGCGAGAGTGAGCTTTCGGGCCTCTGAGGTTCAGAAGATTTATCTCGGCGAAACTCTTTGGAGCCCTTAAAGCACTCTGAGATTTTTGCAGCAGCTGACTCAACAGAGCTGGGATGTTTCTTGGATTGGGGGGTGGGGGTGAGGAGTACACAGCGGATTCTGCCACCTTTTTATAAAGGCCCCTTTTAACGGTTCTCTGCGCCCCCGCCCAAAGCAGGGCCCCACTTCATGGCAGTGCCCCCTCACAGTTCTGCCCCGGTCTTTAGGGGTAGATTCTGACCTGCTGCTTTCCATGTGGAGGGTGTGAGTTAAACAGAAAAGAAGTACCTTTTTGTGCGAGTGCGTGTTTCGGCTTGGTTTGGTGTAGTGGTTAACAGCACTGGACTCTGATCTGGAGAACTGGGTTTGATTCCTCACTTCTCCACTTGAAGCCAGCTGGGTGACCTTGGGGCAGTCACAGCTTCTAGCTCTCTCATACTTTGTAAATCGCTCTGAGTGGCTGTTAAGTCATCCTGAAGGACGGTGTATAAATCAAATGTTATTATTATTATTTCAGGAAGGGGGGGCGTGATGCTGTTACTTCCCGGATACATCTGTGCCTCTTGGTTTTGTTAGAACATGTGTCGGATGTGAACATGCAAAAACTTTGTCGTTCAAGAGCTCTTTCCCTCTCTGTGATGCCAGTGCAGTTTTCTGTTGGGTTTGAGGAAGGTCATAGGTTATGAAATCTTTTTTGGTTTGGGCAGTTATTGATGGCTTCTGCCTTTTGGGCAACAGGGCATGAGAGGCAGTGAGTTAATTTCACGGAGGTGATGTAATCTGAGTCCAGGTTGTACTCCTACAGCGAGAGGGAAAAACAGGACTTTCCTGGATTTTGGGAATATTCACTTTAAAATCTTGCTGTCATTTTGCAACTCCTATCCTTCTGTCTGTCGTGTGTGTGTGTGGGGGGGGGGGGGCTGCACAGATCCATACAGGGAAACTTTATTCTAAGTCTGTATGGTGTCGTGGTTACGAGCACGGGACTCTAATCTGAAGAGCTGGGTTTGATTCCCCACTCCTCCTCTTGAAGCCAGCTTGGGCTAGTCACAGCTCTCTGGAGCTCTCTTAGCCCCACCCACCTCACAGGGTGTTTTGTTGTGGGGATAATGATAACATACTTGGTAAACCACTCTGAGTAGGCATTAAGTTGTCCTGAAGGGCGATATATAAGTCGAATGTTGTTATTATATGTGACAATTGGGCTTGCTCTCCTTGTCTCTTAGGTTTCACATTTCTTTCATGCATTTGACCATGTAGACAGCCTCAGCAGGTTGTGGACCCACCAGTTGTTTGTTGTGGTCCAGAGTCCCCCCTTCTCTTTCCTGCAATGCTGAAACCATTTCTATGCTGTAGGGATGTATTGAACTGCATATGCTAATTTCAGCTGTCTTGTTTTAAGTCCTAGGACGTGAAACTAGGGAAACGGGGGGGGGGGGGGCTTTGTTTTTCTGAGTTGTAAGTGCACTGCAAATCTATCCTTCCTGATTTTTAGTTTCAGTGAATCTATTGGCAAAATAACATCCTCTATTTGTACACTGAATGCACTTCTGATTTTAGCAGTCTTGTTTTTAAGAAACATTTTATTTCAGAATGTAGCAAAATGTGCAAATTGTATTTCCTTAACTATGCTCAGTCCAGCCCTCTCTTACCCCTCAACTTTGTTTAAGCACTTGCATGTCTAAAACAGCCAAGAGAAGGTGCGAAGTGTGGAACAGTTTTTAATCTCCTGTGCATTCTGCAAATCTTAATTAATTGACCTAAGAGGTAACAAGGCAATTAGCCTAAGGCACCAACCCAGCAAAAGAGAGATTCTGTTCTTCCCACTAGTAATTATTGAGGTACTTCTGGTACTGTGGTAAAACTAAGCCTACTTGGATCAGAATGTTTGCAACTGGTGTTGCTCATCCTCAACATCTTTTGGGGGGAGGGGTTGCCCTGAGCACCTGTATTCACCTGGATGGTTCTGATAAGCAAGAATCCTTTCCAGGCGAATAGGCAGAAAAGTGCCATCTGGGAAACAGCTGGTTTGTTGATGGCTTCTTGCAGTTGGTTCCCCACACTGTGCTCTGGCAGCTGCAGCACTCTTACTCAGTGCAAAAAAAGTGAATTAGCCGCTTCTAATAGGGGCAAAACTACTACCATGAGTAGATTGATTCCCTGAGTGAAACTGCAAAAGAGTGGGGCTCAGATGAACTACAGTTAATAGTTGAAGATGTCCATGAAGCATAAGGTGGTGGTGTGGGTTGTGGTGGTGCTTTGGGTGGTCTGTTCTTTGATAAAATGTCATCAGATTGAACTGTTTCCAGAGAACTGTCTTCCTGTGTGGTGACCTCCCTGTCCATTAAGATGAGCAGGTTTCTTGTTCCCTCTACTCAGAAGTAGAATTGGTATCCTACTATATATGATTCCCTTAGTGTCTTTCCGATGACGCACATTTATGCTGGTGTGCCTGCGCGGGCGCACCAGGATAAAAGGGTGCCGTGGAACACCACTTCCAGAGGGCGCCGCTAGCAGTGGAGGGCCGGGCGAATGGGCCAGTTGGAGGCGAGTGGGGGAGAAGCACCCACGGCTTGCCACTCTCTAACCCCCGCTGGAGCCAAGTTGCGCTGCTTTCGGCAGGGATGGGGCGAGGGTGAAGCGCTTGCTGCCACGTCAGCCCTGCCAGAGCCGGGCGCTCTGCTCTCCACGGACCCAGGGCGAGGGGGCGCGAGTGGAGCACCGCTGCCCTACGAGGCCCGCTGGAGCAGCAGCGCGCCGCTCTCCATGGACCCAGGGCAAGGGGGCGCAAGCCAAAGAGCGAGCCCGCCAGCCCGCCCTCCCTGGCTCCACACCCCGCCTGCCAGCCATCCCCACACACCCCTTGACCCCCACCTGCCAGCCACCCCAGACCCCTCCTGCCTCTCCACCCTCCCTAAACCTGCATTGCCTCCCTACCTGCCATCCCTCCCCAGACCCCTCCTGCCTCTCAGCCCTTCCAAGACCCCCCTTCCCCCTCTACCTGCCAATCCCATGCCAGCCCTACCCCCCCCCCCCAGCCCTCTCCAGCCCCAGCTTTCTAGATCCTGTTGTATTTATTTGCACAATGGGCACTGTTTCTAGTAGATCATGAGCTGGTTCTTTCTTGATGGTAGAAACCCACTTGTGGAACTGGCATTAAAAAGTCTGTCCGAGAAATGAACATAAAGACATTTTTTGGAGAAATAATGCATAACTGAAAGCTTTTTAAAAATGAACTGATGTTATGGGTTTGAGGTACTTGGGTGGGAAACATGTTTATAAAAGGGAAGTGCATAATGTGTTAAGTATGAGCCTTTTATGTTCTGAACATCGTGATCTGGTTTTCATGTACGCATCACTTTTTAAAAAAATGACTTGCCACACTATTTCTGTGTTGTGACCAGCCAGTAATGAAGTTCTTTGAATGGTTCTGTATACCCAATTATGTGTCACTTTTAATCTTATTTAAGATGACTAATATCATGCCATACCACTGTATAGTGAAAATCCATTTTGACTGGCTTGTTTCTGTGAGTGGTAAGCATGGTCCAGTACTAATTTTAAATATGCCATTCAAGATGAGATCAAATGATTTCCTGAGGAGCGGAAAACTTTTTGGCAGATCGAAAGCATCATTGAGGAATGATTGTGTTCCTATTATTATGGAAATGCATACAGGTTATGATGATACTTACATGTTGCTTTTGGTGTCAGACTCCCATAATTCTGTTTAGATTTGTGAAGGGAAAAAGGGGTTCCCTCCTTTATTTTTCCAACATGAACAGATTGAAAATTAGGGAGAGTGATGAAGAACAAAACAAAAACTTTTAATAAGTGCTGGTATGGGGGTGCTTAACTTTTAATAAGCCATCTGGGGACGGCTGGTAGGTGGGGGGAAGGGGTGTTTGGGGACGGCTGGCAGCGGGATGTGGAGCCAGGGAGGCCGGGCAGGTGGGTCGCTTTTCCTGCCGCATCTCCAGCTCCCGCGGGCCTCGCAGGGCGGCAGGCGCATCGCTTGAGCCCCCTCATCCCCTGTCTGCGGAGAGCGGCGTACCTGGCTCCGGTGGGGCTGACGCGGCAGTGAGCGCTTCGCCTTTGCCCTGTCACCCCATCTCTGCCAAAAGCAGCGCAGCTCAGCTCTGGCGGGGGTCAGAGGACAGTGGGCCGCGGGTGCTTCTCCCCCGCTGCAGCTCCCCCAGGACTTGCAGGTGTGCCACCCTTCCTGCACTGCTGCCACTGCCGCCGCCCTCCTCCTCCTCCAGCTGGGCTATGAAACCCGGCGCCAGCAGGCTGGGCCTACTCACCTGGTCCTCTGCCGCTAGCGGCGCCCTCCGTAAGCAGCGTTCCACGGCGCCCTTTTATCCTGGTGCGCCGTGCAGGCGCACCAGCATAAATGTAAATCGTCAGAAGGGAATTATATATAGTAAGGGAATTATATATAGTAGGATATGTAGTATGAATTTTTTAATGTAAGACAATCTGCAGCATTTGATAATGCTAATTCCTTTGGATATAGTATAGATGTGTAAATTTTAGCAACCATTAATATGTTATAATGTGCTTAATGGAAATACATTATTAAAGAGTTCAATGTTTATATGAGGCTGCTAAGTGAGAGTTTCAGGGCTCGGTGTCATCAATAAGCAGGCTACACTAAGCTCTATATATCATTATCCAAGCCTCTAGATGTACCTGTCTTGGCTGTGAATGGGTGCTTTGAGGCTGTAGCTGAAGCAGGACAAGCTGAAACTGAATCCAGATGAATCGGGGGTGATGCTGGTCAGGAAGGCTGACATTTTAGAGGGACTGGACCTAGTAGTGGCTGGAGCAGAGTAGGCATTTGCAGAGCAGGTTAAGTGCTGGTATGGGGGTGCTTATGGACCCAGCCTTGCTATTTGTGAGCTGCCTCCTGGTCCATGCTTCTGTAACCTCTCAGCTGGGTTACTTCAATGTGCTTTGGGCGGCCCTTGAAGACCACCGAGAATCAGCAGCTTGTTCAGAATGCAGCAGCCTGATCATTTTCAGACACTAGCTGATGCGATCTCGTTCATACATTCTTGCTCACTGTGAAACAGCTAGATGCAGTTCCAATTCAGGGCCCTGCTTTTGGCCTTCAAAGGCCTTTACAGTCTAGGACCTACATAATCTAAGGAACCATCGACCATGTGCATTGTTCAAGCTGCTTGTCAGTGGCTATCCCCCAGCTTAAGGTAGACCACTTCGCATTAACCAGAGCTCAGACTGTCTCCACTGTCGCTACCACAAGGTTCCTGTGTATGGGAGGGGAGCGCTGTCCGTTTTCAAGAGGCAGTGCAATCTTGTTTTATTTGCTGGAGTTTTTAATGGGGTATAAAGCACAGGCATTTTTTCAGGGGCATTATTTAGGATTTTGTTGGTATTAAATTATGTCTTAAGTATGATTTGTAAGCTGCCTTCAGCCATGAGGAAAAGTGAAGACATTACACTATATGCTTTCTTCATTTTTCTAAAAACAATTGTTGGCCATTCTCTTTTTAAAACCTTGGGAATTAATGGGACCTAGTTGCTGCCCTGAGGGGAACTTTATGCATAAATGGAATAAAATCTTGGTAGCAGCTGCTTGAAATAAGTTTTCATGTTTGTTGCAAAATGGCTTTGATTCTGCTGTACCATAAAACTCCCCTTTCTGTCTACTTTGTGGAATTGTAAAATGATCACAAAAAGACAATCATAGTGACACTAACCAGGTGGTTGTCAGGCCGCTTGGTGGAGTTGGTTGGGAGTGCTGTGCATATCTAGCACCTTGTTGTAAGTGAGAAATGACAAACTGAGATGGCATGTGCCGTCCGCTTAAAATAGCTCTTCTTCAAGCCCCTGCAAATTCCATGAGCTCCTTATATGTCTTATTGCATGTGCTGCTGCTCCTGGGTGAAAATAAACACACGGGTCGCTAGCCTGCTGCCCTTACTCCCTTTAGCTTTAGCAGTGTGGCATTTGAAATATTCTGTCTCAGGCTTGGCCCAGCTTTTCTCTTTAAAGAGTGCTCAGTACTGTTAGAATATTGTTAGTTGGGTAAAAGTGAGAGTCACAAGGCCCAGCATGGAACACGTGGGATTTTTAAAAATCATCTTTACGTGCTGAAGCATACAAGCTTTTGAGCTGGGCGGAACTCTTGGTCCAGAGGAGGTGTATAGTGTTCATGCGGACAGCATGGCCATGAGGACATGTGTGCTTGGCAACTCTCACACTCTCAATAAACTTTTAGGACTGAGGTGGGGAGACAGTGGAGTATAGCTCTGGTGGAGCTCCTACACTTCCAAATTCCTACATGCCACATTGTAAGGAGGACTTTTTTATTTTAAAAGTTCATTTGTACAAGAGATCCTTTGTAGGCATTTGCCTGAACATGGTATTTCTTGTCGATTGGGAGTGGGATGGTGTGGTTGTGTACAACAGTGGGTGAATAGGACAGAAATAAAATGCACAATGCTGAGCAGCACTTACTGAGAGTTAGTAGCTTTAATGTGGACTTGTAATAAAGGAGAACTTTTTCATTTAAACATATGAAATGCGACCCCCCCTCCCCCATTCTTCTGAAACTTAAACAAAAATTAGGAGTTATAAGAGGCCAACAGCAACATGATCTTTATTAGGTCTTGTTTCACTATTGAGCTGTTCATATTATCTTTTTGACATGTTCTTCTTTATGTGTTCCTGTTCTGCCGTAGTGTGCCAGTGTGCTTTTAAACCAGCTGAGAGAGATCACAGGAATTCAAGATCCTGCAGTTCTCCATGCAACCCTGAAGGTGAGTATTCTGCTGATGTGCATGTTAGTTACTGGGATAGAAACAACCTTGTGTAGTCACAAATAAGTCGGACTGCCAACTTGTTTGGATATCACATTATACTTTATAACAATAAAAACAATTGACTCTTTAATGTATCATCAGACCCATTATGACTTCTTTTTTAAATGGATTTTTAAGGGCTTGTTTTTATACTGTAGTTTTTAATTGGAAGCTACCTCAAGCAGTACTCTGAAGAGGTGGCATAGAAATATTCTGAATAAATTATAGCACATTAATTGCTACCAAAATTATTTACATATCAACAATAAACATTCAAACCCATCATAGGAATAATTATTGAATGCTGTAGGTTGTTTTGCGTAAATTTCTTCATGTTACTCGTCTTGAGTGTAAATAAATATTCAGCTGAACAGCTGATGTGCTGTAACCTGAAATACATGTTGTATGGCATGGTACAGATATTTTATTATTTTAGGGATGTAAATTATGAAAGATGTATTGTCGAAGGCTTTCACGGCCGGAGAACGATGGTTGTTGTGGGTTTTCCGGGCTGTATTGCCGTGGTCTTGGCATTGTAGTTCCTGACGTTTCGCCAGCAGCTGTGGCTGGCATCTTCAGAGGTGTAGCACCGAAAGACAGAGATCTCTCAGTGTCACAGTGAATTATGAAACGTTTACAAGACTGGATGGTAAAGAATCATTTACCGTTAATTTTTCTGTCAACATTTAAGCAACTGTCCCCTTCCATGCACAACCTGTGAGTGCCATGGAAATGGACAGCGGCATTGCCCAGCAGGTCACCTCACTGGCTTGGATTCCCAGGTTGATCTCTGTGGCAGGAGCTGCAGCTGCGGTGGAGGATCTCCAGCATGAGCTGGCAGCCTGTTCCTCCTTGGACATATTACCCCCTCTCAGGTTCCTGCTCCACCTTTGGCTCTGCCCTGAAATATTTCTCTGGGCCATCCTGTTCCCCTGCTGGCGTAAAGGAAAGCCTCTTGTCTCCCTGCAGCATGCCCGGGTGGCTGCTAGGAGGAGAGTGAGGTGGCCGAGGCGGAGACTAGGCCCCCTCCAGCAGCCTCCCTTGGACCATGGCACGGGAAGGGGGGAGGGAACGCCTTCACTTTCTTCGGGCTCCGTAGGCAAGTGAGCTGGGAGGTCCGCCGTCACTGCCATCACTCTCCACTGAGCTTAACTTGTTCTCGGTGAAACACCAGGATGGTTCTTTTTTTCCTTTTATGTTTATTTCTGAATAAATTAAGACATACAACTCTCGTTTCTCTGTGAATCAAGCAGATTATAAACAAATGAATCGATTCTGTGTACAATTCAGTGAGAAGTTGTCTGTTAATGAAACTGTACATTACATTTAAAAGATTCAGCAAGACAAGCTGACTATAAATGTATACCAAATAATTGAGCAATATACGCACTCAAAGATTTGCTCTCTTTGAATCATACCAAAGATGGTAGAATGATTATATTCAAAGAAGAGCTAAACAGCATCAGCCTTACATACGGTTTGCCTTTTGCATTTTATTTTATCAGGATGCTTCTCCCTGAATTTTGTCAAGATGCTTCTCCCTTTCTAAACAATGCTTACTTTCCTAATTTGTTCCTTCTGTCATTAGGCTGCTGATGGTGACTTAATGCAGGCTGTTGAAATTCTCACTGAGAGTCATGCGGAAGAGTCAGGCCAGGAACCATCTGACTGTGCTGCAGAACCATCTGACTGTGAAGGGAGTGCTGTTGGTAAAGAGCAGACAACTAGTGGGCAGGGTGGATAAAAACCAATGATTTTTTTTAAAAAAAATTAAAAATCATTTTTTTAAAATTCAAATCTAATTTTTTAAATTTAAATCGGATCTTTTAAAATAAAATGTTTTTGAGGAAAAATCTAAAGATAGTTTTCTATTTAAGATACATTATAGTTCATCATGAAAGAAGGATTAGTATTTAATTATGTAGCATGAGGCTATATATTCATGCAGTGTTTAAATTTGTTGGTAAATGCAGGTATTTTTTTCTGGGGAAAAAGGTGGTGGATCTCTCTATTATCACATGTCCGTACGCAAAGTGCGTGTGCGCTGCCGGAAACACACAACGTCACTTCTGGGAAGTGATGTCACTTCCCGGAAGCGAGGTCGTCGCGCAGGGCGCAGCCACCCCCCAAAACAATGTCTACTTTGTGACATTGACTTCTTGACTCTGATATGATAATACCGCTTGGCTAAGTAAGAAATATTTTCCAAGTGTATGTGCAGGCCCACTTCAATAGCACTCATAATAATGAAAAATTACAAAATTCCTTAAGAGTTCCCCCCTTTGAGGGTCTGTTGACGCTCTCAGGCAAAGATGTCACGGTCCCATGGAGCACCCAGTGATCGCGGGGAGCAGCTGTGCAGAATCCCATATAAGAAACGAGAACAGCTAATAAGAAAACAAAACCCCAGAGAAAGAAGTAATAGGCAGCCACTGATAACTAGGCCCTTTAGACAGACCCGGGCCCAGGCAGAAAAGTCAGGCAACCAGGACCAAAGCAGTTCATCCCAACTGGGCCTAATTCCATTAGCTGAATGAGAAGTGGTGGTCGTCATGCGTTTTGCCAGATTTTTTTGTTATCCCATCGGTGTCAGTAACATGCGCACAGCATTCTGATCCAACCAAAGCGCACGCACACACACCCCTTTTCAGCTAGGATGAAATCTAAAGCATAACGGTGCTGTTGGACCATCAGTCGGATCTGTGACTGTTCTGAGCACAGGGCCAGTAATGCAGCAGCAGAATCATTTGTGACAATTTCAAAAATGGCTTGGAGCCTCAAAAGGAAAAGGCCAGGGAAGAGGCCAGTTAAGCAGGCAGCCTGGGAGAAGCTCCACCCAGAGAGATAACCCATGGGTCTTTGGGTACTGGGGGCATTGCCACCAGTCACGTGATCCTTTTTCAGAGGTTGCCCATATATAAATGATTAACCTATTAAACTGGAGATAGATAATTATGAAATTATTGCAAGGTGAACTATCTGTGATGTGTTTCTAATAGTATAATCAAATCAGTAATTTTTTGATACAACTGTAAAACTAATCTGAAGTTATTCTAAAGATGAAACCTTCATCTGGTTGTAAATATTAAGATTATACGAGCAAGAATGAGTCTTTATGTAGAAAACCATGATTTAAATCTACTCTTACTGACTGGTGATTTAAATCGATCTGATTTAAATCAAATCCACCCTGCCAGTAGGTGACCATCTTTTCTGGGCTTCTTTTTTATCTTTCACCTGGAGTGTTTTTATCATTGTTAGCTGCATTTTTTCCTGGAAGGTTAGATGCAGGTTGTAAAAACCCATAATCAGAGACTCGGTTCTGTTATGCAAAGAGAGGACTCTGGAGTTAATTGAAAACAAATAAAGATCTATATATTGTTTCTGAAATGATTAATGGATTATTTGTATTGCCTTACACTGTGTAATCCTTGAATCTCAGTGCGAAATAACATAAACAGACACAAGTGTAATATTGGCAAAGAACCTCAGAATTGCCATATTTTGTCATACAGTCATGTGGACCAAAGGAGTTGTATTAAATGAGGAAATGACCTTTCATGTGCATGAATACACGTTAGTTACTTTATTAGCTGCACTCAAGGTTCCAGTCCAACAGTCCAGACATTCAAGCATGCCCACGGGCTTCCCAAGAGCTTCCCTTGGCTAATTTTGTGAGAGAGCGGAGCAGCTTGGAAAGAGTTATAGAGCAAATTGTTGTTCAACTGCAGTTTCCCTCTATGAAAATCAATGCTAGGGAAAGGGTGTGTTTGCTTTGAAAGAGCGCCTTTATTCCCCCTAGATTCTGATAGTTGCATTTGTTTCCAGGTACGATTGATTCAATACCACATAACAAAGCTGATCTGCAGAAAGCCATCCCATTGAGAATCGAGGAGTTTCCATCTGTTCAAGCCATGCAGAAAGATCCTAACACAACAGTGAATGTGTATGCTGTATTTTTTTATTATCTCCATACACTTCAGTGAAGGCCCTTCAGATTATAGACCAATTATATTTACTGTCTGGACAAATCATCTTCTTTTTCCCAAGTTATGTTTGTGTCAACAGTCTGTTCACTTCTAATGTATCTTCTATACAACCTGGTCTTAGAACAGCTAACTCTACCCCTTTACATGTAATAATTGCACATTACTGCAACAGATACTTTCCAGTGAGTACATACAATGGGTGACCCAAGCAGAGTGAACACGGATGCTTTTCTCCCCACTTTCCCCTCACATACTCATTCAGACTTTGGCAGCCTGAGAGCTTAACATAGTTGGTTTCCTGTCCTAAGTGCAGGAAGTAGAGGGAGCTATTTTTACCAGAGATGCTCCTGCATTTCCAGATATTTGGCAACATCCTTTAAAGAGCAAGGGAAGCAAACTGAGTTCGGACCCCTTGCTAATGCAGTACAATTTCTTTGTTTTGTTGTGCGGTGTTTCCTGCAGAGCTCATGAGTCAAGTGTAGCAGAAAGTAAAAATCGCACCAAAAGAAAACGATGTGAAGTTTGGGGGGAAAACGTCGGCCAAAATGGGTGGAGGAGAACTGATGAATGGCCTGTAGGGATGAAGAACATTGGAAATACTTGCTGGTTCAGTGCCGTCATACAGGTATATTTGCACTAAGGTTTTGGGGGAGTTTATGGGTTTGTAGCAATATTTAGCCTGTGCTTTTTAAATTTCTCTTTGAGTGTTTCTGTTAGAGTGAATAGAAGTGTGTAAAAATAGTACCTGGTATTATGGCTCCTAGTTACAATTTGCGTATGAGCTCCATATGTCACCCATATATAATAAATAAGGGCCAGTGTTGAAAAGTTCTGTCCAGACTTTAGCACCAGCCAAAGTATCATTAATATTAATAAGAGATTTGAGCATCTGAGTGATATACTCTGAGTTTTCATGCTTGTCGTACATAAGTTCTTTCTGGTTAGGAAATGTATAACATCTGAAATAGCAAAGAGAATTGACAGTTTCAAAGGGCAGCATCTGTGCTGAACTGAGATCCAATTATGAACTTCCTTTGATCAGATAAGGCAATGGTTTGATTTTAGTTTTTTGTCAGTCTCTCTTCCAGTTACCAGAATTCCGACGCCTGGTCCTTGGCTACTCACTTCCGCAAAGTGTACTTGAAAATTGTCAAAGCCGCAGCGTAAGTGCTCTCTGAGTAATGGTAGGGTGCTTTTCTTCGTAGATCTTGTGGTGCTGTTGTCTTTGTGTAAAACTGGATTGCAGGTGACTAGATCTTGCTGGCATATGTTGGTGGCGCTACAGAAAGTATAACAGTTGAAGTTGGGTACAGTCTTATCTCTGAGGATGGCTTGGAGTAGTGGAAGAGGACTGAGTTGTCAAGTGTAACTTTCATATGCAAAGGCTGTGTACTTTAGACAGCCACTTGCTTGGGATTCATAGTGGGAGCAGCTAAGCCCTTTGTGTGTTGTTTGTTGGTTTTTCAAAAACATCTGGTTGGGCACTGGAGAAAAATGGAATGCTGGAATAGATGGGTGACAAAGTCATAGTTCACTTGGGTGCTAAAAAATACCTTGGGCCAGCCCTGCATGGGTCACCATTAGGGCTGTGCACGTCGGTATTCACTTCGGGTAAAAATACCCGAAGTGGAGCTGATCTGGAAAGATTCTGGATATCCAAATCGGGGCCAGCATGCTGAGGTATATTTAAAAATTGAACTAAAAGACAATTGGTACTTTATCTAGCAACACTCAAACTGAAATTGTAAACGTATCCCATAAATGGTTGATAACATGAATACATCTAGGTACTCAAGACGATGCCCTAATGAGAATATCAGCTGTGAGGATCAAAGGAATTTACTCAGTCAGTGGCTCTAATCCCAGACGGAGCATCTCACAGATTCTCCAGCAAACCTCACTTCTCAACAGCTTTGCTGATAGCTGATTTTGTAAACTCGCCATCCTGTCATAACATGGACGTTTGCTCATTGTCTCCACAGGCTTGCTCTGCCTGTCCATTCTCTACAATGGATTGTGTTTTTTTTCTTGCAGAAAAAGAGGAACATTGCATTCATGCAGGAGCTTCAGTGTCTCTTTGCTTTAATGTTGGGGACAGTTCATAAATATGTAGACCCTACAAGAGCACTAGAACTTCTAAAGGGTGCATTCAGATCTCCTGATGAGCAGCAGGTAAACCATCACCGCTTTGCTTGGCTGCATGCTCCTATATTGCCCTTGGTTGTCCCACATCCTTGTTTTCTCAAGGTGCAATTACTTATGGCTATGTCTCCATCGTATCTGCTCTGTGCCAGTTCTCTATGAAACAGAGGTGGGAGGGACTCTCCTATGCATTTCTGCCAGATACTCATTTTTAACCTTCTCCCCAGAGGTTACTTCCAGTCTCCAAACTCTGCTAGAAGGAAAAAAAATGGTTCAACAGAAGGGCTCAGCTCCCTTTTTCTGTTTGTGCACTGCCTTTCATTGTATGCCACTTTATAGGGCATCTTGTACTCCAGTTAGCTGCCACCCCGTGTCTGTTTTGGCCCTTGGTGTTTGTACAGCAAACTTGCCACACAATAGAAACTGGCACACCATTGAACAGGGAGCAACCATTAGCTTGAGCAGGCATAAGCTGTAAAACATCAGGATCCTGTGCACTTGCACTATACTAGATCTTTTTGGGGTTGTGCAAAATCTCCCAGCCTTCATTACCTGTACTTGGGGGTATTTTTATTGGCCTCTTATTTATTTTTTATTTATTTATGTCATTTATAGTCCGCCTTTCTTACTGAGACTCAAGGCGAATTACAAAATATGAGGTTAATACAATCAGTATCAAGTAAATACATTTTAGTACAATACCATAAGGTAAACACATACAAGTTTAAAGACAGCATTAGCAAGGATCCAAGACATAGTAGAGATACTGAAGCAAAACATAATAAATTCTAGGACTAACATTAGACAGCATGGAGCAATGGTTGTACATAGCAGTACATATTTAAAGCAGCAGATAATATATAAAGCAAAAATAGTGATGAAGTCCATGATCCCCAACTCATTAGTGAAGCATCTGAGACCCCATCCCCACAATGCAGCCCTCCCATTTGAGTAAAAAGCCTTTTTGAATAGTTCGGTTTTGCATCATTTATGGAAAGCCAGGAGAGTGGGGGCTCTTCTGACTTCCCCAGACACAAGCTTTTATCTCTTCCCATTGGCTAGCAAATCTTGCAGTGTTCCCCCCTGTTCGTTCTCATTCCTCTTCGGGTGGTATTTGACTCTCTGATCCTTGCTTCATTTTAGCAAGATGTGAGCGAGTTCACCCACAAACTCCTGGACTGGCTGGAGGATGCTTTCCAGTTGGCTGTGAACGTCAAGTGAGTCCCAAGATGCTGCTTGCACAATTTGCTGGATGGCAGGGCACTAAATTGCCAGCTTCGTCTTTTCGTCGGGCAGGGCAGGTCCTTCTGCCATAACTTGCATTGCATTATCTCATCAAGGAAGTGTCTTTTTTTAATGCTGTAGTGGTTTTTTTGTATTTGGACCACTTACTGGCTGCATCTCTGGCAATCTCCTCACTTTGGAAGCTTATTTTCCAGGGGAAATGTGGGCATTTTCTAAACTTAATTATGTGCCCATATTGAATGCTTCCTGTTCCTCTAATTTACCAAGTGCTAATGGGTTGGATCCTCATTTCTGTTCTTCTAACGGTGGTGCCTTCTTCCAGTATGGGTTTCCTTCCTTGTTAGTGGCACAGAGTCTTGGGAACCCAACTCACAATGACTCCATGGGTTCCAGTGTTGTCCAGCTTTCTGACCAGAGTGCTTGACAAATTTCTAAAGTTAAGCATTCGGGATCTCATTGGAGGGTCACTGTAGCTGGGCTGTGTCACTTGAGAGGCCGAATCAGATGAGGCACTAGAAGATCAGCAAATGGCCCACCAGTGTGCTTGTATGGTTGAACAGCAGATGTGAGAAGATCTGATTGGAGGGGTTAACATTTTGCCCCACCTTAAACTGTTTTTTGCCCTATTAGGAGGGGAAGGATACTAATTACCATGTTGCCTCTGCACTTTCCTAACAGGGCAAATGGCAGCTCCAGGGAAACTTGGGAGGTCTAGAAACTATAGGGGAGAGATCAGAGCTCTCAACAGCTACTCTTTGACAATTAAAAACTTGCTGGGGAAGATTTCATAGATCTTCTAGTGTCTTGCCTTGTGTCATGAGGAGCTGCTTCCTTGCTGTCCAAAGGACAGCCTAGACACAGGCTTACAATCTTAGTGGGCATTTTAAGCCTTTATCTTTCTTATAAACGGAGAAGTCTAACTTAAGTATGTCTCTCCTAACGTGTCTAACGTCACTGTGACATTCCTAGTTGTATTTGCAAATGGACTCCAGAATACTATTTTTAATATGCCTTCAAAATCTTAATTGTAAAATATTTATTTTTGCTTAACTTGAGCTTATGTCTTCAACAGTAGCCCCCAAGACAAGTCTGAAAATCCAATGGTTCAACTTTTTTATGGGACTTTTTTAACTGAAGGGATTCATGAAGGTAAGCTTGAGCAATATGTTAATTAAAATCTCCTTTGCGTGTTTCACTGCTGACCTGAAAACAGATCTCTGAAAACATCAAACGGTGTGTAGAAATCATTGATGCCATAGTTGCCATCATTATATTAGATACTAAATGCTTGCTTGCATTTCATTAATACGATGCGGGGAGAGGGGAGGACCAGTGTGTTCCTGTGTGTCTTCTCAGACTTCCTAACTGGGTTTTAATGGAGTTCCTGTTTCATCTTCCATTTTGGATCTCCTTTGTTAAGCGTGTCTCCATTTAGAAGCGGTAATGTGTTCTGCTCAGCAGGAAGAAAATTTTGCAGACTTAACCTTCATAAGGACAAGTGGCTTATAACAAGCATAAGTGTGATCAAGAGTAGACCTGTGCTGTGTGGATCAGTGTTCTGTAAGATTGCTGCACCTTCCAGAGGAGCAACTGTCTTAGTCTGGTATTTGGGTTGCAGCCCAGAGTCTTGTGTGTCTTCAAGGCTAGCAAAAATATATTGTGATGTTAAGCTTTCGTCTGATGAAGTGGGCTGTGGCCCACAAACAGCAAATGCCACAATATATTTGTTAGACTTGAAAGTCCACCAAGACTTTGTTATTTTAGCTGCAGTTTCAGGTGTTCCTAAGAGGCACTTGATCAGTTCATGTCTCTTTAGCCTCAACTGCATGATAAATAAGGAGGAATTAAGGGAGCAAGAAATGGTCCTGAAGGCTTGTATAAAAATACTCCTTTTCACAGCTTGCTTGGAAGAAGCCTCGTTTGGTTTAGCTCTAATTTTTAAAAAACAACTGCTGCAGTACCTAAATACCTTTAAAAAGTTCATTGGAAACTATCTTATGACTGTCTTTCCCTCTGTTTAGGCAAGACCTTTTCCAAAATTGAGACTTTTGGCCAGTATCCCCTGCAGGTAAACGGTTATAAGAACTTGAACGAGTGTTTGGAAGGAGCCCTGGTAGAGGGGGAGACTGAATCGCCGCCTTCTAATCAGTCAGTGAAATACGGGCAAGAGGTCAGTTGTACATATCGCTGGCTTTTTTGATCAGCAGTGTCAAATTAAGGCAAACTTGGGCTTCACAAATGTGAAAGCCCACATAGATGAGGTGTCATGAAATCCATTACGAGTACATTGCTTTGAAATCCACTGTTGAAATGGTATGTAAAGCTATCGTGCTTCAGTTGTAAAATCACTAATGCCAAATTCAACCTGCATTGGAAGCTTTCCTTGTAAAGGTGTCTGTGTTTTTACATGTGATAAAGTCTCTCTCTTTTTATTGAAGCCTACCCGTACCCGAGTAGGGGAGATCTACTGCCTCCATATTTTCGGAGGGTAAAAGTACAGTGCTTAGCTTTATGGTATGCCTTTTTCATAATTTATATGTTCCCTCTTAGTGTATGCTTCACTTTTGTTCTCACTTTTTTATTCTCTGATCTTCCTTTCTCATTTTAAATTATGCCCCAATCACCTTCTGCTTTTCTCTGATGTATTTGAAGCGATGATAAACTGGATTTTGTAAATGTTCAGCGAAGTGTGTGATAGGAAGACTGAAAATGTTATTCCCTCACCACCACCAAGTCCTTTCTTGGTCATGCACCTAACAAAAGGTTGAGAGTGTTTTCACACGTGAGATCTTTGAATGGGGAATTTTAAGTAGAGGAAATAATATTAGGCTCCTTTACAGCTCTTGAGGCCTTTCTGTTTAGTGCTCATTGCTTCTTTGTTCTTACCCAGAGTTGGTTGGGCCTTGTGTGTTTTGGAAAAAGCTGAGTAGCTAAAGAGATGGGAAGGTTACTAGTTGTCCTTGTCATTGTCTTGATTGATCAATCTTGTGGTTTAATCCCACTCTTCCTCCAGAGCAGCATACTTAGATTCCCCCTTCCTCCATTATCCTTGCAACAGCCCTGTGAGGTAAGTTAGGGAGAGAGTGACTGACCCAAGGTTACCTGGCAGGCTTCATAGCGTGACAGAGATTTGAACCCAAGTCTCCCTCATTTCAGTCTAACCACTGCACCACACCGTTTTTCATAGGCACCAGGAAGCCTCCCCTGTATGTGTAGAGAGAGTTCTGCTTTTGAGATCTATTTTGTAGAAATAGAATATTGCAGAAAATACCTAAAGGACTAGCAAAGGATCTAACTTGACAGAATCCCAGACGAGGGAAGGTGAATTTTAAGCTATCCCCACAATGTTGGGAACTTGAACACAGGTAGAGGTCCTGGAGCTTGACCGTTGTTAGAGTTAGTCAGAGTTAGCTCTGTTTCCTCTAATCTTATATACAACACCATTTTTGGTATGATTTTCTTAAGACAATGTATTTAAGAGGTCTGTGAAATGTGGACTATTAACCATTTCTCAAAATATGCTGCATTTTTGTAGTGAGATAAAACCCAGGGCAATTTTATAAAATCATAGAGTTGGAAGGGGCCATACAGACCATCTAGTCCAACCCCCTGCCCAGTCCAGGATCAGCCTAAAGCATCTCTGACAAATATCATCCAGCCTCTTCTTGAAAACTGCCGGTGAGGGGGAGCTCACCACCTCCCTAGGCAGCTGATTCCACTTTTGAACTACTCTGACCGTGAAAAAGTTTTTCCTAATGTCCAGCTGGTACCTTTGTGCATGTAATTTAAGCCCATTGCTTTGGGTCCTACCTTCTGCTGCCAACTGGAACAGCTTCTTGCCCTCCTCCAAATGATAGCCTTTCAAATATTTAAAGAGAGTAATCATGTCCCCCCTCAATCTCCTCCAAACTAAACATTCCCAAGGCCCTCAGGCTTTCCTTGTAGGGCTCAGTCTCTAGACCCCTGATCATCCTCGTTGCTCTCCTCTGCACCCTCTGGATTTTGTCCACATCCTTTTTGAAGTGAGGCCTCCAGAACTGCACACAATACTCCAGGTGCGGCCTGACCAAGGCAGTATAGAGAGGGGCTATGACCTCCTGCGATTTCGACGCTATGGCCCCTTTGATACAACCCAGGATTGAATTGGCCTTTTTTGCCACCGCATCACACTGACTGCTCATATTCAGTTTACAGTCCACTCTTACCCCAAGATCTCTTTCACATATACCACTGCCCAGAAGTGTATCCCCCATCCGGTATTTGTGCTTCCCATTTTTGTGGCCCAGATGTAATACTGTGCACTTGTCTTTGTTGAATTGCATTCTATTCACAGCTGCCCACTTCTCCAGAGTATTCAGGTCTTGTTGAATTTTAATTCTATCTTCTTGGGTGTTTGCTACCCCTCCCAATTTGGTATCATCAGCAAATTTAATGAGCAGCCCTTCCACTTCTTCATCCAGATCATTGATAAAAATATTGAGAAGTACAGGGCCCAAAACTGAGCCCTGCGGCACCCCACTGGACACCTCCCTCCCTCCAATTTCTGGCATTGAGGATTTTTTTTGCCCATTCTCAGACAAAGAATGTACTGATCAATTGTTGGGTTCAAATACACCCCAAACTCAGTCACAGAAATCAAACAAACAAACAAAAGACTTGGTTTCATTGAGCATGACGCCAACTGCAAAGTGAGCATCAAACACCACAGAGCAATTGACATCATTACGGCTGAGGAACAGTAAAAGTCTGATAAGAAAGTCTCCCCTGTTCTCCAGATGAATTTGACCCCACTTCTCAGTCTAGTTTTCAAAACCACAGTGGGCCAGCTGGCTGCAAGTAGATCCCAAAGGAGGGTGTGTTCTGTCGTCATGCAAGGCTTTCCTGGCAGTTGATGGTGGAAGTCTATTAAAAGCCAGGAAGACCGAAATGTCGGCAGGGTTTCTCTAGCAGGGCTTCTAGAGCAGCTGTTGAAAGACTTTCCGAGTAGGTGGCAGTGATTATTGGGGGCAATACGGCTTGCAGGTGGTGGCTGTGGGAAGTAACGTTTTAAGCCTTCAGTGCACACATACCAATGGTAGATCAAATCTACTCTGATATAAGGACTTGCTGATACACTAACTGGCTCTCTAGATGTGATAACATTGATTTTTTCCCCCCTCTGGGGACTGGGCATTACTTTCTGAGATGCATATTTCGAATAGATATAGATGTTTCCTGTATCTGCATGTGTGTATGTGTACTGTATCAAGGGTTTGTAATTTTCCAGCGTTCTGTCTTCTCACAGCCCTTTTATATCTGTTTGCATTCCAGCGCTGGTTCACAAAACTCCCTCCGGTGCTCACCTTTGAACTTTCCCGGTTTGAGTTCAATCAGTCACTTGGACAGCCAGAGAAGATACATAGCAAGTTGGAATTCTCACGAGTAATTTATATGGACAGGTAAGTGGTGGTATCCTATGTAAAATGGCTACCGAGGCCCTTTTTCTTACCGTTGAAAATGAAGGGTTATCTTCTGCTTGGGGCTGGAAAAGATGGCAGGAGTCGCTGCTGCAGAACTGAGGTGTGAGGGAGGCACTGAGGAGGGGTCCTTCCTCTCCCTCTGTGCGTACTTCATACAGTAGATATTCCTTCTTTAGGTTCTTGTACAGCAACAAAGAACTTATTCAGTCCAAAAGAGAAGAAATCAAGAAACTGAAGGGTCAGATAGCACTTCTGCAGCAGAAATTGGAAAGGTAAGGAGCAAGTTTTCCAAATATAGTTTTCACACAAAGCACAGTATTTATATCTCTGGGGAGCAGCTGTTGACCTAGAATATCAACATCTCTTGTTCTTTATGCTCATTTTTGTAATATCCCACTTTTCTCCCTAAGTGGGACTAAAAGCAACTTATCACCTCATTCCCTTTTTCTCCAGCTTATCCTCAAACAGCAGTAGGAACATGATTGTGATGGGCCCGAGTTTACCTGTTGAGCTTTGTGGCAGAGTGGGGATTAAAATCAAGTTTTCACAGGTCCTCCTAATCCATCACTCTTGCCACTGCACCTCACCTATTCTTATTCTCTCCACTGAGGAGCATGTGTGACCTATTGAAGTTGGCCTGATGGCCCCTGGATGGTGCTCTATGAAAGTATAGAATAGGAATCTCCACTTCTGTACGGTCTCTTTGATATCGGGCAGCATAAAGGACTGGGAGACGCCTGCTGTTCACGTTCTTTTGGAGAATAACACTGGCATACCCATCTGACACCGAGGGAGAGGGTGCTGCTCCAGGTCACTGCCTCCATTTCCAGCCCAGCAGCAGTGGGCTTACCTATTGGCAGATTCCAGCCTACAAGCTGGAAATGGGTTAGGGCCATGTCGCTTGGCTGCAGTGTCCATTTTTGGAGAGGGTGCTCTTGTCCTGCATTGTATGGACAGTAAGCAGCAGAGCAAAGATTGCGGAGGTGCTTAGGATGAAACAGCCCACGGATCCTGACTTCCCAGTCGAGCCCATTCACATTTTTACCCCCAAAGTTTTATGCATTATCACTGACAGTTTGGGAGATGCAGATGCAATGCTGCCTTTTTCTTTCAGGTCCGCTTGTTTCATTTTGTGCCATTGGTACCCTAATTGATAGATTTGATTTCGCCACGCCTCACAGATTGAAGCTCCCCTCTTCGGAGCACTTACCTGAGGTTCTAAAAGGCAGCTGTTTCGCGATGGTTCACTGTGATGCTTGTTAGCATCTTCTCGTGCCAAACAGACAAATCATGCAGAGACAGGCTGTAAAGCAATCTCAGCCCTTGGTATGCGACTAACAAAGCATATGCACTTAAGGATATGCCGAAGGTATAAAGGAAATTAGTCACTAACTAAACTTCATTTGTTCCTGTTAACCTAATTTCAAGCATATAGGGATTCACTTGAATCTCTCATGCTCTTTTTAGATACATGAAATACGGTTCTGGTGCAGATCGTTTCCCCTTGGCGGACATGCTGCTGTATGTTCTTCAGTTTGCAAGTACAAAGCCTGCTGTTGCTTCATGTGCTCAGTCCTTGGTGACACCAGAACCCCAGGCCAAAGGCAGCCCTCCAGTGCATAGCAGGTAAAAATGGGTTTGTTTGAAGGGCACGAGGCCTATTTCACCAGGTCTTCGGCGCCTTATTTCTGTTTATTTTGATTTATAGTCTGCCTTTCTCACTGAGACCCAAGATAGATTACAAGCATCATCAAAACTTTTCAGTCAGAGTAGTCTCTTTCTCCCACCCCACCCTGAAATATTTTTAGAAAGTCGTACAATGCCATAAAACTGTGGCGATTTCACTATTCACGTTGATGATTAACTTAGTACAGTTTAAAAAGTGCTGCCTAACTTGGTTGTAACGGATAACATCAGTTGCCCCTGCCTATCTGTTTTACAGGGGGGAAGTAACACAAGCTACAGAGAATGTTCAGGATGCTGTGGAAGATGCTGCAGCCATCTCCCACCCAGAGCTGGTGAGCAGACCTCTCCAGTTGCCCTGGGATCCTGTGGAGACGACAGACTATCCGGCTCCTCATGTGGTCTCAGAGGATGAAATAAGCCTTGTTATGACCTGTCTGCAACGATGGAAGGATGAGGTTGAACAAGACATACAAGGTCCGTGTCTTTCATATAACAAATTTCTGCTTATGGATTTAGTATATGCAATCATGGCAGTCCAAACTCTATCCCAAGAAATTGCCAAACAAACTTACATCAATACAGTGTATATGAACTGTATGCAATGTGATGTTGCCTGTTCCAGTGTATGGGAACAGGCAATACCACATTGCCCACATGCCCCTGGCAGGAGGAGTGTGTGCGCAGACCCCTGCACGCACGTTCAGATTGTAATCAGGCATAGAATTTTCAGAAGTGTGTTAGAGGAGGGGTGCAGCAGCATCAGATATGAGTACTGAAAACTGTGTTTTGGCTGGTAGGCCTGCGGAACTCCATTGCCCTGCTGGCCCAGTCCGTTGAACTGATGTACGCCGATCCTTCCCTCCATCAGGTAGGTGGTCTGACTTCTGCTCCCGGTGAGGAGTCTTCTGTATCCTTGTGCTGACCCTAATTGACTTCTTGAAAGAAAAATTCTGCAAGTGCATGCATGGGTGAGTAACTGCAGCGGTTTCAGCCAAAATCTATTTGTATGATTTTATATGCTGCATTCTGGTCCAGAAGGACCCTGTAAGTGGCTTACGCAGAATGACAAAATACAGTCAGATAGGGTATTGCTGTCCCTTCTAACCTAGAGGTCTTCTTGGTTCTCTTGGCTGTCAAATAGAATTAAAGGAATTGTAGCTAAGTGGCCACCCCCAAAGTCCTGAGCAGTGGCAGCAGTCTTGACAGTTGCCCAGTTGCTTGTTCCTGGCTGATCAGTCAACTCTTGTGCCCAAGCAGTTTGCATAGTGTCCTCCAGGCAAAATTAGGGGTGGGGTTGTGTGTTTAAAGGCAAGGCTGTGCACTTACACATGAAGCTGCCCTTGACTGACTCAGACTGTTGGCCCCTCAAGATCAGACTGGCAGCAGCTCTCCAGGGTCCCAGGCAAAGGTCTTTCCCGTCCCCAGTTGCCTGGTCCTTTCGACTGGAGGCGCTGAGGGTTTGACCTGGGTCCTTCTGCATGCAAAGCAGAGGCTCTGCCACTGAGCCATGGCCCCGCCACAGTTAATTAGAATTCCAGATGCCGTATAATACCCTGCAAATGATAGAAGTATTGCTTTGCAATATGATTGCTGAAGGCATTGGATAGCCTAAATTTCACATAACATCCTCTAACACAAGCATCCACTGCTTTCTAATAATATGCTTTGTACTAATTCCCATTCTTGCCAATAGTATCATTACTCTTCTCTCTTCTCAGAATTAATCTGCCGGGGCCCTGCCTGTTAGTTGAAAGACACACAACTTGGGCCTCCTGGTCTTTCCCTGAGGGGGTTCCATCCTTTCCCTCTCCTATGTTCAGAGTCATATGCTGAGTGCATTCTGGACTGTACAGAGCCTGCCTCTTGGCTGCTCTTCACAGGAATGCTGCAGTCTAGAGTGGTTATATTTGTGAAGTCCTGTGACTTTTCCTTTCCACTGATTGATTTATATTTGATTCCAGTTAGTTAAATGTCTCTCGTTTGATACTCACATTTGTGCTGTTGCAGTAACTTTGAAATGCTGATTGCAGTTATCTCAAGGCATGTTGCTACAACAGGAAAAAAATCTGCCTGCCTGTCAAACCATGGCTATGAATGGGGAGTTGTTATGGGGGGACAGCTGGGAATGTCTGACGGAATAACCGTCTGTAATTAGTGCTGCCAAGTGACCCGCTTTGCCCAACAACAAAAACACTGGAGCCAAGACGTTGTGATAAAGTGCAGATGGTGTATTATACAAGTCCATATAATACAGGTGCAAAAGTGCTCAGCATACATACAGAGAGAGCAAAACCAGAGTCCAGTCCTTAGGTCAGTTACCAGAGTTATCCAAGATTGTTCTGAGCGACAAAGGTTTGCACCAGGCATCAAGCTGAGCAGATCAGCGATGCACAAACCTTTGGCTGGACTTTTAAGTGTCCACTAGCCTATAGGGTGAGTTGGAGTCAGCCAACCAGCACACGGCTGATGCAATCTTGCCGCAATCCCAGCTTAATTGATCAGGTGTGAACTGTCAGAGAAATTGCTGACTCACCCTATGCTCTATGTTAAAGGGCACAACAGCCTTTACACATGTGCAAGTGAGTTTATATTCTGACACTCCTGCTAAACTCCTTGCCACATGTCACATATCATTTATATATATTATACACAGCTGACCTTACATATTTACACCATCAAACAACCGTTCAGTGAATATGTTATGTTTTATCACATCCAACCCTTTGGTAAACATGTCAGCTATGTTTTGTTCAGTGTTGCTGTATTGCAGGTCCACCAACCCTTTTTCAACAGCTGCTTTTACGTTTTGATACCTGATCCCTATGTGCTTGGAGCGACTTTTAAAGTTCTGCTCCCTAGCTAACTGAATAGCAGCCGTGTTGTCACAGTGTATAATGACCTTGTTTTGGGCTATACCAAAATCATGGCATAGCGAAGTAAACCACTCCACTTCTGTGACACAGGAACTTAAAGCACCAAATTCTGCTTCTGCGGAACTTAGGGATATAAACGTTTGTTTTACTGCCTTCCACTGAACCAGGGCACCACCCAAATAAATAGCTATACCAGTGGTGGATTTCCTTTGCTCCCTGTCCCCCCAACTGGAGTCTGAAAAAGCAAACAGGTTTGTATGGCTGGCTGCCAGAGTTAGTTTCCTGTTGCTTGTGCCCTTGAGAAACCTCAAGACTCGCTTGGCTGCCACCCAGTCAGATTGCCTGGGACTGGCATTCCTCTGGCAAAGACGGTGTACAGCATAAGCGATGTCAGGCCGAACCCAGGAGGACAGATATAGGAGAGATCCCACCAGTGATTGATATAATGTTGTGTGAGGAAAAAGCTCACCTTCTTCATCACAGCTATTTGTAATTATGGGAGTGTTAACTGGCTTGGCTTCTGCCATGCCAAATTTGTCCAGGAGCTGCAGGATTTTTCCCTCTTGGGACAAAACATAGGTTCCATTTGAGTGCCTGGTCACTTCCACCCCTAGGTAGTGTCTTAAGGGGCCCAGGTACTTTAGTTGGAACCTTTCCTGCAGCTTGCCCTGGAACCATGTTAGGTGCTCCTCATGCTCTGTTATGAGACATAGATCATCTACATAAACCAGTAAATGCACCCATTTACCTGCCCTTTGTAAGGTATACAGACATGAGTCAGCGTTGCTCTGCTTAAAACCCAGAGCTTTTAATGCCTGATCCAGGCATTGGTTCCATTGCCGGGCACTCTGTTTCAGCCCATACAAAGCCTTGTGCAGTTTTAAATGCATACCTTTTTCTCCCATGGGGAAACCTGGGATTTGATCCAGGTATAGACTTTCTTCAAGGTCTGCATTGAGGTAGGCAGTTTTTACGTCAAAATGGAAAGCTTTCCACCCTTTGAAACCTGCTACAGCCAATGCAGTCCTAAAAGTCTCGGTTTTTACTGTTGGTGAAAAAACTTGGTCGTAGTGTATCTGATTTACCTGTGAGAATCCCCTAGCGACCAGTCTTGCTTTGTATTTGACAGAACCATCCTCCAGTGGTTTCTTTTTGAAAATCCACCGGCACCCAATTACCTTTTCACCCTTGGGTAGCCACATTGGTGACACAACCTTATGGGTAATGAGGGACTGGTATTCTTCTTGCATAGCAGCCTTCCAGCCCTCTTGCTCTTTTTGTGGCAGTTGTTGAACCTGCCAAAAATCCTCTGGCTCAGAGGTGTAAACATAATTTATGGCCTGTGAATAGCCCAGCCGGTCTGGCGGCACACCTTTGTTTTCCCTCTGTGACCTCCTCGGCACAGCCTGCATTTGAGCAGGGCTGGAGGAGGGAGAGGAACTGTTTGTTTCTGCAGGAGGGGGAGATCGGCTGACAGCCGACTCACCCTCCTCTTGCTTCACAGCATGCCGTTTCTTGGGGCTGGGAGTTTTTGGAGTGATGACGTTCTCCTCCTGCTGTGGAGGGGCCAGAGGCAATAGCAATTGTGAGTGGTTGCTATCACCTAGCCTCTCCCAGCGAGAATTTTCCTTAAACCCCGCGGACCGGCTGAAGATCACCTCATTTCTATCACCCAGGAACCTGTAGGCTTTTGAACCTGACTGATAGCCAAGAAAAACCAGCTCCCTGGCTTTCTTGGACAGGGTCCGTCTCTTACCCAAAGGGACGTTTACAAAGGCTTTACTCCCAAAGACCCTGAGGTGATTTATGTTGGGGTACTTCTTATACAGGGCATGGTATGGAATGTCCTGTATGGAAGAAGTCCAAGTCCTGTTGGCCAAATAGCTGGCAACCTTCATAGCTTCAGCCCAGAAGTGTTTCTTCAGACCACTATCAGCCAAAAGGGCTTGCATTTTAGTTTTGAGAGTCTGTATCCACCTCTCAGCCACACCATTCTCCTGAGGAGACATAGTGTTGGCAAGCCTCTGTTCAACCCCTTGCTTTTGCAACCATGCCTTTAATTGGTTTGAACAGAACTCGCCCCCCCTATCTGACTGGATAGATACCACAGCAGTGTCCAGCTGTCTCTGAACTCTGCTCATCCAGTACTTGAGTGTACTAAAAACCTCTGACTTATGTTTCATGGGATACACCCAACAAAACCTTGTACAGTCATCCACTATTACAAGCACATATTGGTTCTTAGACACACTTTGAGGAAAGGGGCCAGCCACATCCATATGAACCAGCTGAAGAGGCTTGGCTGACTGCCTCTGGCTGTGTTTGGCTACTGGGGCTGCCTTGCTTTTTACTTCCTTGCAGATATTGCAGTCTAGGAAAGCATTGCAAGGCTTTACCTTTACCCCTAGCAGTCCCAAAGTTTTCTCCAAAGCCCCAAAAGAAGCATGCCCAAACCTGCGATGGAGAAAGTGTATACACCCATCGTGGTAAGGGCGGTTACTCACATGGCTAATGGTAGGAGAGTTCTTAACCATGTAAACATTGTTAGTTCGTGGTCCAGACAGCAGCTCCACTCCGTCCCTGGAAATTGTACACTCTCCGTTAGCAAAGCAAACAGCAAAGCCTGCTTTGTCAAGGTCAGCTACAGAGAGTAAGTTATTTTGCAGGGATGGGACACAAAGCACCCCCTCCAGGGAGTGCTTCAATGCAGGAAAATAAATCTCCCCTTGACAGAGCGTTGAAGCAGCTTTGCCGTCTGCAAGGGAGACATGGCTGAGCCTGGGCTCTGTTTCAGTGACCAACAAGTCACGCTCACAACAAAAAGATTGTGTAGCACCCGAATCGACTAGCCAGATACTCCCACCAGACACAGAGGGTCCAGCAGACACCAGTGCTGTTTGAGTACGCTGGGTCACACCACTGCTTGCGACTCCTGCTGACTTCTGCTGCTTTTTCTTCCTCCGGCTGGATGGGCAGGCATTCTTTAGATGCTGTGTAGAACCGCAGGCAAAGCAATGACGGACACGCAGTGCAGTTTCCTCGCTGGAAGCTTTCTCCGGCAGGTGCTGGGACACTCCTCCGCATTGTTTGTTGATTGCAGAGCTCTTGAAGGTCGTAGCAGTTTTCGCTTCTTGCTGCCTTGATTCCTCCTCAAGCAGCAACCCAGAGACGAGGCCCATCGTTAAACTGTCCACGTCTCTTGCCTCCAAGGCTGTAATGAGGCTATCAAACCTGGCATCCAGAGAGCTGAGCAGGGCGAAGACTTTGTCCTGTTCAGGCAGGATTTTTCCTCTCTGAGCCAGCTGTTGGAAAAAGCCCTCCATCCGAGTCAAGTGAAAAGACATCGACTCCCCCGGCTGTAGATAGCACCGGTAAAGCCTTCTTGTCAGAGTAATGAGTGAGCCCGCTCCTTGCCTCACATGTAGCCTTCTCAAAGCGTCCCATGCAGCTTTGGCAGAAGCAGCACCCATCACATGGACAAGCTGAGTCTTATCCACACTCAAAACGATGGTGGCCAGGGCTTTTTCAATGTTAGTCTGATCTGCAGGTGTGGGAGCAGCGGGAGGGTTGCTTACAGCAGTCCACAGCCCTTCCCTTTTTAGATAATGTTCCATCCATACTGCCCACGTAAAATAGTTATCGGCTCCCAGCCTTTCAGCCGGCATGAGAGCCATTTGTGCCATGGTTGTTATCTTGCACTCTGCAGGACTCCCACGCACTCACCGCACTCACAGCTGCCTTAACGGGTCCAGGCACCGGCTTGTAACCAGTCAGTGTCTGTTCCAACCCTTGAGCTGCCACACAACGATCCAGACGACGCTCCAGCAAACCAACAGGTTCAGTTGCAGGCGGCAGGTACACTGGCGCAGCGGAAGCGTGCTGGGCCCATAACCCTGACGGAATAACCGTCTGTAATTAGTGCTGCCAAGTGACCCGCTTTGCCCAACAACAAAAACACTGGAGCCAAGACGTTGTGATAAAGTGCAGATGGTGTATTATACAAGTCCATATAATACAGGTGCAAAAGTGCTCAGCATACATACAGAGAGAGCAAAACCAGAGTCCAGTCCTTAGGTCAGTTACCAGAGTTATCCAAGATTGTTCTGAGCGACAAAGGTTTGCACCAGGCATCAAGCTGAGCAGATCAGCGATGCACAAACCTTTGGCTGGACTTTTAAGTGTCCACTAGCCTATAGGGTGAGTTGGAGTCAGCCAACCAGCACACGGCTGATGCAATCTTGCCGCAATCCCAGCTTAATTGATCAGGTGTGAACTGTCAGAGAAATTGCTGACTCACCCTATGCTCTATGTTAAAGGGCACAACAGCCTTTACACATGTGCAAGTGAGTTTATATTCTGACAATGTCTCGGTTGGATTTGTCCCTTAGGTCGTATTACTTCACTTGCTAAAAATGAGCCTGAAAGCCTATTTGTGAGTGCGTGGGTGTGGTTGCCTTGTCTTCTGCAGGTCCCTTATCATTTGCATGCTGTCCTTGTCCACGAAGGCCAGGCCAACGCCGGCCACTACTGGGCCTATATCTACAACCAGCCCCGAAAAAGCTGGCTCAAGTATAATGACATCTCTGTGACGGAGGCCTCCTGGGAAGAAGTGGAAAGGGACTCGTTTGGAGGCCTGAAGAATGCGAGCGCCTACTGTCTGATGTACATTAGCGAAGCGCTCTTCCACCTTGCTGCAGGTAAGGGCACTGAAACACGTAGATGAGCAGTCTCTGGCTCTTGGCTCAGTCAGCAGCATTCAGCAAGGTACCTGGTTTCGGCTGGTGGCATAGGGACCATCTTGGCTGCCTGGTAATAGCTTGTCATGCCTGTACTGGAGGGTTGGACTAGGTGATCTCTTGAAACTCTCTAGCTCTGTGATTCTGGCACTTGGATTCTAATGAGATGGCTCCAGATTAGTGGGAAGGATGCATGAATCTAAAGGGAGGTCTCTCAATGCAGAGGCCTCCCTTCTCCTGTATAGTACACGTGTAGTGCCCTCCTCCTGGGAACAAGGTATGGCGTGTGTAAACAAAAGTTGCAAAGTGGCTTTTGTGGCTGCTGGTGAGCACTACCCAAGCTGCCCAAGTAACCGGAGAGAGCGCTAGGCACCGATAATGAAAGCGAAACTTGTTGACTACTTTTTGTGACGAGAGTCTTTGGTCTCTGCTGAGCCAGGTGAAGGGAGTTACCAAATGTGGGGGGCGAGAGCAGACGAGTCCCTTCTAGCTGCCTGTTTTCCCCAGCAGACGAGGACAGCAGCGAGCATTTCCAGCAGGAAGTGGAAGCTCTGAGTATGGATCTGCAGCACTATGTTCAAGAGAGCAACTGGCGGCTCGAACGTGAAGTGGCGGAGTGGGAGGAGGAGCAGTCCTGCAAGATGGCTCAGATGGAGCAGTCGGAGTCGTCTGTCGAGTCTCAAGATCTGTCTTCGGACTCTGGGCAGGGTGAGAGGCACCCACTCCTGGGACTGTCGCTTTCTAACCTCCCCCTCAATCTTTTAGGCGGCTGGCCAGACATGGCAAGGTGCCAGCACCTCATTCCAGGTTTTCGCGTACCCTCCTCCAGTCTTCCTGAAATCTAATAAGAGACCTCATCTTTTTCTCTCTCCTCAGAGCTGTCTTCACCCTGTGGACATGGGGCATGCCCTCTCTCTTCTGAGCATGCCATGATCACCAAGGACCAGACCGCTCAAGCCATTGCCAATACAGCTGATGCGTATGAGAAGAATGGGGTGGAGGCAGCCCTCAAGGAGGTGAGGACTGCCTATCAGCAGTGGCTGGTCCTTCTGAGCTTGCTTGTGCCTCTGCTCCTGTCACTTCAGATTTCAACTTTCCTGTTTTGCTTGGTTTTTTCCCTTCTGTTGGATTTCTTACTCCCTGCCCCCCTTTCCATCTGTGCTGCCACAGTCCAAGGAGGCAGAACCAGCAAAGGACTTCCTGGGAGAAGCCAACCTCATAGCTCAGGCAGATGAGCAGCAGGACGCTATGGGGCTGGCACCTCCAGCCCAGCCTAGCTCTCAGGTCTCGGAAGTGGAGATCCCCAGTGTGGGCAAGATTCTAGTTAGATCGGATGCAGATGGCTATAATGAGGAGGTAGGCAGCAGAGTGCAGCCAGCACCTCAGTGCATGTTGTGCAGCACACAGCATTCGGGCCCAGCTGCTTTGGCGCGTTTGTGTGCTGTGTTGAATGGGGGAGGAGGAGGAGGTGAGGGCATCATTGCATTCCCTGGAGCCGCTCTGAATTTCTTCTGCATCCTCTTTCTGTGCAGGAGCCAGTGCTGTGGCTAGGACTCACAGTGCATGGGAAAGTCACCCACTAACTTTGTGTGACAGTGAATGGTGTGGTTCTTGCTTGCCTTACCACAGACCGAATTAACGATGCACGCACACATGGTTCTGCAGTAGTCAATAGTGTGGTGGTGGTGGTGGTGGTGCCTAAAATTGTGTGTGGAATCCCAAAATTATGCATCATGGAAATGGGTCCCCTAAATGGACCTTGGCTTTTCTGCCTGCTCTGGACAGCTTGTCTTTAAAACTCTTTAACTGTTCAACCTCCTCTTCCCCGCCCTTGGTGACTGCTAATTTCCCCCCCATCCTCCTCTTTCTGTTCTTTGTGGCAGGTGATGCTTAGTCCCGCCATGCAGGGTGTGATCCTGGCTATAGCTAAAGCCCGTCAGACCTTTGACCGGGATGGGTCTGAAGCAGGGCTAGTTAAGGTACTTGCTCTTTTGAACCTGGGCATGCAAGTCGGTCTGCGTCAGTGGGAAACTTGCAGTGCTTTCACGCCAGAGGCCAGCAAGCCATCTTCCTTGTTCTGCCCTGGGATATCTTGTTTATGCAGAACTTTGTCTGTTTGGGTCATGGGAGGACAACATCCTATGACTAGATGATGTCAAGGGGGTGGGAGTTCTGAGGTTTATGGAAGAGCCTGTTCATTTTTGCCTTACCTGGGAAAAGTAGAATTTTATGAGTTAAGTAAGTGCTAAGTGCTAATACATAAATAGTATAAATACTGTTCTACACAATAAATATCTAAATATCCTACAAAATATCTGTAATCCACAATAAATAAGCAGTCCACAATAAATACAGTCAAACTGACAGCCAAAAAAGTCCATTCGAGGTGGTGCAAGAATTTCATACAGTAGAGAATTAATAGTACATTCTTTCTTCCTTTTATATTAACAGTTAATGCAAATTGATTGTACTTACCCATTCAAACACTGTTTTCCTTCAGGAATGACTCGTTTTCATGTACCTGCAGAGAAAAAGAGCAAAAGGAAGAAAGAATGTACTATTAATTCTCTACTGTATGAAATTCTCACACCACCTTGAATGGACTTTTTTGGCCATCAGCTTGATTGTATTTATTGTGGATTGCTTATTTATTGTGGATTACGGATATTTTGTAGGATTTTTAGATGCTTATTGTGTAGAACTGTATTTATACTATTTATGTATTTGCACTTACTTAATTTGTAAAATTCTACATATTGATCACTCCCTGTGTGGGTTTCTACCTTGTTTTTGGTTTGCTTTACCGGGAGAGCTTCTTTGTCAGTTGTTTACCTGGGAAAGGTGTCAAGCCAGGCAAGTAGAAGCAATGGATGCAGTCCTGGCAGCACATGAGCATTGTTTCTCTGAACGATGGGTGCTGGTGACTGTCTCAGGGCAACTTGCCTCTCAAGGGCTGCCTCAGGCAGCAGAATGGCAGCCCTTGTAGCATCTTGTAGTTGGGAGCAATTGCCTGGACATAACAGGCCCCTGGCCAGATGTGCAGGTCATAGACTCGCTTGCTGGAAAAGAGACCTTAGCCCCCAGCAAGCTTCTAGGCTTTCTCACTGGAAGGGAAGTTCTGCTGGTGGTGTAAATGCAAACCAAGGTGAGTTTTGGCATGTAGCTAACAATTTACAGGACCACCTGGAAAGTGCAAGTGGTGGTTGCTGTGGAGGCCAAGCCTTGACCCTTGCTGGGATTTTTTCTGTCAAGTCTGTCCTAAGACCTCTGCTCTGCGTCTCTCTTAAAGGCAAGCGACAGCCATTTATTATTAGGTAAGCCAGATTTAACGCCTGTTATTGAGACACCTGCACATTGAACAGCTTTTAACGTTTTCTCCTGTAATTATATTACCCTACTCTGTACATCCAGCTGGTGCATAAACACCGGCATTCACATTTAGAGATGATTTCTAAGATCGTATTGCAACTTAAAATCCTTCATCAGGTGGATGCTACTTCTAAAAGAAAAGGTTTCAGAGTTGAGCGCCCAGTTTGTGATACTGCAGTTTACTTTTAATCAGGGCTTTGTTTCTGGGAAAAGAGGTGGTAGAACTCAGTGGGTTGCCAGCACAGGAGGCAACTCTTGGCGGGAGGTGGTGCCCCTGGTACTACATGTGCGTGCACAAAGTGCCCGCATGCTCCCAGGGCCAATGATGTCACTTTGGGTCAGCTGGAACAAGGGGGGAGTTTTTAAAAGTTTAAATCACCCTCGGAGAAAATGGTCACATGGCTGGTAGCCCTGCCCCCTGATCTCCAGACAGAGGGGAGTTTAGATTGCCTTCTGTGCCACTGGAGTGGCGTGGAGGGCAATCTAAACTCCCCTCTGTCTGGAGATCAGGGGGCAGGGCCACCAGCTATGTGACCATTTTCAAACGGTTCAGGAATTCCGTTCCTTGGTGTTCCAGCTGAAAAAAAAGCCCTGCTTTTAACTCACTTATGTTTATAGACAGATGCAGTACATGTTGCTAAAGCTTAATTCTGTTTCATAGGGCCCAGGAATTAGTCCTTTAGTCTGGTGCCAGATATTCCTACTCAGAGGAAAAAGGAACATTAGATGTGTGTAGAAACACACAAGAAGCCTTATCCAGAACAGAAGACTCTAGGCTGGTGGATTCCCTGTCTCTTGTTGAATTCCCTCGGCTAAGAATGTCTCCAAGTTGTGCCTAATTCAGGAGATCAAGCACTGATATGCAGTACATTCCAGTAATGTCAAGCTCGAAATCCGCAGATGGGACTGCAGAGTACTTTTTAAAGGGGAATCTGCATGTTAGGAGTGCTGTGTACCAGTGCCGTACTGCCCGTGCTTGGAAGCGAAGCATTCCGCCAGCTGGGGTTAGAGACGTAGCTTCTGTATCCAAGGGATCAGGTGTCCAGAAGTGGGAGACCTCCCTCCACCCCCAACATTCACTCCACAGGCAGGGCTATTTTTTTTTTTCAACTATTTTTCCATTTTTTTTTCTTGGGAAGTGATGCTGTTCCTTCAGCTTGAAGCATCCCTCAGATGGACGGTTTTAGTATAATGCCCAAAATGCAACTACTCCTGCCTGGTGTCTCTTTCTGTTGGTGATATGCATCCTCCCTCTCACAGGCTGCTGCTGTACTGTGGCACATGCAGAGAAAGATGTTGGGCTTTCTTTTTAGCCCTAGTGAAGAGGGCATCCTAATTCTCAAGTGTCAGGCCTGCACTCTGTTTGTAGACAAGAATTCCTCTCCAGCTCTCCACAAAAGCAAAACTCGGGGTTGATTTCCTATAACCATCTTTCTTTGTAAAGGTGTTTTTAAGTTCAGAGGGTTTCTTTGGCATAGCTTGGTTTTCATGGGAGATTCCAGTATGTCAGCTCAGGGGTTTAGAAGCCCCTTAAATGCTGCACTGAAATCAGTGGAAGTGTGTCCACTATTGCCCTTTCCATGTTGTCCTTTCCATGGCCAGGAAAAACTCTTACCCATAAGTAGGTCCAGCATTTGTCTGTTCTGCACATTCATCCTTCTGCATCCCAACAATTGGAGGTGCTAGAGTTCTGGCCGGAACAAAGACATCTATTGAACAGATGCCCTTCCTGATGTTTGTCCCTGGTCTGCATGCCAGAATTCCTTTGGTGCATGAGAAGGAGCTGGGAGTGCTGGCTTTGGAACATCCCTTCATGCGTCAGGAGAAGGGTCCTGTTAAAGTGATCTGCTAAGCAAGGGCCACAGGGATGGAGTACCCACATGTCAGTTTAACCATGCTTTCCTTGGATCAGTCCCTTCTGGCAGCCATTTTTCCTCATGCCAAGGGAGGGCTTTTTCAAGCTTTCAAAAAGCATTAGTAATTGACATACTGCTATAGGTTCGCTATTTATTACTTTTCTCATCTGTCTTTCTCACTGAGACTCGAAGTAGAATACAATATTTAAAAACTGCAGTAATGTGTATGACAATGCAGTGAAACTGGACTGCAGATTGAAAAGCAAACAAAACAGAATGATGCATAAAATGTAGTGAAACTAGATTACAAAGATAAGAAAACACTTTGATGAAGAACAAGATAATACACTTTTTTAAATTGCATGGGAAAAACCACCTGCAGATTTTCAGACACTAAACTACAACACTATTCCTCTATAAAACGCCTTACTGAACAGCTCCATTTTGCACGTTCTGCAGAATGGTGAAAAGAGTAGGAGCCTCCTTGACATCATCAAGGTTGCCATTTCATTGGGTGGGAGCCACGGGAGAGAATGCTTAGGGATGAGCACCTGTTCATCTTCAGGCTAGCAGTGTGACACCTTCAGAAACTGCTGCCCAGCTGAACAAAACTGTTATAACGGGGCATATTGAGAGAGGCAGTCCCTGGATATAGCCGCATTCATCTATAATGATATGAGAGTTGTATTTGGTAATTGACGTAATGCTATAACCTTAAAACTGGTAATTGACACTACTCTAGCAATATGACAGTTACCAGGTTTTTAAAAACAAAACCAAAAAAACATAATGGACTAAAGCAAATAAATGGTGCGGATGTGGGCGGAACCTGCAAAAATGCATTCCTTCCTATCCAAGTTGTGAATGTGCTTCGGCTGTGGTCTTTTCCAAAACATCACACAAAACCAGGCTTAGGGAAGATCGCAGAAAATGGACTTTTAGGTTATGATGTCATGTGGATGCTCCAGTTCAGAAACAAGACCAGGGCAAAATCTCCTTGTGGACCAGCTTCAGTCTAGCTTTGTAGGATTATGATTCTATTCTGTAACAGTCCTTGAGCTGATGGAGTGATTTTCAATGAGTGTGGTCTTTGGCGGGTTAGAGCTGCTCTCTCGTACACATACATCGACTGAGTGAGTAATTGTAGGTCCATTTCTTGGCTTCACTAGGCATTCCGTGAAGAATATTCCCGGCTGTATCAGCTTTCCCAAGAGTCCCCCACGCCTCAGAATGACCCCCGGCTTCAGCATGTTCTAGTTTACCTCTTGCAAAACGAGGCTCCCAAGCAAGTGGTAGAGCGGACTCTTCTGGAGCAGTTTGCAGACAGAAACCTCAGCTTTGATGAAAGGTTTGTTCAGCGCAAATCGAACAGTAGCCTGTCAGATAGCATATAGCATGAGTGTATAGAGAAATGGTCCATTGCAACTCTTTCCCTTGTGTCCTTGGGCACAGTTTTGGCAGCTGTGGTTAAAGAGGATGAGGGCAGGAGTCCAAAGACACATGATCAAAAAGGTACAGTAAAAATACTTACTGTTTAAGCAAACGCTTCCTTCATGTTTCCATCCAGCAAGAAAGCACAAATGTCTTAAGTTTCACATTGTAAAATCTAGCTATTGCAGTGCTTTGTGCTCTTGGGCGTAACAAGTTAAACATCTAAACGATTGCCTCATTTAGGTTCTCTCGCTCTCCGCAATCACTCGGTCATGTACTCTCTCCCCTTGCTTGTCCTGTGAACAGGTCGATTCGCATTATGAAAGTCGCACGAGCCAAGCTGAAGGACATTGGTCCTGATGAAGTGAACATGGATGAGTACAAGGTAAAAGGCCCTCCTGGCCTTCAGCTGTCGATGTGTTAAAATTTAATTACCATGACTATAAATGCTGCTGCTCATGGGGGACTGCACGTGCTGAGATGTTGGGAGCTGTGCCCATTTTTCAAAAAGAAAAGAGCCGCCTGTGCTCTGAGACTGGTCAGTCTGCTTTGACGCTGTGTGTGTGCGCGTGTGCCTGCATTCTCTGATGGCGAGCACTGGAGCAGATGCATTCAGTTCAACATCCAGAGCTCATGAGGAGGGCAGGGGGCCAGGATCCTTCAAGTGAGGCGAGTTCCTCCTTCCAAGTCTTCTAGCCTCTGTCTGCAGTGCAGGGCTCCTCGGAGAGAGCAGGTTGATGCTTTGCGTGGGACACAACCTCTCCTTCACGTTTTCCCTTCAAGATGGGGCTGGGCTGGGGAGGGTCACCTGGCCTGGTCTGAGATGGGCACCCGCAGTTGGCCAGGAATTGCAGCTGACTTGTAGTAGCAGCTTTGTAAAAAGAATGGCTTGTATTGAGAGAGGTCTTGACATGAATAAGAGTGACCACAAGCGGAAAGCAGCAAGATGAATACCGGGGGCGAGGAGGCGGGTTGCGGGACGACAACGTGCCATCATGATTGTGTGTTGACTGGTTCCTGTTTACCGACAGAAGTGGCATGAAGACTACAGTTTGTTTCGCAAGGTGTCTGTTTACCTGCTGACAGGCTTGGAGCTGTACCAGAATGAAAAGTAAGATTGTGCAAACTACTTCTAAAAGGGGTGCTGAAAATATTCAGGGTACTCAAGAGCTCAGTCTGTTGGGAGGCTGCGACCTTAGTCAGTGTATAGAACACTGGAGGTGAGCCTTTAATCTGGCAACCGGATTACAGTTTGAGGGGACTAGGGGCAAAGAGATGTCCCTTTGTGCTGTCTATGACTGGCTGTCTGGGTGCTAGAAAAGTTATGTTCATACAAACAGTGATAACTCTGGAAAAACTGGCACTCTTTCTCTTCCTGTAAGGTACTGTGAAGCCCTGACCTACCTAGTATATGCTTATCAGAACAACATGACCCTCCTGATGAAGGGACCCAGCAGAGGAGTAGATGAAGCTTTGATTGCTCTCTACAGAAGGAAGTGTCTCTTGGTTGGTATCAGTGGCAGTGAGGCCCTTCCCTGCCTCTTTGTGAGCAGGCTGCCCTGCCTGCGTTTCAGTTTCCTCTTCTTTGCAGATACGCATTTGTATGTTCAGGCCTGTTCTGATCTAATCTAATTGTTGCATGAAGACGCAACTTTTCCATGGTAATGCTTTAAAAATGTCTGTAAAAAGTATCACCCAACTAGTTTTTGTAGTGTTTTTTGCTTGCTTCTTTCTTCTCTTTAAGAAATAAGATTGATCATTTTTGTCGTTTTGTGAGTATCTTGACTTTATAAGGTTATATCCTATTGTTCCGTTCAACTAATGGCACTGCTTTCCCCTGACACCAGCGATAGGGTACAACCCATCATTTTTACTTATTTATAGCTTTCTCAATCTCTTGGGGCCAGAGTTCATAGCTTTTAAATAGTTGGCTGTTCAAGGCAGTTTAATCACATTTTGCCCCAATTTCCAGCATTACTTTAAAAAGTTGCAAGAGCAGTATAGCTTGTCACAAACACCAGGCTGCTGCCCTGCCCATTGGTTCCTGTTTCTCTTCTTGTTTTTCCACAGAAGTTGAATGATGCTGCAGCAACACTTTTTGAAAGCTGCCATGAAGTGCATGTGGCCGAAGGCATGAACCACTTGGATGAGCTGATCATACCTTGCATGCACCTCATCATAAGCAGTGACATCTCCAAGGATGACCTGGATGCTATCGAGGTCATGAGAAGTCGTTGGTGTTCTTACCTGGGGAAAGACATGGATGGTAGGGAGCCTCTTTGCTGCCCTGACTTCCTGATGAGTGATCTAGTGGCCCCTCCCTCCCTTCAGTCTTAATATTTCCCCCCTGTTATTGCTTGCTTCTGCATTCCCTCAATTACAAGTCTGTAGCAAAATGCCTGTTAGGGTGGGCCCTTCAGATTGCAATAGTGATGTCAGCTGCCTGAATTCAGATTAGTTTGGGAACATTTTTTTTCTTCAATTTTTAGTTATCAAAAATATTTATATCCCACCTTTTCTTGTGGCTCATGCTGGCTTTGCAACATTCTGGGCCAAGCCAAAACGTTCAGAAAGGACAAACTTCAGTGGAACCAAAATAGAGCCAGTCTGTGGCCACTTAAAATTAAGGCTGCAAAGTAGTTTTGAAGCTGTTAGGAGTAAAGGAGCCTCTGGTTTGGCAAAACTTGTGGGATAATGGTGAAAAATTGTCAGATCATCATAAGGAGGATAGCGGTATGAATAACTGCGCTCACTGCTAAGAGGGGACTGCAGATGTGCTCTTCTCTCCGCCCCACCCTTTGAAAATATTGGTGCCATGCATGTTGAAGGTGAACCTAGCTGATACTGCCTTGTTACAGACTCCCTGTTGCCTGCTTGCACCACCATCTTGGGGGCAGAGCTCTGCACACTATGCCTGCCAGAGCACAGCTTGTTTTAAAAACCTCCTCCTTTTTCCTTGTCTACTTTGTGGAAAATGCTGGTAGTCTGCTGCTGCTAGAAAAACTCGGGTTTAGATCGGTGCTGGTCTGGGCCCTGGTCACTTCTGGTCGGCCCCCCACAGTTCCCTGATGGGAATGCAACTCAAATGGGTGCTTGGGGGGGGGGTGAGGGTTGCCTTTCCCCCGCTTCCCCTTTTCTCTGGCTTAGTTTTGGCACTGCTGCAATTGGTACAGTTGTGATAAATGAGTGCATGGCCTGTAAGCAGGTTTATTCTACTCCCCAAAAGCAGAGATCCACTTTTAAAAGCTTTATTGGCTAAACTTAAAATCTAGAAAGCACAGATATTTGGGAACAATCTATATATTTATTGTCATTTGTAGCCTGCCTTTCTCATGGAGACGCAAGGCAGATTACACAGTGTGCAATAAGTACAGTCAGTATCAAGGACGTAGGCAGGTGAAATGATGCAGAACACTAGTAAAAGAGATGACAGTGCAATTGCTAGCTAGACCCACTTACGTCTAAAGGTTTCCTTCTGAGAGATGGACCTAAGTTTCATCCCATAATACTAGAACTCAAGGGGACCCAGTGAAATTGATGGGCAGAGATTCAGGACGGACAAAGGAAATGCTTTACTCAACAGTTTTAAGTAATTAAATTGAGGAGAATTCACTGCCACCAATAGCTGTGGGCCACAAGCATAGATGGCTTTAAGATGGAATTAGACACGTTGACCGAAGGAGAGGTCCATCCATGGTTACCAGCCACAGTGACTAAAAGAAATCTTAATACTCCCAGGGGCTGCATGCCAGTGCTAGGAGACGACATCAGGGGAAGTCCTTGGCCTCATCCCGTTTGGCCCTCCCCGCAGGGCAACTTGTTGGCCACTGTGTGAAGCAGCTGGCTGGACTAAATGGAACATGGGTCTAATACTGGAAGGCTGCTGTTGTGTTTAAATCGAACTGATATGAATGCTGTTCACTTTAACCAGCAGAGGATGAATTTCATCAAGCAGACAGTGTGGACAACACCCTCCATGGTTCTTCAGAATGCTGTGCCAGAAATAAGAGCTTGAGGCGTGTCTCGTAACTGCTGCTAGCCCTAATGTTAATAGTTACAGGTTGTGTCTGGGTTGTGGTATCTGCTGCTTATTCTTCATAGGAGTTGGTCTTGACCACTGTTCGGACCTTTTAAAATTGTTGGGCCCCTTTTCTCCTTTTCAGAGGACTTGCAGTTGAAGTTGGGTGAATTATTGCCCCGTCTGCTGGATTGCTCTGCAGAGGGAGTCGTTCTGAAAGAACCACCCAAGATCCGTCCCAACTCACCCTACGACCTCTGCAGCCGCTTTGCAGCCGTGATGGAGTCCATCCATAGGGCTTCCACTGTGACCGTGAGCTAAGCTGTGGACTCTACAGCAGAGCACTGGAGGCTACAGACCACCAGCACGTGTGGAGCTCAGCTACTGCCCGTCTTCAGAATAGTGCAGGGAGGGAGGAGATACAACACCAAGTAGGACAACCCACATCAGGACGGAACTGACAATTTACCTAGAAAAAGGCTGAGAAGACTATGGTGCTTTTTCTCTTAAATGTGCACTAAATACGGCCAGCAGTGGCATGCACTCATGTTTCACAGCATGTGTTTGCCTAGATCAGCATTTGCCTCTTTTATTCCTACAAGAACACACTGGTACTGTGCAGATAGATTTTAAATGAAATACTGTGTGTGCAATTTTTATTTATTTGTACATCATAAGTAAGGAACTTACCCCATGAGCATTCTGCACGCTCCATATTTCAGTGAACTTGGCACATGTGCTGGTTAGTTTCGCAAGCAGTGTTTGCACAGTAACATGGTGCCTGACTGGAACACGCTTAGGTGGCATGTGAACACAGCATGCAGATGGGCCAGAGCACGTGGCGTGTGTGTTGTCAGTGAGGTGGGGCGCATGTGGACTGTGGGTACATGTCCTGTTCCTGGCTTGCCTCGCATGCATGTGGATGCTCAGTGACATCAGAGCAGGACTGTGTCTGCCTTATTTTTCTGCAAAGGTCGTAGGGTGTTAAGAAGCATTTCGTTTTAAGGTTGTTCAAACACAGTAGACAATAGATTGGAGCATTACCTGTGTTTTGTTTGGAGAGGGAACCACCAGCCTGAGTTGCAGGCATTCATGCAGATCAGTGTGTGTTTAAGCTAAATGCAAACACGATCGTGGGTGCCTCTTGCCCCAGGGGAATGGGTGATGGTGCCAGTATTGTGTGATGGCAAGAGAACTGAAGTCATTCCAGTTCAGGGGTAGAGGCGGAAAACACTGCTCAAAAGGGAGTCCTTTTCTGACACCCCCAAATATTTCCTCCAATGCCAATCACAGCCTTGAATTAGCAGGGTAGCATCTTGAGATGCACAGAGTGCTGAACTACAGGACAAAAACCTTTTTTAAACACTATGCACATTCTGAAGGAAAGCATCTTCCAGTCTCTTTTTAAATGGCCTTTGTTTTATTGGAATACTGACAAATCAGGATGTAAATGAGAGTCTAATTATTTGGTAAGTCTTTTCAATAATTAAAGTGCAATAAATTTTTTTGCCATTTTAAAACATTGTGGTTGTTTGCTTTGATTCTTTTGAGGTCTTAGCCCAGAAGTTGGCAGATGGGGTGGGGAATGAATGGACGCTGTCTCAGGTTCGAGTTAAGTCCTTTGCTTTATGAAGACTGCCAGTCGGATTGCTATACAGAAGCATTGACATGACCCGTCTGCTGTCGTAGGGACAGGTGAATCTTTTCATCCCTTGCACCTGAGAAGATGGGCCTCATGTTTTTACCAGGATGCTGGTGGCCTTCCTGTCTGTGAGGTTGATGGGTCAGCATGTGGGGGTGGGCTGTGTGGTACTCATGGCAGGGTTACTGGAGTCTGGGGCAAGAGTTGTATGCTTTTCCCAGGATGCTTCTAGCAGTCCTCATTGGGTGCTGCAGTGGTCAACCAGAAGTGTAAAATGGGATCTTGACTTTGGGTGTGTTATTGAGCATGCACTCATGCCACATTTCACACCAATGGGCTTAGAATTCATTACTTGGAAAGAAACTTAATAGGACCTCCGCCCTCAAACAACAGAACAGCCAGATGTCGTAAGATTAAGCATATGATCTGACCTTGCCTTGAAATCTGTCCAAGGAAAGAATTTACGTGTCCTGTTGATGAGCAGAGCATAGATTTGGAAGAGATTATGCTAATGTTTCTTTCTAGCTCTGGTTTCTCAGTTTTGAAAACCAGAGCTCTGATCGTCTCAGTGGCTATCTAAGGGGAACAACAGGATATCCTCTCAATTGCCGTTCAAGGCAATCGCAGTGGTGGCCGGGAGAGAAGACCCCTCTGTGGAGTTGTGATTGCAGACTGTGGGAGGTCCGTCTTCTGTTCAGCCAGGCTTAGAACTTGGACACTTATGAGATGCCTCAGGCAGCTTTCACAGTAGGGGGGCTTTGCACTAATCTGTGTCTGCAAGGGGCTGTAAGTGGAATTGAAATGAGAGTGCTACACAGTGCTTAAAACTGTTAGATTCCCCACAAAAAACCAGCCACAACTATCTTACTAGGCAAGGCTTTGCAGCATGAAACGGGAGCTTTATTTACTTCTGAGTAAACATAGAAGGTTCATTTTTGTTTAGACTGTGGAACAATTATACTCTTTGTTCTCTGCAGCCACACATGCCATTTAGGAGTCTGTTTGTTACCAGTATGATGACTGGGGGGACGGGGGCAGGGGGAATTCAGTACTGTTCTTCACTTTGTGGGTGAAACTCTTGCTCGCTTCCAGATAATTATTAAATTCAATGGTCAAGTTTGCCTTCAAAATAAAAAGCAGTACATATCAGTTCGTTGAGGGATTGATAGTTGTGCTAAAATTAACATCTGGAATTTGCTAACTTGTAATAGACGTTTATCTGGCTGCTTGACTTCCCCTTGCAGGAACTTGTCATGGTATGAAACTCAGTTTGATAATTATGACAGTTATTGCTTAATAATTGTACCAGATGAACTGGTCGTCTGTGGGAGAGAACAGGAAATAATTAGGTGGGAAACACAATAAAGGAAGACATATTTTAAAGGGACAGCAGCCTTGAGAAATCTCCATAGAACTTAGCCTGTACTGGACCATCTGGTCCTCCAGTGGGGTTTTTTGTTTTTAATTTAAAAAGTTGCCACAAATCAGATCTTGAACAAGATAGTAGGACAAGGTGGGAAACACTGGAATGCAATGGTTTACTGATGATACCTGGATTTCCAGGTTAACTTGATCTGCATACCGCTATCATTTATCATGTTAACCATCTTGATTTGTCTGCTGCTTGCTTCCCAGTAGGGAGGCCATCCTAACTCTGTTGCAACAGACAATGGTATTTTAAATTCAGTGTCACCACAAACCAGCTAGTGCAAGCTGCGGTTGACAAGCTAGCTACAAATCTAGCTTCAAACCCCAATTTGGTACCAGCCAACAGATCCTAATTTGTTGAATGGTCTGCATTCAGACATCACAACTAACTGGATTTGATCATAACAGTTTATTATGACATCTGAATGCAGCACAGAAGTAACTTTATTTTGCATCCCTTAATTGCTGTCAACATGTCTTGAGCAACAAGTTTTGATCCATTTCTTGTGAAAAGCAAACAGCAGAGTCATTTTTTTTATTTTAGTGTACTTAATCACCTTTTAAGCTCTAACAGTACCTGCTGAATTTGATACTTGGCTGTGGACATTGGATCCAGCCTTACATCCGCTCAAAATCACAGCTGAGATTCTTAACAGTGTGTGGCTGTACCCTCTTGTCACTGCTGATTTGTGTGGTAGGAATGAAAAGATACGGAAGTTGTAAAAAGGTTTGCTTACACCCACACACATCCATTCTGCTAACTGCGAACCTTTATTACGCTATTAAATTGCTGATTGTTGCAATGGCTTTTTCCTGTAGGATTCAGGTTTATGTTCCTTTGGGTGCTATGGGCAATCTTGTTAACAGCTGAAAATGCAGTATAGAAGGGCTGTCTTCTTGCTTCAGGACAGATTTTCAAACAAAAGGTCTTTTAAAACTTTCAAGGAATCAGAAGTATAGCTCAGTCAGTGAGTGAAACAGAAACTATTCCAACAATCTCTAGTCTTTGGTGCAGTGCATAGAACTCAGATGACAAGGTCTGCATTTCTGGTTGCTTTATATTGATGGCAGTTTGGCAGCCTGGGTAGGTTTGGCCTCTCTGGTTGAGGGTAGGCTGCTAATGGCTGAGGTGGTCCTTGCATCTTCTGCAAACAGGTGGAGCCAATGAAGAGAAGCCCACCGGCTACAAGGAAAAAGCCTGCAAACCAGCCCAGGAACAAAGCTTCACCAAACTCCCACCTCGGAACGATCTCTGGCACAGTTTCGTCCCAGAATTCCTGTACGGTGTTGTAGGCAACCCAAGAGACTGGCACCAGAGTGGCTATTCCAGAGAGGCAGAAGAAGATTCCCCCAGCCGCTGCAAGCCGTCTTTTCAGTCCCATGTTTTCATTCCTCGTCTTCAGGCAGTTCAACCCCCAAAGAGAGAGAGGGAAGGCAAGCAATCCCAGGCCGTTGGCAGTAACCATTAATATCCTAGCTAGCATAAACAACACGGGCAGGGCGAGCAGAGAGTCGTAGGCTTTGCATACTGCAGCACCCTCATCTTGAATGACGCAAGCGTGCCAAAGGCCCATGTTCCACACTTCGAGCTCATTTAAGTCCAGGTTCAAGTTCTTCCAGAGAGGCACAATGGTTGTAACACAAGAGGAGACCCAGCCAAAGAACGCAAGGAAGAGTCCACCCAGCTGAGCTTTGGTGCTAGGGGGCCACGCCATGTTCAGTGCCCTGGAGGGAGTCAACGGCACAACTCGTTCCTTGAGGCTTTGCTTAGAAGCAGCAGGGGAGCATGAATGTGCTGTAGGTATCAATGAAGCCACTTTGATTTGGTGCTTGCTTTCACAATAGCAGTGCAGGGGGAGGAATTGAAGCTAATAACACTAATTCCTGGGCGTGGCCAGGATCCTTTTTCGTGTTGTGTTGGTTTTTCCTTTCTTTGGACACTGAAAAGCCTGACGCAACTGAAAATCCTTTGGGTGCAAGGAGGGCACAAGTTTCTGGGCTCATCACATCGGAGCAGCTGGCTCACCCCTTCCCAGGACATGACTAGGCATGAATGTGGCAGAAATAGAAACTTCAGAAACAGATTATACATTTTGTGTAGACTACATATATATAATATCCTTGAACGTGTAATATGAAATTCCAGTATACTGATGAGGCTGGTTGCTGTCTCTTTCTAAACTCCAGCCATTCCTGTCCTCTTTTGCCCAGTGAGGATAAGAGAATCAAACCTTTTTCCAAAATGCCCCATCCAGATTTTTCTGGGTTTTTAAAACCAGTAGTTAAACTGTTCTCCACTCATTCTTCATAGTTCCCATTCAGTTCTAGGCTGCTGCAGCACTGAACAGTCCACAGTGCTGAGATCTGGTATAACAAATGATGAAGTAAAGATCTTTATGGAAGGAGATAAAAAATCATGGATGAAAAATGGGATGAGTTGGAGAGTGACGGAGGAAGGGAGAGCACAAACCAGAAGCAAACTGCTGCCGATACCTTCGTAAATGTGCAGGAAGCGGAATAGCATGGGGAGGGCGCTCTGGAAGGCAAAAACCTTAGGAGTCCCTGTGCCCATTCACAACTCTTCCAGATACCATCTGCTGGCTACTTCAGAAAATGCTTATTTTTAATTGGGCCGCTTGGAACTTACTTCATTGAGACATTTTCATCCTCTACTCTGACCAAGTTCAGTATTCATCACTTCCGAAAGGGTTTCCAAACTACTGGCCATTAGCCAGATACCACATTATCCAGATAGTCTAGAGAAAGTAGTTGCACCTGCTATTATTGCTGGTTTCCAAATGCCCACTCCGTGAGCCAAGGTGATGCCCCAGTTTGCTCAAGGTGGGGCTGGTGCAGGCTGCTCAGCAGAGGACATCTTGTGCAATTGTCAAAATGTGTAGGTAAAGCCAAGTTTCTTTGTTACATGCCACTCTCAAGTAGCTTTTGAAACTTGGTGGTGGTTGATGAATGAAACGGTGTTCTCCAGGTGGGTCACAGCAGGTTGGCGGCAGAGGCAACCATCTACCCCTTATATTATTTTTGCTTTTAGCTGGGTGGCGGCGGCGGCACACACAGAGTAAATTTTGTGATCTTTCTGCAATACCTAAAAATGGCACAACTTTTCCCTACGATTGCTTCATTCTTGGTGTGCCATAAACCACAATAATTAGGAATTTGCTGAATTGATTGGTCTACTTCATTTATTTCCTGCTTTTCTCCCCACCGAAGAGAACACCATTCCCCACTCCTCTTGTTTTATCCTCAAAACCACCCTGTGAGGTAGGTTAGGCTCTGTGGGTGGGTGGGTGGGTGGGTGGACACTACATGACACTGACTCTGGTCTCATGAATGCAGAAAGGAGAAATGTTTTTTCTCAGCCCCTCAAATTAGGAGAATGATGGTGGATTTCCTACCAGAAGAGTCTTCAGAGGCTAATTCTAATCCCCCCCACGCCCCTCATCCTCCGTGTATAATGAAGAAAACAATAGCGGGTGTTGGGAGGGCTATCTCTATTGGCGGTGATTCTCCCACTGTGCCCCCCCTACAGCAGCCTACTTGGTGAGCAAATGGCCTCTGGGTCTCCTAGTGCTGAACAAGTTCCAGCGTGTCTCCCATGTGCTTCTGAGTTTATTTTTTGTTTGTTTAAGATATTTATGACCACCTTTCTCACTGAGACTCAAGGTGGATTACATGGTGTGAGATTAGTACAGTCAGTATCAAGGACAATTTCATAAACAATGCCATAGGGTAAATAAACACAATTTTACAAAGACATCAGCAAGAATCCAATGCAGGGTTGAAGAAATGCTGAAACAGAACATGAGCAGTTCTAGGGCTGACATAGGAGCACATATATAAAGCAGCAGATAGTACATAAGGCAACCTAGTGGTGACGTCTTTGAGTGAAGTCTGTGGTCTCTAACTCATTAGTGGAGCATCTGAGACCCCTCCCTACAATACAAAAGCCTTTTTGAATAATTTGGTTTTGCATTGTTTGCAGAAAGCTAGGAGAATAAAATGTGGACTGAATCTCCTCTGCTCTGTATATATGAAGCTGCCTTCTCCTGAGTCAGGCCAATAGCCAGTCTAGCTCTGTACTTCTGGCATGCAGAGCAGGTGTTTTACCTGCAACACCAGGTAGGTGCTCTACCTGCTAGCCTCTCAGCACCTGCCTCGTAGGCCTGGCAATCAGTGGGCTCAGGAAAGTCCAGATCTGGTGTCTGGAGGTGACCTGGGACAGAGGTGCCAGAATTTTCTTCCTGGGCCAAGTGAGCTTTTCCTCTCTAGGGTGGTCTATTCCTTGGCACAAGGTTGAGTCGTTCTCTTAAAGTGGTGTTGGAGTGGTGCTGCAGAGCCGTTTAATTAAGACCAATCACTGTGAATACGGAAGCAAGGTGAGCAGGTGGCAATTCCAGTATAATCGGCTAGGAGCTCAAGAAGTCTTCCAGCAAAGAGTGTATGCTGTGAACCAGGAAGTCTTTGGGTCCAATTTCATCTCTGCTATGAGAGAAAATTGGCCTCAGGTAAACTACAAGCAAGCCGTTTTGGCTTGGCTTCCCCCCTCCGCCCCCATCTGCAACCTCACTTTAAAAAACGAACACACTGGTCCTGCAGGCAGCGGAGGCATGAAGAAAGCCTTGGAAGTACAATAGGAATGGAGACAAGAAGACCTTAATTTATTTTTATTTTATTTATGTCATTTATAGTCTGCCTTTCTCACTGAGACTCAAGGCAGATTACACAGTGTGAGATTAGTACAGTCAGTATCAAGGACAATTTCATAAACAATGCCGTAGGGTAAATAAACACAATTTTACGAAGACATTAGCAAGAATCCAATGCAGAGTTGAAGGAATGCTGAAACAGAACATAAGCAATTCTAGGGCTGACATTAGATATCAGGCAACCTAGTGGTGAAGTCTATGGTCCTTAATTCATTAGCAAAGCATCTGAGAGCCCCTCCCTGTAATACAAAAGCCTTTTTGAATAATTCAGTTTTGCAGGAAAGCCAGGAGAGTGGGGTCTCTCCTGACCTCCTCAGGCAGGCTCTTCCACAGGGTAGGGGCCACCACAGAGAAAGCCCATGTACGGGCTGCTGTTGTTTTCACCCATGTGCAGGGTGGCACCTGCAGGAAACCCTGTTCAGATGAGCGAAGCTGCCGTGGAGGAACATAGGGAGGGAGGTGGTCCAGTAGGTATGCTGGGGCAAAGCTGTGAAGCGCTTTGTATGTGATAACCAACACCTTGGCAAAGCTCTAGGGGAAAAGATGTTTAAAATTAGGAGGGCAAGGAGAGTGCTGGGAAGTTGTCGGCCTCCAGGTGGGGTCTGAAGATCTTCTGGAATTGCAACTGTTCTCCAGACTACAGACATCAGTTTCTCTGAGGAAAGTGTCTGCTTTGGGAGGGTGGCCCTCTATGACATACCCTACTGAGTTCCCTCCCCAAACCCTGCCATCCCTCGACTCCACCCCCAAATCTCCAGGAATTTCCCAACCCGGAGTTGACAACCCTAGAGAGAGCTAAGGGACACCAGGGTGGTAGGTCAGGAAAGGGGCATTCAGGAAGTTTCCGGTTCTGTGGTCACTGGGGCTTGGCAATCAGGACCACAAGGTGGCTGGATTTCGTCTCTTGTAGCCGTTGTTTTGGTTCTCAACTTCTACTGAGGCTCTCAGCTTCCGTTTCAAAAAGGGGAGTCACTCTTTCTGTGCATAATTTGTATGGGGGGCGAGAGGGAGTCAGAGCTGCCTTGTTCTGTCTTTCCATCTCATGGTTTGGTTCTCGATTGAAAGGAAATATCAACGGAGGGGTGGAGGGGGCGAGTTGATAGCTGAGTAGGTAACATACTAATGGCCTTAGCAAAATACTTCACATTATGGATCTCTAGAGTTGTAAAGCAGTTCAGAGGTGTGACCGAGTCTCTAGATGGTCGTTTTCACACCATGATGGCCCATCCTAGCTCTTAGGTGAGTGTACCTGTGTGATACATGCCTTTGTTATATTTATATGGTACATTTGTAAACACCAACTTAAAGAATACAACTAAAATGTCCATCTAAAAGATGAAGAAGCCTTCTGTCGGATGGAGCCTTTGGTTGAGAAGATGCAAAATTCAAAGCCCAGCTCCTCTTCTCTCCTCTGTCCCACTGAAGACCGTTTAAAAGGGTTTTTAAAAATTATCTTACTTCCCATCATATTTAGTTCTCCTTGATGACCTTGTGGTGCCTTCCTACAAACTGGGGGAAGCGAAATCGGCGTTTTGGTTCTTCAGATGCAAGAACTGGGGATGAATGCATTTAGTCTCAGGACGCTACCAAAGTCTGCATATCTGCTGTTTCAACTCATAAGCCCCCCCCACTCCCCCCGTTTCCATGTCCTTTCTCCCGTGTGCAAAGTCAAACCTGGGAGTCTTTTATTTTTCTGCCAAATTTTGTTTCCTTCTTCTGAATTTTTCCTGTTGAATTTGTGAGATTCTTTGACCTTACTTTTTCCATCAAAGGCTTATAAAAGGTGTAAAAACCCCAAACTAACCAGGAACTCCAACAACAACCCCCCCCCCCCGCCAAAGATCATGTTGATAAAGGGGAAGGAGCTCTTTGTACATCCCTACTTTAGTCTACCTGAACTCTAGCGGCAGCAAGCGTCTAAGAGCTTAAAGTCTCCTGCGTATATTAATAAACCTCGAGCTGTTTAAGAGCCAGGCTAAGCGGTTATTTATAAAGCACAGGTTAACTGTTGCTATTTTTGACCTCGACCCCCACTATGGAGCTCAGTTTAAATGCTGCCTGTGCTCTGATGCTGCAATATTTCTTGGGCTCTCAAAACCCTTTAAGGTCCACTCGGAGCTGTCTGAATCCCCAGGCTGGGTGGGGGATTTTGCACAAGCCACCTGAATGCTCTGGGGTTGGGCCTGCCTTTATACACAAGATCCTAGTTTGGGTTGGTTTCCTAGCAATAAAAGATGCTGTTTTCTGGAAAGAGATGGGCAAGCCCAGCGGCTTACATTAGGAATGAAGAAATCCCCAGGCAATGGGAATCCCAATTAGAGCTGGGAAATCCCTTCCCATCCCTGCCTAGAAGGCAAAAGTGGGTCCTGCTAGAGAGCTTTAATATTGGGTCTTCAAAGGGTCACTCTAGAGGTCTGGTGGGCTGACACCAAATCTTGCTCTGGCTGGCTGGCTGGGTGGGTGCTGGGCAGTCTTAAGTCAATGGCATTCTCTCTTGGGCAATTTCTGACACTGGGCCGTGCCCCAAATCTTTGGTGCTGCTTGTGTCACGGCATTCCATTGGCAGAAGAGGCGGTCACAGGGGCTGCAAAGCCGAGCTTACCGGGACCAAGCATTCACCTGCTCCTTCAATTCCCAGTTCGGCAAGGAGTTGTTGACCCCCTCCCTTGCTTCACTTCTTTGTATTTAGACAGATGCCCCGATATCACCCCCTTCCTGCACCCTAGCACTAAACTAGGTCGCATGACTGTCTTTTTCAGCGGTTCTGCAAATGTTTCTCCTGCAGTTGGCTGCCTTAGCCTGCCGTGTGGCCTCAACACTGGTGGAGATCAGCGCAGGAGGAAGAACCAGGTTGGGGGCTTCACAAATGTCCTGTTTTCTACCTCCGGTTGTGTCTGTGTGTGTGTGTGGGGGGGGGTTACGTCCAGCGGATTAAGCCTGTAGCCAGCTTTATAGGTGAAGTGTGGCCGCAACATTTCCAGCTGGGGCTTCCAAGACAGTGATTTCCTCATGACCAAGAGAAGCCTGAAGAACTTCTTTGGTATGGCCTGGGCATTTCAGTAAATTGCTAAAGCCAGAAGCAATCTGAGTAAGAGTGGTGATTTTTAAAGCTTGGAAGCTTTTTCCAACTTATAAGGACCCCCTCTGGTCGACAAGAACTTCCTTATGTTCATCTTCGTTCTTCTGTGCCTCCCCACATGGGGACTGCGCAGGCGCAGGCCAGCCGCCGGAGAATTTTCTATAGCTTCTATGGCTCCGAAGGGGCCGTTTGTCACATGCCTCAGCGACCGTTTTCCCGCCCAAACGGTCACATGCTCCTCCAGCGACCAACGGCCCCTTCCCTCAGTTCTCTTCTTGCCGCCGCTTGGAGAGAACGTGAGCTTCGTTGCTCTGTGCTTTTGTGCTTTTCTGCTTTGACTTCTGGATTGATCTTTGGCTTTTGACTTCGACTTTGGACTTCGTTTATTCTTCTGCTTGCTGATTTGGACTTTGGATTAGACTCGGTAATATACGACCCGGACTGTTTGACCCCTCTTAGCGTGCCCCTGAAGATGGCCTCAAAGGCGCTCTTCAAGCATTGCCTCCAGTGCCACACTAAAATGGCCAAGACCGATGGCCATGAACTGTGCCTGTTTTGTTTGGGGGAGACCCACAATGTTTCGGCCTGTAAAATCTGCCAGGGTTTTACCAACAAGGCCCGGCAGGAGCGCAAGGCTCGATTGAATTCATCCCTGTGGCAGAAGGTCATGTCCGAAGGTACCCCGTTGCCTTCCCCCAAGGCCGGCCCTAGCCCCTCTGCCGGACGGCAATCTAGAGCGGACTCAGTGGCTTCCGCGAAGTCGGGGTCGAAATCGCGTCCCCCAAGTGCCTCGGCGTCGAGAGCGGCCTCACCGGCGCAGGGATCGGCAAGGCCGCCCCAGAGCGTGTCTTCTACCCGCTCGGATCCGAGACCGGCTTCGGAACCGAGGATTGTGGTACCGAGTCCCCGTTCGGAACCGACGGCCGGCTCGATTCCGATCAGGGCGAAGGGGTTGAAGCCGAGGTCCACTTCGACGTCGAAGAGCCCATCGGTTCCGAGGTCTTCGTCGGAACCGCCGGCCAAAAAGAAGAAGACCAAGCATCGCCACCAGTTGCCGCGTCCCGCTCCACAAGAGGACGTCATTGTTCTCCCTCGCACGCCTTCTCCCCACCTAGGTTCCCTGGAACCGGAGGGGGTCTCAGAACCGGTGCCGGAACCGATGGCGTTCGAGGTGGTGCCGGGTGAGTTTTCTCCGGGGCCGGAGCCGAGCCCACTGCCGAGTCGGAGTCGACCATCGCCTGCCCGTCATTCCCCCTCTGCTGCCAGCCGTGAGCGGCGTCGGTCCGGAGGGAGTGCCAGTTCTGGCCATTCCATTGCGTCCCGTCACCGCCAGGCTTCCTATCTCCCCCCGACGTACCACTGCCAGTGGGAAGGGGCACCCGCCGGGTTCTCCAGCTCGGAACCGAGGCCTTCGACGTCGAGGCAAGCGTGGTTCCCCCCACTGATCCAGGGTGAGGAATCACAGCACGGTTCCGAAGTGGAAGAAGGAGAGAGCATGGGGGACTACCGTTCCGAGTCCTGGTCCGAGCCTTCGCCGGATGACGACGTGGCGCCAAGCACCGGCTCACCATACGAGGATCTGAGGATCTACTCGGACCAGATGGCCTGGATGGCACAGGCGCTGGAGATGGACATCTCATCGGCGACCCCCCAGACTAAGGATAAGCTCCTGAAGAGGATCTACGGGGACAACCCGGCGTCCATCGGCTTCCCCATGTTGGAAGGTATTGAGGAGATTGTGGAGAGGGTCTGGAAGGTGCCCTGTGACCAGCCTGCGACCTCCAAGAGGATCGAGCAGCTTTATAAAATCAAACGGGGCACCTGGCAAGCGTTGGTGAAAACACCCTCCACCCTCCTCACTAGTCACAGAGGAATTCCACCCCCGGCGTTCAGGCCACACTTCTGTACCGGCTGACAAGGAGAGCAGGAAGGTTGATGCGCTTGGCAGACGACAATACTCGGTTGCTTCGCTGGGCCGTAGGATCGCCAACTACCAGACCATCATGGCTGGTTACCAGCTTTATCTCTGGGAGAAGTTGGCGTCCTATGTTGGAGACCTCCCACCTGATAAGAAGGCGGTAGTATCCCTTCTGCAGACTGAGGCTGTGCGGCTGTCCAAGCAGCAGATGAACGTGGGGAGCCACGCTGCCGACACTGCTGCACGGGGAATGGCTTCGGCGGTGGTCCTCAGGCGCCACTCCTGGTTGAGGTCAACCGCCCTGTCACAGGAGGTGCGTTCCAGGGTGGAGAGCATGCCCTTCGAAGGAGACTCGCTGTTCTCCAAGGCCACCGATGAGACCTTGAAGAGGAAAAAAGAGGACAGGCAGACGGCGCAGTCCTTGGGGCTGGCTCCTGTGGACAAGCCCACCTCCAAGCCACGGGACACTCCCCAGTACGGCCCTTATCACTACCAGGGCAGGTACCAGCAGCAGCGGCCCGGCTACCAGCAGTTTTCTGCCTACCCGCAATGGAACTTTCCTCCTGCACAGCAGCCCAGGAGGCGTAGACCATTCAAGCCTCGCCCGTCGCAACAACCGGCCCAGCAGAGGGATCAGCAGGGGCCCGGGAGGCAGTACTGACGGGTCGCGCCAGCCATATCCCCATACTTTTCGGACAGACTGAGTCCACTCTTCTCTGAGTGGGAGTCAATAACATCTGACTCATGGGTCTTAACGATTGTTGATAAGGGATACGGGCTGGAATTCATTGAGCTGCCTAGGTGCAGTTCACCCCTGACAGCTGTAAATAACACTATGGCCGAGCTGGATGCGGAGATCGTGTCGCTCTTGGCCAAGGGGGCTGTGGAAGAATTGGCCTATGAGGACTCTGTAACGGGGTTCTTTTCTAGGTTCTTCCTGGTTCCCAAGAAGGATGGGGGCTTACATCCCATTTTAGATCTGAGGGGCCTTAATGCCTTCCTCAAGGTGACCAAATTCAAGATGGTTACATTGGCGGCTGTGATCGCCTTGCTGAAACAGGGGGATTGGTTTGCGGTCCTTGATTTGAAGGGCGCATATTTCCACGTGGGAATACGGGAAGAGCACAGGAAATACCTGAGCTTCGTTTACCGGCGAAGGGTTTTCCGGTATAAGGTGCTTCCCTTTGGCCTATCCACTGCCCCACGAGTGTTCACGAAATGTGTGGCCCCTGTGGTCTCATTCCTTCGGGAAGAGGGCTGTACCATCTTTCCATACCTCGATGACTGGCTCATCGTGGCTGAGTCAGAGGCTAGGCTGGTGCGGGACATTGACTTGGTGCTTAGCACTTGTCAACGCCTGGGGCTCTTGGTAAACTTTGAAAAATCCAAGCTGGTGCCCACCTGCAAGGTTTCCTACATTGGTGCACTGTTGGACTCCGTGGAGGGTAAGGCTCTGCTCCCCTGGGAGAGAGCTAGATCCCTAAGGGGTCTTGTGTCCATGTTTAAAAGGAACCGTTTCCAGTCCGTGCGCACTATCCAGTGCTTATTGGGTCATATGGCAGCGTCCACCTCTGTGGTACCCTTCGCTAGGCTGCATATGCGCCCCCTCCAGAACTGGTTTGTGCAGAGGTACGATGCTCAGCAGCACCCTCCATCCCTCAAACTCTCTGTCCCAAGGGTCGCCCTATCCTCCTTGGACTGGTGGCTGTCTGATGACCATTTATTTAAAGGGACCCCTTTTGGCTATCGGCATCCTGACGTCACGGTTACCACTGATGCCTCTCTGCTGGGATGGGGGGCTTATTGTGGTGATGTGTGTGTGCAGGATGTCTGGTCTGAGAGGGAAAAGACCCTCCATATTAACGTGCTTGAACTAAGAGCCATTCGTTTTGCACTTGTGTCCCTTACAGCACTTTTGAAAAATCGCCAGGTGTTGGTACAGACGGACAACACGACTGCCATGTACTACATAAATCAACAAGGGGCACAGTGTCCATGGCGCTCTGCAGGGAAGCCACGCTCACTTGGCAGTGGGCAATCAGGAATGGCGTGACTATTCGTGCTATACACGTGGCAGGGTCAGACAATGCCCGGGCGGATGCCCTGAGCAGGGTCCTTATGCTGGACCACGAGTGGGAACTGAACGTAGAGTGCATTGGGCCGATCTTTCAGAGGTGGGGTCATCTGGATATAGACGTGTTCGCAACTGCGGCGAATACCAAGGCCCAGACATTCTGTTCGAGGGCGGGGAGCGATCCCCTCTCTACTGGGGATGCCTTCCAGTGTATGTGGACTCAGGGATTGCACTATATGTTTCCCCCGTTCCCTTTGATTCCAAGGGTCCTATGCAAACTGGAGGCGGACGGGACAGACTGCATCCTGGTGGCCCCGTTTTGGCCCCGGCAGGTTTGGTTCCCAAAGCTCCTATGGATGTCCCAACGGACATATGTCAGTCTGCCCCCTCGTCAGGACCTCCTTCTGAACGGGGACTTAGTCCATCACGACCCCGGGAAACTGCACCTGACGGCTTGGCGGATCCTTCCTCCCCTGTAGGTTTTTCGGTTGAGGTACAGAGGGTCCTCTTGAATGCTCGCAGACCATCCACTAGGCGCTCTTATGCGGCCAAGTGGCGCAGGTTCGAAATTTGGGCACTTGCTAAAGGGGTGGTGCCTGCCAGCAGCCCCCTAGGGGTTGTATTCGATTACTTGTGCCACCTGCGGAACCTGGGCTTGAAGGTTTCCTCTCTCAAGGTCCACCTGGCAGCTATCTCTGCTGCTCACACCAGAGTTGATGGTGGTACAGTTTTTTCTCACCCTCAATCCCGTCAATTCCTTAAGGGCATGTTCAACCTATACCCACCTGTGTCAGCACCGGTACCTCAGTGGTCGCTTTCCCTGGTGCTCTCACAGCTTATGTTGCCTCCGTTCGAATCTCTAGCAACCTGCCCCTTGGACATGTTATCGTACAAGGTGGCATTCCTGGTGGCCGTAACATCGGCCAGAAGGGTCAGTGAGCTGTCTGCGTTGCGGTCTGACCCTCCCTTCCTTGTGTTTCATCCAAACAAGGTGGTCCTGCGTCCCTGCCTAGTTTTCCTGCCTAAGGTAGTGTCCGCCTTCCATCTCTCGCAGGATATTGCATTACCTGCGTTTTTTCCTCACCCTTCCTCGAAGGGGGAGAAGGCCCTCCATTCCCTAGACTTGAAGAGGGCCATAGCCTATTATCTGGATAGGACGAAAGGATTCTGGTCGAGCCCTCACCTGTTTGTGTGCTTTGGGGCCAAGGACAAGGGTAACAGGGCTTCTTCACAGACCCTGTCTAGGTGGATTGTAACGCCCATTAGCAGGGCCTATTCCCTGGCAGGGGTAGCTTGCCCGCTTCATGTCAGGGCCCACTCCACGCGGTCCCAAGCATCCTCCTCGGCGCTACTCAGGGGTGTGCCCCTGGCTAACATTTGCAAAGCGGCCACATGGTCCTCTGCAGACACCTTTGTCAGGCATTATGCCATAGATGTCAATGCCGAGCAGGATGTTTCGGTAGCCAAGGCTGTTCTACACTCCCTTTTTTCCTAAGGGAGTCTTGGAAAGGGTTTCTTGGCGTACCTGCTAGGTACCCTTGAGTGAAAGAGTGTATATATGTATATTTAGGTGTCTATATATATATGTAAATATTGGATACTTATATATCACTACACAGTTTGTATAGATGTATGTATGTATATCTATAGTGTTGTTGTTCTTGTTCTTTAATAAAATTGTGTTGGATTTCACCCCACCTTCCTTATTGTGTGAAGCTTGGTACACTCCCATGTGTGGAGGCACAGAAGAACGAAGATGAAAACAGGGTTAACATACCTGTAACTTATGTTCATCGAGTTCTTCTGTGCTGACACACAACCCTCCCTCCTTACCCCGCTGTGAATTCCAATGCACGACACTGTGATGGCTGTAACGGGAATTGGTGTTTTTAAGGTGTTATGGCTAAGTGTATTGGTCAAGCGGCGGCAAAGGAGAACTGAGGGAAGGGGCCGTTGGTCGCTGGAGGAGCATATGACCGTTTGGGCGGGAAAACGGTCGCTGAGGCACGCGACAAACGGCCCCTTCGGAGCCATAGAAGCTATAGAAAATTCTCCGGCGGCTGGCCTGCGCCTGCGCAGTCCCCATGTGTGTCAGCACAGAAGAACCCGATGAACATAAGTTACAGGTATGTTAACCCTGTTTTCTCCATGATCACAGCCACCCAGCACAAGGAGGTGGGCAGCGCAGGTCAAGGGTGAGCTACAGGCCTTCCTGAGGCTGCCTAGCAATGCCAACCTCTGATGCCAGCCCTCTTTCCCTGACACAAAGAAGTGTCTGCCTGGAGACGAAGACTGCTCAGCCCACAGGCACAGGAATGAGTGTTACTGAAAGCTTCTTTTTCTACAGCACAAATGATTTGGCAAAGTGACAGCCGTTGCTGCGCTGTAGGTACTTTTCTTATTTTGGAACTGCTCGGTGCCCCCCTTTCCCCATCAGCAAATGTAGATAATGAGGCACTGTTCTAGGTGAGGCCTGCTTGGTGGATATGCAGTAAGCCCAGATGCCCCAAATCTTTGCACAGAAAGTCCCTTCTTTACAACGTAGGTAAATGTTAGAGGTGAAAGCTCCGGCTACTCTTTTGAGAGCAGAATTTCTTCTTGAGATACAACCTGTTCTCGCAGCTTTTCTCCATGGCCTCTAGGCTTCTTGCTGTGGGTCTTCTTTCCCAGAAGCCAACCACTTCCTCTTTTTCCATTCCATGTGCCCGGCTCCTCCTCAGGGTTTTTATAAGCAGCCGTAAATTTAGCCTCTTAATCTCTCCACCCAATAGGTGCTGGCTCAGCCCTTTTCTCAATGGAGAAAACGAAGCTGAGAGAGAGAGAGAGAGAGAGAGAGAGAGAGAGAGCTCTTTGTCATTCCCTGGAGCAGAAATCCTGGAGCCACCCCCCACCCCCGCAAGTCTTTCTAATGCCTTAGGATCCAGTTTGACAGTTGGCATTCCTGTGACACCCTCCCCATACACACACAGTGGAGGAAATGCTGGCTGTTGCAGGGGGTGGGCTTCCAGGGACCCCTCCCCATGTGCTGTTTGGGGCAGAAGCTCCGCAACCCAACAATTAACCCTGCGAACCCCAGACTCTCCTGGCCAGCATCTCTCCTCCTTGCCCAGGCCTCCCTGATTAAATCATCTTGAGGTAATTCTGCATGTCATTGAGACAGATTAACAGTGACCTTCTTCTCCCAGGACAGGATTGGAAGGCAGCCGCCAAGCTCCCTGGGTCTCCCACATGAGCTCAGAAGGCACAGACTGGGCAAGAGGGATTTCGCCTGCTCCAGAATGGATGGGAACGTGGCAGGAAGCACAAGGAATTGCTAGCCGTAGGCCCTGCCTTGAGCCTCCACGGGGACACTTAGGGCCAGCAGGAGCTGCCGTGAGAAGGAGAGGTGTCTGCTACTGCTCCCCGGGTCCGGCCCTGGAAGCACACTCCGCTGGGAAAATGAGGTAAGCACACTGCTTCTTTCTGGCAAAAGGGCACGGGCAAGTTGGCCATGGAGTCTTTGGCCTGGGCTGAAGCCAACTCAGGGCAGGTCTCGATTCATGTCGTAGAATGGGAACACCGGAGCGTAAGTGGGGGTTTTCAACTTCCTGTCCTCGAGCCTGGGCCCCCTTCCACGTGTGCCGGAGCCAGCATCTCTCAGTTTGCTCCCCCAGAACACTTCTCTCCCCCTTGCCCAAAAGGCCTCTCCCAGTCCCCCCCCCCCCATTATGGGGTTAGGGTTGCCAGCTCAGGTTTGGGAAATTCCTGGACATTTGGGGGTGGAGTCTGGAAAGGGGAGGGAGCTGGCGAGGGATGCTGTGTCGTAGAGTCCACTCCCCAAAGCTGCCATTTACTCCAGTGGAACTGAGCTCTCTAGTCTGGAGATCATTTGTCACTCTGGGAGATCTCCAGCCCCTGACTGGAGGCTAGCAACCATAATCTAGCATCCAGCAAGCCTGGTACCATTCAGGGAGGGCGAGAGAACTGTCTCCCCTCTGTAAGAAGTTGCTTCCGAGGGTTGCCCTATCACTGGTTCTTATGAGAAATGAAAAACACCACCCCAGATGCTCTTGGAATGTGCTCTTGTTTTTCAATTTAATTATGGTGATTTATTTATTTAATCTATTTATTAAATTTATATTCCGATCTCCCTGCAGGGCAGGCTCAGAGCGGAGAACAACATCTATAAATATAGATCACATAAAAACATAAAATAACAGTCCATTTCAATCCAATAAAAAGACCTTGGAGCAGCAGCCCATACTGTCAACCCATGCATGTTCATCCCATGGGGCAAGAGGTGGCAGCAGTAATAATGAGTCAGTGGAAACCAGGGTGAGGAAGGGCTCCAACCCCCCCGCCTCCCCCAGCAGGGGGCTGGATGGATAACTCGTGATGGGAAGTGCCATCAAGTTGTAGCTGGCTTCTGCTGACCCCCATGGGGTTTCATGGCAAGAGACAGAGGTGGTTTGCCCTTGTGACCCTGGACCCTGGACTTCCGTGGTGGTCTCCCATCCAAGTACAACCAGGGTCAATCCTTCTGAAGCGTCCGAGATCCGATGAGATGGGGCTAGTCTAGGCCATCCAGGTCAGGCCAAGTTAATTATGGATGGATGCAAAGGAAAGGCTTTGAACCCTCCCTGGGGATCTTCTCCCTTTCTCCCCTTCCGCTAAATCAGGAAACGGTGTTCCTGACTGGGCCTGCCAGGTTTCCTGAGGTAAAGTGGCCTCGGAGCTCATTGTGTGCTACTGATTCATGAAACCGCAAAGTGAAAGGAAATCTTCAGCGTGCATACTTTTCATTCCGTCCTTTAAAAAAAAAACTAGGAAGGTGCACTCCGGGCACTTTGAACATCTACGTCTTTGTGCAAGTAGAGAACAATGGTAAGAGGGTTTGGGAGAGGGGAGCAGAAAAGACCTGCAGTACATGCAGATGTGAGTGAAAGGGAAGTTCTCCTGCAGACCTCTTATCTGTATCCTTCTCGGCCCAAACCTGCCCTGGCTGGATCTTCTAGAAGCCTGCTTCCCTCCCTGAGCGCCTTCCCAGAAACCCTCCCCTTTCCCTTGGGGGTCCAACAAACTGGGCATCTTACACTCCTGTCCTTGCAACCATGGCCAACTCCTCTTCAGCTCCCTGGAATTCACAGTGCAGCTGGGAGAGGGGATCTCTGTGTGTGTGTGTGTGTGTGTAGGTCTGTCTGTTGTGGACCATCTTTCTTGCACTCTTGGAGGAGAGAGCCCTTGGGAAAGGGAGAGTGTGGACCTCATGTGCTTAATGGGAGAGAGAAGAGGGATGAAAGCATTAGATGGAGCTGACCAGATTTATGGAAAGTCTTTTGCTAGCTAGGTGATGCTCAGTTGAGGCCTCAGTGTTCAGAGCAAAACGTCTCTGATGTCAGATATGGAGCGCAGCCAGGAGGGAAGCCAGTGGTGGCCTGCAAGGTTACATTTGTGTGCATTTGTGGTCATAGAAAGGGGACTGTGGGCCACCTGTAGCATCTTATTGGTCACTTAGGGACTGGAGGGACCACTGGTCAAATATAGTAGTGCTTGCCTGCACTTCTACGGCTAATGATGTACTCGCACACACATCTCAACCAGGGGGCCCTAGAACAAGTTTCTTGGATTTTATGTCACGTGTACGGGTTCCCGTGAGTTTTCAGGCCCAATCTGGAATGCTGGAGTGGGTCTGGGGTGCCGCACGGCTGCGTAGATCATTGCCCCAGTTCTTCCTCTGCCGTAAAATGGCCAAGGGAAGTTTCTTTCGCCCCCTCAACATTAATCCGCCAGTGAAGAAAAGGAAGGCCCTGCTGAGATGATTTTCGGGATGCGAATCGCTTAGCTGTCGTCTCTGTCCCTCCAGTCCACCGCGTTTCCCTGCTGACCACCCAGGGGGTTGTTGTCTCTTTGCGGGGGGGGGGGGGGGAGGTTGTATTTAATGATTTAACGTTTATTGTAAGCTGCACTGTGGATCCATTTTGGATGCTGGGAAGGACGGAAATGTTTTAAAGGCATAAATGAAAGGGAAATGAAGTTGGCAAGGAACTCCATCTCGTGACTGGGAAGCCAGATGTCAATGGATGGGGTGGGGAGGGACGGGGGGGCGAGGGCAGCGGTTCCTTAATGGCAAGATGCCGTCTGCACAGGGACTCTTATCCTTCTGTGCACCCCATCAGGCTTGTTGTCATTTCAAAACACACAATAAGGAGCTGAAAAAAGACCCCAACCCCAAGAAGGTTGCAGGCTCCTGTTCGGTAGAGCGGAGGTCTGCTGATCGCTGTGGACCCATGACATCCAGGAAGTCTTGTAGGGGGCATGATGGTAGGGCAGCCGGAAATGAATCCATGCTCAGAGGGATGCCAAACATCCAGTGCCCAGATCGCAGCGGCTGGGGAGAAAACCCCGAGTGCCTGCCATGCTTTCCGGCCCCATCTTTGCCACCTGCGGATCGCTTTTCCATTACAGGCACCGAAGACTCCATTAGAAATTCACGTAGAATTTGCTTTCTGGGGGCCTTGTGGGGGTGGTCAGCTGTACCCATAATTCTGTTTTCACTCCCATTGCGCAATATTGTCACCTTAGTCTTACAGTGCAATCCTGTGCAGTTACTCCATTCTAAGCCCCTTGCAATGTAACACTAAGGTGACAATATAGCACAATAGGAGTGCGATTTTCAGCCAGGGCGTTTTAAAAAAAAGGAGAGAACCAAAATTTTGCAGATAGTCATGGCCAATAGATTAGTTGCAGGGCTAAATTTCCAAATAAAGAGAAAGCTGCCTGCCTGGAACACTCACCTTCTGTTCCTTGATCTGGGTGAGCTAGCTTCTCAGGGAAGTTCTGTTTGTTTGTTTGTTCAAATTAGATATGCTTAGACTGTGTTTATTTTGAAAAGCGGGGCCCATGCTCCATCCTATTCCCTCTGGTTCACAACAAATTGCATTGGAGCATGGACTTCCTTGCCTAAGGCTTAAAATTCTTCTTTCAAGAAAATTATGCCAGCACACTGTACCTGATTGTCCAAATAGTTTGAACATGTGTGCGCGTAAAAGGTCAAGGTAGTCCCCTGTGCAAGCACTGAGTCATTACTGACCCACGAGGGGATGTCGAAATACGTTTTCTTGGCAGACTTTTTTTGTTACGGGGTGGTTTGCCATTGCCTTCCCCAGTCATCTACACTTTACCCCCAGGAAACTGGGTACTCATTTTTCCGACCTTGGAAGGATGGAAGACTGAGTCAACCTTGAGCCGGCTATCTGAATCCGGCTTCTGCCAGGATTGAACTCAAGTTGTGAGCAGAGCTTGGGCTGCAGTACTGCAGCTTACCACTCTGCACCACGGGGCTCCTGAGTACATGTGCACGTACTCTTGCATGAATTGCTCAGTTCTGTGAATTGCTGGGTCAGACAATGCTCCAAGGTTCTCAAGCATCTTCCCCTCCACAGGTATCTGCCCTGCCTGCTTCGGATCTGAAGGGAAGGGCCAAAAGACTGGCCAATGCTTAACATGGCACATAATTAGCTTAGCCATCTGCTGTTATGCAGTCACACGCCCCCGCACTCATACAAACACAAGCCCCAACCACACATGGGTGCATGGGTTTGGCTTTAAACCTATTATTTTAACATAGGCGAGAGGAGTGAGAGATTCCCCCGCCAGGAAGAGCAGAAGCCCCCACCCCTCCATCTGGTATGAATGCAGAGGGGTAAATGGCAATTGAAGGAAAGGCTATTTCCCTCCCCTCCCCAGACTGCTTCGCCTCATCTAGCCTGGCTGGTTTCAGCCAGCACCAGCAGGGTTGCCCAGTAGGGAGCTATGAGAATACAGGTGATGATATACAACAATTTAAACTGGTTCCCTGGTAATTCTCTTTGAAATGCAATCTGTACCAAAGAATGTTCCACACCCTCACCAAGTTACAATTCTTGGGGGACATCACGACATGTGAGAGGAAAAAACCCCAGACCTTTAGGGTTGGTATCCATTGACTGGGAATGGGCTATATGCCAATAAAGGCTAACTTGACTTGACTTGACTGGGAATGGGGATCTTTGTTGCTGCTGAGAAACTTGAGAATTGTGAATGCCAGGAAACGGTGTTCACATTTCTCTCGCAAATATTCCCAGTTTGAGTGACAGCTTCATGAATGTTAGATGGATTCCCTCCAGGCTTGGACTGTGACTGCTGTTGATTCTTGCCTGTCTTTAACCTTCTAAAATCTCAAGGCTGAGCTTGGGCTATGACAGCAGCCCACTCACCTCCTTCAGCTCAGTTTGACTCCAGCCCTGCCCAATTGCGTACTCTATGCTGATTCTGAAGCCCTTCAGAGTAGAACTGGCCACATGCTCCTAAACCAGCATGCTCTGCAATGTGGCGGAGACTGGCCCCAGCCCCCCCCCCATTAACATGTGATGGGGAAGGCAGCTTCAGAGAAGACCATACACCATGCACCTACTACGATAAAATGGTTTTAGAGAAGATACTCTTCCCATTTTCTTCCGTGTTTTTCCTCTTGAAGAACCAGCAGGAGTCACTCCATTGGAGTTCCCATATATATATAACAACGACAACAACAACGACAACATTTGATTTATATACCGCCCTTCAGGACAACTTAATGCCCACTCAGCGTGGTTTACAAAGTATGCTATTATTATCCCCACAACAAACACCCTGTGAGGTGGGTGGGGCTGAGAGAGCTCCCTAGAAGCTGCGACTGCCCCAAGGTCACCCAGCTGGCTTCAAGCACAGAAGCGGGGAATCAAACCTGGCTCTCCAGATTAGAGTCCTGCCGCTCTTAACCACTACAGCAAACTGGCTCGCACTGTCATTAGCTTTTGTAGTTGCACTTTCAACAAGTTCAAAGACTTCAGATCCATTATCTTAATTCCACGTTGGTAGCTGTGTTAGCCTGTAGCAGCAAAATAAAACAGGGAGGCCAGTGGCACCTTAGAGACTAACAGAATTTATTACAGCAGAAACTTCTGTGAGTCAGAGATCACTTCGTCAGATGCATGACACGCACATTCATTTAGATAATGCACTTACATACACCACGGAAAGTTCAGTGTGTGTGTGTGTGTGTGGGAGGGATAGTATGAAGATAGGCTGCTTTAAAACAAAATCCAACCCAAAGAGTAATCAATTCACGTGGAGTGATTGAGAGCCATCCCCAACTGTTGTTAGATGGGTAAAGTAGGATTAACATAAAATCTAATCTAGGAAAGTGCAGGATGAAACCAGATAAGCAGATCCAAATGGAAGTTACAGAAGTATAGTTGAACTAACATCTGTAGGAGATGGGATATGCAAGATATTAGCACCTACAGTGAGTGGGAAATCCAAAATCCTTGCTAAGACCTAGTGTGTGTGTTGAGTGTGTGTATGTGTAGCATCAAACTTAATGATTAATCCCGATTCTGAAATGTTGCATTGGACTTGAAGTTCTTCTATAGCAGAACAGTGACTTTCAGATCAAGAACAGAATGCTCTGGAAGTTTAAAATGTTCACTCGCTGGTTTCCGAATACTGTGGTTTGTAACGCCAGGTTTGTGTCCATTTGTTCTTTTGTGCAGGGACTGATCTATTTGTTGACATGAGAATGGCATAAATCAGGTTGGAAGACGAGCCAGAGGCAGCATAGCTGATGTTACTGGGGCGTGTTGCTTTTGCGTCTCTAAGGTCAAAGTTGGCGGGCTGGCTAGTTGCAGGGTGGTGTTGGGTAGCTCATTGTTGCAGGTGAGGAGTTGTTGTAGGTTCTGGGGCTCTCTGTAAGTGAGAGAAGACCAAGCTGGGATGCAGGTTACTGAGGCAGTGCTGGTCCGAGTTTTAGCAGTGCCTGTGAGCTGTAGGGGACAATCAGGATGGACTCCAATCAGCTGCTTTGGGAAGATTTGGTAGACGTGCGTGCTCACTCTTTGAGCACTGCATCTGAAACCAGGATGAAATCCCTGCCCCAAGTAGGGTCGCCAACCTGCAGGTGATGGCTGGAGATCTCCCAGGATTATTAGTCATCTCCAGGCAACAGAGATCATTTCCCCTGGAGAAAATGGCTGCTTTGGAAGGTGGACTCTATGGCATTAGACCCAGCTGAGGTCCCTCCTCTCCCAAACACTGCCCTGTCCAGGCTCCCCCCTCCAAATCTCCAGGAATTTCCTAACCTAAAGCTGGCAATGCTAGCCCTGAGTCAAACTGGTCTTGCTCCTGAAGATTCTTTTGCCATTCCCCGCCTTTCCTTGTTTGACTCACTGTATTTTTTTGAGGATAGTTTCAGGTGGGTAGCCGTGTTGATCTGCAGAAGAGCAAAAATCAGGTCCAATAGCACCTTAGAGACCAACTAGGTTTCCAAGGTGAAGCTAGCTGGGTAACCTTGGGTGAGTCGCAGCTCTCTCAGAGCTTTCTCAGCCCCACCCACCTCACAGGGTGTTTGTTGTGGGGACAACAACATACTTTGTAAACCGCTCTGAGCGGGCATTAAGTTGTCCTGAAGGGAGGTATGTAAATCAAATGTTATTATTATTATTGTGAGCAAAGAAAGCTCACACCCTAGAAATGTCGTTGGTCTCTAAGGTGCTATTGGACCCAATTCTTGCTCAAATTGTTTTGTTTTCATACATCTAGTGCCTTATGTTTAGCTGCATGTCCTGGATTCCATTGTCCAATCTGGAGCATGGATGCTCTTGACTTTCCTTGCAGTTGGGAAGATGATGTGAGGGACCTTTTGTACCCGTGCATTTGAGCACAAAAGGCCTACTGCATAAATCAGTGTTTTCCTCCCATAATCCTCACAGTTGATATCAGTGGCCTTAATGCTCAGCCATGACAGAAGAGACGTGGTTTTCAGCTTCTCACCTCAATAAGGCAACTTGAAAGGGCCTTATTAGAAAACCTACAGACACTCTGCATGTGCAAAACTGTATAAATTTTAACGGAGAAAATTTGCATGTTCAAGACCTTCCTTGTGTAGATTGAACATAAATGCAAGGGTGGGGGCAACCTATGTGTAGCTGCCTATCAGCTGAGATCTTCAACAGAGGCCCTGCTCTGCAGAGGTTTGGCGAGTGGGGATCAGGGCTTTCTCTGGTGTGGCACCTCACACACGAAGCTGCCCCCACCACAGTTGCTCACCCAGCTTAGTCAATTGTAGGGATCAGGTGAACGTGTTTCATGTTACGTTTGATAGTTGGAGTGAATTCAATGATGTCTGGCTGCTAGTTGCAGTTTAGGTCTTTCATCTGGTTGCACTGTGGTTTTATCATTGATTTTTGCAACTGTTTGTTAAATTGCCTTGGACGCTTTAAGCTGAGAATATCCAGGCTATACCAATTTTAAATTAATAAACAATGAACAGTTGATGCTGCCTTAACGTCAGAACCTTGGCCCACCGAAGCCAATTCTGTCTACTTTCCCAGGTCTCTTATCTTTCACATCACCCACTACCTGAGCTTTTTAAAAATTGGAGGTATTGTGGGGTGGGGATTGAACCTGGGACCTTCTGCTCTGCCACTGGGCCACAGACTGCCCCTAGGTATAAATCTGCTTCTTTGTGGTTGCTATGGTCTGTGCTTTTACCACTAGACTCACTTTCCTCTCCTCCCCTGAGCAAGCCACAACATAATCGGGACCTGCAATCTTAGACGTTTGCAATTAAAGCGAGTTTCAGCAATACCCAGTCTGACTTCCTCAGGATCAGTGTTAATCAAGTAAGAGCTAGCTGCAGTGACCCAACGCAAAATTCAGGAACCATGTTAAAAACCTCCCTCTATTATTTCCAGCATCTGTCAAGGAGGGGCCCCACAGCCTTTGAACTTGGTAGTGTCAGAACGTGAAAGCTGGTGCAATGTAGTGGCTGGACTGGGATCTGGGAAACCTGGGCCCCTCCCTGCCTCCCACCATGAAGCTTGCTAGGGCTAATCACATACTCTTTCTCTAACCTACCTTACAAGGTAGTAGTGAGGTTAAACTTCATTTATAACCCCACCTTTCACCCCAGCGAGGACCAAAGCAGCTTACGTTGTTCTCCTCTGCCCCATTTTATCCTTACAACAACCACCTTAAGCTAGGCAGTGTGTTTATGTGACTGGCCCAAGGCCACCCAGCAAGCTTCCATGGCGGAGCAGGGGTTTGAACCTGGGTTTCCCAGATCCTAGTCTGGCATTCTTATCATGACATAGTACTGGCTGTCAGTAAGAAGATGGACTTTTTATCTGAACCTCCCCTTACTTGCCACCATACCACAAAAGCCACCAGTTCAGGTTCGTAGCTGAAGCAAGACTGGAGCCTTTTGTGGGTATCTCAGATCCAAACAGCTGTCCCCAAAGCATCCTTTTGCGCATTGGTGGAATAATCCTATGCTCTCTTGATGTCTTCTATGGAAGGTCTCAACACCGGAGAAGGTGTAAAGCTCGGGGCTAGGCCCCACCTCGGCCTGTCGCAACCATGGCATTGCCTGCCTCCAGCAGTAACGTGGAAGGCTTGCAGTCAGATGATGAGATTGGTGCCCGCAGCATCGGTGATTGGTGGCTGATGTGTGAAGATTCACGGAGCCGCAGGAACTCCATCCCCCCAGCAAAGACTCCCACTGCCAAGCACATGTTGGCTTACCTCCCTCGCCCCCCCACAGATACAAGCAGATATGGGACCTTTCCGCAGAAGGTAGGAGCACCGGGCCATTTGGGCTAGTTGCCTCTTGGCTGTGGTCATCTAAGCGGGAGCGTCTTGGGGGTGGGGGGTGGGGGAGATCGGTTTTATCCATATGCTGTAATGGATCAGAATTGTTCCCCCGTCTCCAAGAGAGACCAAAATATTTTTGCTAGTGTATGTTGTTATCTGTATGATGCTGGGTTTCAGCAAGAGATGTTTTCATGAGCCCGGATAAGACTGCAGAGCAACTTATCCATCTAGTCTGCATCTTGGCCTTGTTAACCACTTCTTTATGGTGAACTTGGAACCGGCAAAAAAGGCAATATAGAGATCAAATAAATGCATTAAATGCTCCTCTCAAGCACAGATGGCAGACGCTTCCTTTCCATCCACGTCTCCTTTCCACCTCTGGAATCCCACTGAGCTGCCAAATATGTGGCTTTGTTCTAGCTCAGATGAGAACCTAACAATCTGGCCCTTCCTCCCCTCTCCCCTTTGCATCGGCATTCACCCCATAGCTGGTGCCGCCTCCTTTCACCTGACCATGGGGAAAACGTTCCCCATTAGATCATCGCAATACAAAGTGGGACAGGTCGCATTGCCCCTAGTTGCTAATTGGACCCCTCCCCCCATGTACATAGGACCAGGGTTTTTTTTTCTGGGAAAAGAGGTGGCGGAACTCTCAAGAGGGAAATGAGGAAGAAACACACGGGATTCTTTGAAATCATATTATTTTCACGCCCTATTGACGAGTAGTTTCAATAGGTGCCGGAACTCCGTTCCACCACATTCCTGTTGAAAAAAAGCCCTGCATAGGACCCCAGCCTTTTCAGGAGTATATAGCTTGGTTGATTTTCAGAAGTAGAGACCAGAGCTCTATATTTAAGTCTTGTTTTTAATTAGCCTGCTTCTCAAGATGCCTTAATTAATAACTGTTTCAAGGGAAGCCTTCCCCTTGACTGGTGAATCGGCATTCCCTACCTGTCTAGTTGCTTCTCTGTGCTACCTGCTGTCAGCTGGGGATGAGAGTTGGCTCAATCAGCAAGTGTGTGTATGTTTTCCTCCCCAAAGTACCGGCCTTTCCTTAAAACATTTCTCCACAAGGGACTATAGGAGTGAATGAGACGATGAAGAATCAAGGCAAGAATTTGGCGTCAAGGTGATCCCTCCCCCTCCCCCTCCTCCATAAAGCATTTCTCTGTGTGGTCAGAGAGATGCTGAGAATCCTATGAGTGGCACTCCCAGAGGTGCCACCCTCTAAAACTCAGGTGTGCAGGCGCCCGGTTTAGATTGGGATGTTGGCATAAAGGGAAGGGAGATCCCAAAGTGGTCCACAAAGCCAGTAGACTGCAAACAGAGAAGCACCCATAATCAGTACCTGTATTACAGCAGCACCTTGCAGGTAATTGGAAGAGCATCCCAAGAGAGAATTAGTATCCTCTTAATAACATAATAATAACAACATTCTATTTATATACCGCCCTTCAGGACAACTTAATGCCCACTCAGAGTGGTTTACAAAGTGTGTCATTATTATCCTCATGACAATCACCCTGTGAGGTGGGTAGGGCTGAGAGAGCTCTGAGAGAGCTGTGACTGACCCAAGGTCACCCAGCTGGCTTCCAGCAGAGGAGTGGGAAATCAGACCTGGTTCTCTGGATTAGAGTCGCTCGCTCTTAACCACAATACCAAACTGGCTTCCATTCACGCTAGTAATTTATGGACGGTGACAACCCCCAGACTAGCAGTTCTCACCCTCAGATTTTATCTTATAATGATAGCTGCTGCCTACATCTGGGTGGGGGCAGATTCAGGCTTCTCAAGTGGCTGGTATCTTCTTGATATTTGCCTGAGGGCAGAACAATCGAAACCCTTGCAGATAACCAGGCTCTTCAACAGAGCTGGCACTGCCTGTCTGGGAGGGCTTCGTGAGTATGGGACACAAGCACTCCCATTATACAAGACAGCTGACTCTTTGCCACAGTGGTGGAGAAGGACAGATGGACTTATTGGAAAGAACCTCTTAGGGGGCAGAGTGGCAGTGAAACAAACTCCCAAGATCATAGCTGATTTGTTTCCCTTGCTTAAAATTTGGTGGGGTCACAAGAGTCCAGATAAAGCCTCTTCAGGGGCAAAATCTAGCCCAAGATCCACCAGCTGGCCTCCACACAGGGAATTTTAGGCCTCTTGAGCAGCACAGCCTTGCCGACCTTTAGCTTGAAAGATGGGGGCTTCTAATTCAAGAGTAACTTCCATGATTGTACTAAAACTGATAACGCACTGATTCGGGGTGGAACAGGAGGGGATTTCATGCATGTTAATATTTTCTCTTGCAGCCTGAAATGGTGGCCATTCCCATGGGTCCCCTAGATGACAGCCACCAGCAAATGCAAACCACAACGGCAAAGAAAAATGCCCTAACGTGCAACTACGTTTCTGTATGCTGCAGCTCAAACATACCCAACGACAGGTCAGTCCTCCTCCAGAGAGCACACAGCACAGCTGAGCCAACCTGTTACGGAACCGTTGCGCCTACCAAACACCGGCCCAGTGTCTCCATCAACACAGAAGAGTTGCCCAAATACCACCGGGCCTCCAGAACTGACCCGTCACCATCTACACTGTGGCGGGACCTCAATACCCGCTTCTATCCACAGCACGCGCTCAGCGCCCCCAACATCATCAGCTCTGCTCGGAGCAAAACCCCAACCCGCAGTGTGGTCTCGGTGCCCACCTCAGACAAAGGGCAGACCCGGCGCTGCAAACTCATGGAGGATGACGGGCAATTTGGTTGGGGTAACAAACAGCAGCGGCAGCGGTATGTGACCAAAGTGGGCAAGTGCCAGGTGAATTTAGGCAACATTCAGGAAAAGAAAAGGTTCCTGTCAGACATCTTCACCACCATCGTGGATCTCAAGTACCGCTGGTTCCTCTTTGTCTTCAGCATGTGTTACATCACCACCTGGGTGGTCTTCGGTATTATATATTTCTTTGATGCCTGGGTCAGAGATGACGTCAGCCACATAGGTGACACCGAGTGGAAGGCTTGCATCGAGAACATTGATAGCTTCATTTCTGCCTTACTGTTCTCTGTGGAGAGTCAACGGACTATTGGCTATGGCTCACGAATTGTGACAGCCAATTGCACGGAGGGGGTCATTTTGCTAATGGCCCAGTCCATCATCGGTTCTATGATCGATGCCCTCATGGTGGGATGCATGTTCGTGAAGATCTCCAGACCCAAGAAGCGTGCCCAGACCTTAATCTTCAGCAAGAAATGTGTGATCTCCCACCGGGATGAGAAGCTCTGCCTCATGTTCCGCATTGGAGATCTACGGGACAGTCACATGGTGGATGCAAAAATAAGAGCCAAGCTGATTAAGTCCAGGCAGACGAAGGAAGGGGAATTCATCCCACTGGAGCAGTCAGAGCTGAACCTGGGCTATGACACGGGAGAGGACCGCCTCTTCCTCGTGGAGCCACAGATAATTTGCCACATCATCAACGACCTCAGTCCCTTTTGGGAGATGTCTGCAGAGGCATTGAAGAGGGAGCAGTTTGAAATAATCGTAATTCTTGAAGGCATTGTGGAAGCCACAGGTGAGCGCTCTGTCTATGACCAGGGAAGGGCTGAACCCAATTTGTTCAGTATTTATTTACTTATTTCTTCAGTATATTTTTATCCTGCTCTTCCATGAAGCTCAGAGTGGCACACAATGTTCTCTTGCCTGTCTTATCCTAAGAATCCTGTAATGGAGGCTAGGCTGAGAGCCACTTTGATGTAGTGGTTAAGAGTGCGGGACTCTAATCTGGAAAACTGGGTTTGATTCCCCACTCCTCCGCTTGAAGCCAGCTGGGGGACCTTGGGGCAGTCACAGCTCTCTCAGAGTTCTCTCAGCTCCACCCATCTCACAGGGTGTTTTGTTGTGGGGATAACAATAACACACTTTGTAAACCGCTCTGAGTGGGCATTAAGTTGTCCTGAAGGGCGGTATATAAATCGAATGTTGTTATTATTATTATTAGGGTGATTGGCTCAAGATTACCTATTGAGTTCCCATGGAATAGTGGGGATTTGACCTGGGTGTCCCAGATTCTAGTCACTCTAACCAGTACAGCATGCTGACTCTCCTCTCTGCTGCCAACGCCGCCCCCCACATCACACTCAGAAGTGACTTCTTAACATGAATGTTCTCAAAGAAACCAGATTTAACTCTGGAGCCCAAGTCTGGTCTCTGCCACCATTTACGATCAGGGGGTTGAGAGTCTTGTTGATTTGGGTACAACAGCCAGGTATGAGTCTGCGCAAGCCATACAACAGCCAGGTATGAGTCTGCGCGAGCCATACAACAGCCAGGTATGAGTCTGCGCGAGCCATACAACAGCCAGGTATGAGTCTGTGCGAGCCCTTCCCCCTGATTATGCTTCTGTCAATGTCATGCATTTCAAGTGCCATAAGAAGTCTTTCTTTACTGGACAAAAGAGGACTTGTTTAAGAGAGAAAAATTTTGATGTGGGAGAACATAATACAAAGTTCTCCCCTAGTAAATTTAGTCAACAACCAGGTAGACTCTGTGTATGTGTGCGCACATGTGCATGCACATGTACATGTGTTCACAGCTATCCATGAGTACATCTAATGGCATGGAAAAATGGCCAACAACCCCTATAGGAAGAAAGGAATACTTATTGCACACCAAATCCTAAAGACCTGTAATCCAGGAGGTTTGGTGCCATCTGGTGGTCCTTCATCTAGACTTTCTTTGAGTCTGAAATTGTTGCAAGAGGAAAAACTGTTAATCTGTTTGAATAGAGCTTGAGTAACTTGATTAATTCAAGATTTGGGTCCAGTAGCACCTCAAAGACTAACCAGATCTCCAGGGTATGAGCTTTCTAGAGTCTGACAAAGGGTTCTCTGACTCTCGAAAGGTGATATACTGCTATAGGAGCCTGTTTGCATAGTCAGCAGGGTCAAACTTTGTTCAAAAATAGGCAAGATTCTTGTGGCATCTCTAGAATTATTAAGGGAAAGACTGTTTAGTGGGTGAATCCGAGGTTAGAATAAGGTGGGAAAGGATCTGTGGTGTAGCGGTTAAGTTGCTAAGCTTTGACCAGGGAGGAAGGCCTGTGTTTGAATCATGAAGCTCAGGAGTGACCTTGGGCCAGGCACACACACTCAGCAGGGCTGTTGGGTGGAAAAAATGGGAGAAGGCATTCGTGTACACCACTTCGGGCTTCTTGGTGGGATATGAGGGGATTAATTTAACGCCTGGTGAAGCTGGAGCGCTTGGCAGCTCCCTCTCTTTCTTGGAAAAGTGAATGGTGTTATCTACTATAATCAGGTTGCAGGGAGATACATTGGTCCAAAGTAAAATCTAACCATAAAAGCTATACAGTATCATTTATAACAACCAACTTAAAAAAAACACAAAACAATATAAACCTCGTTAGTCCATCAAATGTTTCTTGAGACACTTAACTTTGGTGGATGAAGTTCACAGTTCAAGGGGGAGGAAAAAAGAAACGTGAAGAGCCCAAGAGAGCTGGCAAAGGTGTGTGTTTCTGAAACCCTCCAGGGTTTCTCTTGGAGTCAACGCTGAATCCAACATGGATTTAAGCCTATATGGTATTCATCACATTTTCTCTGAGACGTCACTGTTCATTTCTTGCAGGGATGACGTGTCAAGCCCGGACGTCGTACACAGAGGACGAGATCCTCTGGGGCCATCGCTTTGAGCCCTGTATGTCTCTGGAAAAAGGCGCCTTCCGTGTAGATTACTCTCGATTTGAAAAGACCTTCGAAGTTCAGACTCCAGCAGCTAGTGCGCGAGAAATGAATGAGATGAGGGCGCTGGAGACCCAGGACCAATCGACACTCAGCTTGTACTGGGACCATTTGGTGCACCCTTGCCTTTCAGCAGAGCTCAACAATGATACTCGGCACGGGGATGGCCCCAGCGAGGAAGCCCTCTCCAAACTCTACTTTCCTAACATCACAGAGGAGGAGAGAAGCAATGAGTACCAAAACCAGGAGGCCAAAATTTAAGCCACCTCAAAGCAGATGCTGCAGGTTTCTGCCCAACTCAACACAAGTAAGGAAGGCCCAGGTAACCGTGAGGTTGGTGAAAAGGTGCATCCTACTTCCTCATGCAATTGGGTGTATTAAGTTCCCCGTTGGGGCAGTATGGAAAATAAGGTGATCGAATTACTTTGCTTATGTGGGACTCAGGAAATCAAAGCACAAAAAGGTCCCCCGTGCTATCACTGAAGACTTTGGGCAATCCGTCACATCGCCTGTTTCCTCGCTTAACATGCTGTCCGTTGAAACAAAAAAAACCACTCTAGGAGTTGGATTATGGATATGACATTTGTCACGCTTCTCAAAAATCATTGTTTGGTTTTCCAAGAATGTAAAAGGCCTGGATGCTTATGTATTGATGAGAAAGATTCGTTTTGAGATAAGCTGCTGGAAAAGCATGGGTGGCCCACACCAGTTTTCTGGAGCCTGCTACGTCTTCCGGCAGCTCCCGTTCCTATGCCATGTACTGTAGGTGCCTGGAACCTCTGTGCCGCCCCCCATCACAGCTTCAGGCACAAATGTGAAAGTGTCTCGTCTTATTACAGTGCCATACGGAACTCTTGGTGGATGTTGCTCCCCATCTCCTGTAAATAGCCGACTACCTTCCCTCCTCTTTGCCTTTAGCTCCTGAACTCTTCTGGTTTCTGTGCTGTGGTTGCAGCTAAGTGGAATTATGTCTACACAAAGCCATCCTCTTTTGTAACAAGGACCTGTGGGGAGGGGAAGGGCATCCACAAGCAAATAAAGATTCTTCTTGAACGGACTCGGGTATACTTCCTTGTGGAACTTCCTGTCTTTCAGAAATGTGCATGAGTGTGAAAGGGACTCAAACAGAAGAGAGTCTCTTTCCCTCCCCAAAAATGCAAATTGCAGCCTGGTGCAACCTCAGTTTGGGGACCAGGCAGGGATGGCAGAGATGGATTAACCCTTTGATTTCTACTTGGTTTTGCTATTCAAAACTGGGTCTCCTGATCTGCCGTTAGCTTCTGCAAGGACAAAAGACATGTCGGGTTTTGTTCAGACAAAGCTTTTTGAAAGCCTTGATGAGGGGCTATGGCTCAGTCACAGAGTACCTACTTTGCATGTAGAAGGTCCCAGGTTTAATCTCCGGTTCTAAAGGTTCAGGCAGTAGAGTGGATCTCTTGTGAAAGACCCCTGCCTGAGACCCCGGAGACCTACTGCCCGCCAGAGTAGACAATGCCGAGCTTACAGACCAAGGGTCTGGCTCAGCAGATTGCACCAGCTCCTGCTGGTGGTGGGAGGCCTTTTTCCTAGAGCGGAAGGAAGGAGAAAACCCGGGCGACGTGGAGAGAAGCTGAACTGTTTGTACTTGTGCCAAGAGAGGAGTGCCTTGTGCTGGAGGCAGCTGCTGCCATGAGGGTAACGGAGTGCAAAGAAGATACTGAAACAACCACACCTTAAACCGGAACAGTGAAAGTCTGCCATGCAATATCATTACCCCGTAGCCCCATAGCTTGAGCAAACAGGTGGGTCCTTAAGGCCCTCTTAAGCCCTCTGGATTTTGCAGGTCTGCTCTTCCTTAAGAAGCCCTACAAGAGCTGGGCACATTGTTGGTGCTTCCATCTACTGTGAGAGCCATTGACTCTCAGCCTAGCCAGAAGCCCATGATAACTTTGCACTCGGGTTCCATATTGCTGCTGGATTCTGATTCAAAGAAAGGCAACGAGAGGATCAAGGAACAGGAAGTTACAGGGATACAAAGTATAACTGTGAACACTTACGAAATACAACCCAAAATGAACCATAGAATCATAGGGTTGGAAGGGACCTCTAGAGTCATCTAGTCCAACCCCCTGCCCAATGCAGGAAATTCACAACTACCCCCCTGACTGCCCCAGTGACCCCCTGCTCCATGCCCAGAAGATGGCAAAACACCTCCAGGATCCCTAGCCAAACTGCCCTGGGGGAAATTGCTACCTGACCCCAAAGTGGTGACTGGCATTACTCTGGGCATGTAAGAAGGGCCATGAGAACTAAGCACTGATGTAACCCTTCCTGCCCTCCCTCTCATGATCTACCTGGGTTCACAGAATCAGCATTGCTGTCAGGTGGCCATCTAGCCTCTGCTCAAAAACCTCCAAAGAAGGAGAGCCCACCACCTCTAGAGGTGTTTACTATTTGCAAACAAATGTTACTACAATAAATATCAGTCCCTATGTTGCTGACGGAGGAAGCTCCGTTTCAGTCTTCTTTTATAATAACATAATAATGACATTCGATTTATATACCGCCCTTCAGGACAACTTAATGCCCACTCAGAGCGGTTTACAAAGTGTTATTATTACCCCACAACAATCCCCCTGTGAGGTGGGTCGGGCTGAGAGAGCTCCAGAGAACTGTGACTCGCCCAAGGCCACCCAGCTGGCTTCGTGAAGAAGTGGGGAATCAAACCCGGCTCTCCAGATTAGAGTCCCGTGCTCTTAACCACTACACCAAACAGAATCTCTTAGGGTCTCTTCAACAAAGAAAAATCACTTCATCCATTATTTGTTCAAAAGCTGTATAACCAACACATACTGCTGCTGTTCTGTGTGTTCTACCTTATACTGAAACGGTGAGTCATCGAATACCATTTCTCCAAAGACCATGCTGCTGAAAAGACATTCAGAGCTGTTATTCCAGCTGAAGTAAGTATTTACAGAAAAAATACAAATATCCTTAACGTGCCAGTTCTACACTGTAACCATGCGACCCATGTTATACAGTTTATAAAAAAACAAGAAAGGTCCATGTTCTCATTTAAGTCATAGGCTGTAAGGAGATTGAGCTTAAAGGTCCACAGGGCTTCCTGCCTCAAAAGTGCAGTTTGTGTATCACTACCTGTAACGATTTCGAGTAAATGTGTGCATGTGTCTTTAAATGCTTGGTGAGAGCGGTGAAGAGTGGGGGGTGAAAGAGAGGGATGAGTGAGCAATACGATTGGCTCAGGACAGAGTGTGGGTGGAGTGAATGCAGTTTGAGACTGGGAGTGCAGAGAGAAAAGTTTCAGTCCGAAGAAAGCAGGCTGGCTGTGTGCAGCCTGAGGAGTTTTAAGCATTTCTGTGAGACAAATATTGAGTTAGAGAAAGAGGCTAACTGTGTGTGAAGGCTTGGAAGAGATCTGTGTGAATGAGAGTAAATGAAGTAACTTTAAGAACCGAGAACCACTTTTATGAAACCAATACGCTTCTTAACTAAATAAAAGTTTATCTTGTTTTGTTATATCCCCGAGTAGCTGTCATTGCTATATCCCATTCCTATCCTCAGGGCCACATAGAACCACAAAGGAGCCTGACGCTTAGGAACGTTACCAAAGGGAAAACTTAAATGAAATATATTGGAATATAATATTCCTGGTGGCAGCAAACTACCCAGAGGGTGTTAAGGGAAAGATTAAAGGAAAAATCTACCCCAAAGGAAGTAAAGGTTATAACACTACCGCTGGATCCCTTTTTGCTCCTTATAAAACTGAATACTTAAAATCATCTTTGCTATGATTCTGTTCAATGAAATCTGTAACAAGAGGAGCATCTATAGAATTAGGAATAGAGTGATAGATGTTCCTCTTGTTACACCTCAGCCGAGTTGCGAGGAGAAAAGGCAGCTTTCTTCAGATTTAAACTATTGCCTTCTGCAGGATTTTTAAGTGCCACTAACTGGAAAACATTTGATAGCACTTTGAAATAATTAAGAGAGACACTGACATTGCTATTTATTGTAACAATTGCGACATAGGCACTGATATTTATTGTCGTAACTTTTGTTTGCAAATATTCACTAAACATTTACATAAAAGCATTTTGGATTTTGATTCAAGGTGGCTCTGCATATAGCTCTCTCTTCCATGTTGTTCCTAGTCCCAGACGGCAGGGTAGCTGGCGATGGTAGCAGAATGCAAGAAGGCATTGAGAAACCGGAGCAGGTGGGAAGTTGTTATTTATAAGGCTGGAATGCAGCTAGTTCTGGGTCCTTTCAGAAGATGATCTCAAATGTACCCCCCCCCCACTAGAATACTCATTCACTCAGCTTGGATTGAGTCCGAACTATTTTTAGATTAATTGTACAGCAGACTTGGGACAGAACAGAGGCTTCTAACCATCTCAAGAAGACAACAGGTCTGTTAAGGGAAACAATGGCCTAGGGTCCAGCTTTAAGAGGTATAGAGCAAAAACTGAACACCCTAGAAAAAAGAAAACCCATGGAGCATGAAAGGAAAGACACTGGAGAAATTAATTACTGTGAGGAAACAAGATCTTTTTTTTTTAGTTTGCATTTCTCAAAAGAGGATTTGCTTTTTAAAGCCTGTAAGCTTTACCAGCACGGGAAGGGGAGAAACCTGTTTGGCGTGGTGATTTAATTTGTGGATTTAATTATCTAAAAGATTTATACTCTTTTCTCACTAAAAGTGCTAGACAAGTCAACGTTTTAAAAGAGAGAAAAGTCAGGAAAGCTAAAACTCAACCAACAGCAGCAATCATAAAAGCAGAAGTCTAGAATTGTAAAAAAATGGCACCAGCATTTAAAAAAAATCAACATGAATAAAAGTCAGAATGTCAATCTAGATGAAGTTAGAAATTCAACTTAACTACAGCCAACTGCCTACAGAATGAAATAGATTTGACAGATATACTGGAGGGGTGGGGTGGGTGAGAAGTCTCCTGAGGCAGAGAGTTCCAGCCCCGCCGTGCCCTAGCATTTTAATGAATTCTTACCTGGTTGCTTCAGCAGAGCTGGCTAGAATAAAAATGGACCATCTTCTCTTAAGCCAGCGGCTGGGCATGGCAGGTGACTGGAGTGCCAACACCCTTCTGCACACTGTGGCTTGGTGGGTGACACCCCCCCCACCTCCAGCATTGCTTCTCTGAAAGTTGGTGCATGGGGGCAGATTCTAGCCTGATGCCCCTTCCTCCCTCAGGTATTTGGTCCCAGCCACACTTTCAGTGCAATCCTAAGAAGATCAAAAAGAGTCCAGTAGCACCTTTAAGACTAACCAATTTTATTTTATTGTAGCATAAGCTTTCGAGAATCAAGTTCTCTTCATCAGATGCCTGATCCGAACTGGATCCTCTGGATCCTAAGAAGGGTTACTCTAGTCTAAGCCCATATATACTGATTTCAATGGACTTATGACTACAGTAACTCTTTTTAAGATTAGATCCAGGGGAGTTAGCCATGTTAGTATGCAGCTTCAAAATAGTAAAGAGTCCAGTAGCACCTTTAAGACTAACCAACTTTATTGTAGCATAAGCTTTTGAGAACCACATCTCTCTTCGCCAGATGTAAGCTGTGGTTCTTGAAAGCTTATGCCACAATAAAGTTGGTTAGTCTTAAAGGTGCTACTGGACTCTTTACTATCTTCTTAGGATTGTGTCTTTTATTTTAGAGATGCGCCATTGTCATTTTATTTATTGAAATTTACTGGATCATTATAAAGAATGTTACAACGACATAACGGCTAAGAATCTGAAACCTAACGCCTCCCAGCACAAAAGTGGCAACCAAATTTTGCTCTGTGGAATCCCATTGGCTTCATTTGTTTCTGCAGGCTCGTTTATTCAGTTGACTGTGGTTAAGGCAGCAAAGTCCTGGATTCAAATCCTCCCCTCAGTGACAAAGCTGACTGGGTGAGTCTTGGGCTAGCCACACTCTCTCAGCCTGGCCAACCTCACAGGAGTGCTGTGAAGAGAAAATGGAAGAGGAGCTACTGGTGGGTTGCCCTCAGCTCCTGAGAGGAAGGGTGGGATAAAAATCGTGGCTGATCATTTCAAGTATCAGAGAATATAATACAATTAATGTGTATTATATATATTATAATTTATATCGTATATGTAAATATACATATATATTTATGTGTATATAAAATATATGTATATGTACATAAAATATACATATAAATATGTTTCATATATATATATATATATATATATATATATATATATATATATATATATATATATATATATATATATATATATATATATATATATATATATATATATATATATATATATATATATATTACATTACATGACAACAGCCTTGTAAGGTAGGCCAGTTCGCTTATCTTTGTATTTTTAACCTGATGTGATCCTCTCTGAACCTGCTTGCGGCGAGAGCAGGCTATATATTTAATAAATAAATAAATAGAATATTATCCTCATACCAAGTCCAAGGCGCCTCAGAGCATCCCTCTCTGTCTCGCAGGGCCTCACGGAGGCGGCCTTTCTGGCGCACCGCCAAACCTTGAGGAAGGCCGTTGCCGCTCTACCCAACGTCCTATCTATGGTGAAACCTGACTATACTTTGCATGGAGAAGTCGCCAGTTCCGCCTGAGACCAGAAGTCCATTTTGTGCCGCTCTAGGCCAGGGCCGCCGCGATGCAGGCTGGGACATGTAGTCTCCAGCGGGCGGGAAAAGCGAGGCGCAACCACCGGCCGGGCGGCCTGCCGCGCCTCTCCTTTCCCGTGGTGCCTTGCGCGGCCGAGGGCTTCTTCCCATGGCGGAGACGGAGGCGGCGGCGGGCGCGTCGCTGGTGGCGGCCGTGCTGGAGGCCGCGCAGGGCTCCTCGGGCCGCCTGGAGAAGGAGGGCCTCGGCGGGCGCATCTCCCGCCTCTCGGATCGAGTGGAGGAGCTCAAGGTGCCCGGTGGGAGGGGCCTCAGGAGGGCGGGGCTTTATCTGAGCTTTGCCGTTACCAGCCTCCGAGCGGGGGCTGGAGATCTCCCGGAATTACTGCTGCTCTCCCCCTGGAGAAAATGGCAGTTTTGGACTCTGGACTCTGGCTTTATAGCTACTGAGGGGCCACCCCCTCCCCAAACCCTGCCCTCAGGCTCCACCCCCCCCCAACTCTCCTGGAAATTCCCAACCTGGAGCAGAAAGATGCCCTGGGGACTAGGGACGTCTGTGGCTTTTAACAGAAAGAGCTGAGCCCTGGCGCACGTAATATGTAATGGGGCTCCTGAGCATGCACAAAGTTCGTTTCTGCTTTTAGTGGAAGGTACCAGCATCCTTTAAGGTTGCCTCTGAGCATGTGTGAAATGCGTGGTGCCTAGGAGTTGTCAATCGACCTGGGTGAGAGCTGACGCCCTAGACTGGCTTTCTGGTGCTTTGTAGGAGTACCTGAGGCATGGTGCAGGATGGGGTCCTGCCTCAGCCGACTCCACCTTCTCCAACATCCCTTCCCCCCAAAGGCTCTAGAGATTGAGCTTGTGTGTGGAGCTTGGAGATTCTGTAAATGAATATTCTTAGCCCCACCCCTGCATGACTGAGTCCGGTCTGCTCCCCACTTCCCCTGGGGCTCTGAGAAGCAGAAGGAGGATTTGGGGCAGACTCACGTGGCCTTGGCTTGGTACTCAGAGGCTGACTGTTAGCCCAGTCTGAGATTCTCCCCCGGTTAAATTGGCCAGGGTGACTTGGGAGGTGGTTGCCCTTCTCTGCGGATCCCAAATGTGCCTTTTATCTGCTTGTGCTCTTGTTGGGTTGCTTGCATGGGGTTGTGGTGACTCTTCTCCCTGTCGGTCCAGGATGAGGTCTGCAACATGATCAACCAGCGCTATGTAGAGTTCCTGCCCAGCATGCAGAATGCCCAGGACCTGGAGTCTGAAGCCGAGGAGTTGTCCAGCAGCATTGAGCAGCTGAAGTCTATGATCGAAACAGAGGTGGCCGCGTCTTTGTCAATATGAGCCTTTAGTCCGTTAAAATGACTAGGACGTTTCAGGTGGATTACCAAAGAACTCAACAAAGTAGCCCCAGAAAATTATGAGACAGGCCTTGGAAATCTCGAGATTTTCAAAAATAAGATTTGCCCTCTTGGCTTCCGAGCATCGCCGCGTGTGACTTGTGCTTTTGACTGTGTATTTGCGAGCAGTCTTTTTGCTCTGCTTTCTTAAATACTAGTCTCCAGGAAAGCTCCGCAGCAGTTCGCTTGTTTGTTTATTTGCTGTATTCAAAAGCACGAAGTGTTTTCAAAATATTTCTATTAAATAACTGAAACAACTTTGAGCTTAATAGAAAACGAGAGCATGAATGGAGCTGAATCCGGGCCTGATTTGAGGGTGGTGCCTGCTGGCTGCCCTCATTGGCGTGACAGGTGGGAATCGGAAGGGGGTTGGCAGCTTTCTCTTGCCGTCCCCCTGAGGGAGTGTGAGTTGTGTATAGAAATTCTGGTGTTTGCTTGCCATGATTGTCGGTGTGTGTTTGTATGGCTCTTCCCCAGGTGCAGCAGGACCTTGACGTGGCCATTGCAGAATTCACAGAGCTGAGGCAACAGCTGGAGAGGGACTCGCTGGTTCTGAGCGTGCTGAAGCAGCTGCAGGAGGTGAAGGAGCCCAGCGCTCGCCTCTCCCCCTTCCTATCTCCCATTAGTGATTCCCGCACACTTTGGGGGAAATCCCTCGTGTGTTGCTGGATAATAATTTCTCTTTTCCTTCAAAAAGATCGATTCTGCCCTGAAGCAGTTCAGTGCCCTGTTGCCGGAGAAGAAGTATGTTTCCGCAGCGTGCCACTTGAGCAAGGTGTGTGTGGGTTCCTTGGATCTGTGCGCGCGTGTGTGTGTGTGTTTCCCTTGTCGGATCTGGTGACTCTTGGAATGGATTTGCTTGACATTCCTTGTGAGTTTTCATAGCGATAGTCCTAGAGTTGGAAGGGGCCGTCTAGTCCACCCCCTGCTTGGTGCTGGGAATCCAACATTCCTGACAGATGCAGTATAGTGGTGAGAGTATCAGACTAGGGACCTGGGAATCCCAAGTTCGAATCCCCGCTCTGCCATGGAAGCTTGCTGGGCGACATTGCACCATTCACACAATCTCTGCCTAACCTCCCTGATGGGGTTGTTTTGAGGATGAAATGGAGATGGGGAGAACAACTTAAAGCTGCTTTGGGGAGAAAGGGGAGGTATCAGTGAAGGAAATAAGTTAAGTGGATGTTTGCCCAGCATGTGTTGGAAGATCTCCGTTGAGGTGAGCCCACCACTCCCCTAAGTAACCGAGCTCTCTCTCTCTCTGCCAGGCCCAAAGGCACCTGAAAATGATGGAGTCCCGTCGGGGCTTTGAGCTGAAGATCCTGAAAGCGCTCCACATTGAACTTGTTGCGCAGACCCAGAACATCCTGGGTGTTTTGGGAGAGGAATGGAAGCAGCTGGCTGTGTGGAAGCTTCCTCAGTCAAAAGGTTTGGAGTCTTTTTGTGGTTGTCGCGTGGCTTTTTTGGGTTGTTGCGTGTGTTTAGCTATGCGGAGGAGAGAACTTTGGCTTCCACAATAGAAACGGTAATTTCGCAAATGCTTGGCATGGAGTATCTTTGGAGGATTAAGGCTCCAGCGTCACAGACAGGTGTGGAGACTGTTTTTGTTTATTGGCCGTCGTTTGATCCATCAAGCAAGTGGTGCTCACAGCACATCACCAAGGAAAAGTAGAACGCACCAAGGGGAGAAAAAGGTTGCTCAGAAACAGAGGTGTTGTTTACAGGCATGTTATGTTTTCATCCTTCAGGTTACGGCATCCAGAGTGCTGGGCTTGGATCTGTGATGAAATTCCTGTTCTTTCGTGGCCTTTCGTGGTTGCTGTTTCTTGGCTTTAGTTTTTGTGTCCGTACAGTGGTGGCATATCTTGCTGGACTGTTGAAAGGATCAAATGAGAGATTTTAGAGAAGTGTCGCTAGAAGTGTAGCCGACATGATAACTAACTGACAATGGTTGCGTTTTTCTGTGGGTAGCTATGCACCTGTCTTCGGAATGTTCTAAGAATTTGGGACCAGCAGTACCAAGAAGGGGCTGGAGCTCAGTGGCTGAGCATCAGTTTAGCATGCAGCAAGTCTGAGGCTCAATTCTGGGCATCTTCAGTTAAAAGGATCGGATAGCAGGTGATGGGAAAGATGTCTTCTTGAGAGCCACCGCCCGTCCGATTAGGGAATACTGTCCTTCATAGACCAAGAGTCTGGCTCAGCATAAGGCAGCTTTCTGGGTTCATTGTGTCTGTGTAACCCCTTGTTTTTCTTTGCTGTAAATGTTTAAAGCTGCTTGTGTGAACTGTTGGGAAACCAATTCTCATGTCCAGGCGCCAAAATGAAACTTAGGAACCAGTGTGGATTTCAAGGTGTTTAGAATATTGACTCTCTCTAAACTTCTTACTCAGTGCCTGGGACAGCAAAAGCACTTGGTATATGGTCTGTTTCAGACTGTTTGTTCAAAAGTTGCTGGGGCATGCTTTGGCTTCTTCAGTTTTTATATTCCCTGGCGCTTTCGGCGATTGCAGGTTGATGAGTTATCTGGTGCAATGGTAGCAGAGTGTAACTTGGAAGAAGGCTGGCAAATTGGCTTCAGGAAACAGGAGTTTTCTCTTGCCTGGTTAAGGTTTTACACTGATTTTATCCTGCTTTTCCTGGGAGGTCAGAGCGAGTGACAGTGAATAGCTGCAGAGAAATGGGGTTTATATCCCTTGTGCTTTACTTGAACAGACTCTGGAGGCTTCTCTTTTGAAACTGCTTGTAAGTTGCTTTTGTGGTTGGAGAGGCATGCCATGCCAAATGCCTCATTATTGCGATTCAGTTCTCTTCACTGTCTCTAAGCGCTTCCTAGCCTGATGCACCCTGTAACGGGAGCCGGTTTGTGTCTTTCCTTGCTTAGAAACTGGCAGTCTGGAGTCAGCCTTGCAGACAGAGCTGCACTTGCGGAAAACCGTCCCGGGCGAGGACTCCGGGGTTGGCTCATCTGCTACATCCGTGCTGCAAGGGCTTGCAATCTTGGGCGAGCTCAACTACAGGTTTAAGATCTTTGGTAAGTCACTTTTGTTCGCAGTGGCAGTTTAACGACCGATTTGCAAAGCACCTGGCCCACACTATTTTCTATCGAGCGGTGCCTTGTTCAGGTACTGCCATGTTCTTGATCAGCTCCAAAAGGAGCAGTCAGGGGTTCTCCTTGCTATTTGCATGGCTTCTCACATAATGGTGTTTGCTGGTGTCGCCCCCTCCCCATTTTGTTTTGTTGGGCAGGGTGTGCCCTGTGCTTTCTGGGCCATGGGATTCTGCTATGGCTGCCCATTGTAGCTCATGCTAAGTAGGGCATCTGGAGTCCCTCCCTTGAGACGAGGGCCCATAGGTTGGATGGGAGAGAGAAACCAATTCCGTGGGGTGTTTGTGAGGGATCTGGGAAGGTGGATCAAGCCCACTGGGTGGCTTAATTCTCTGCTTCCCCAGTTGGGGAAGATCCTGCCAGAAAGCCTGAGGTCATTGAGCCAAGACAGGCCAGTTCAAAGAAGGGCACATACCACCCCTAGGGCATTGCAGGTCCCCCTTATAAACTGGGTTCTGACTGCTGTCTCCTAACCCACCCTTCTTGTGTCAGGACAGCTATTGCTGAACTACGTTCTCAAGCCATTGATTTCTCATCCGTCGTTGCAGTCCTTGCTGGAGGAGCAGTCTGACGCTGTTGTGCTGCGGTTAGAGTCCGTGGGCACTCAGCTGGGCCACCCGTCCCCCACAGAGGTGTTTCCAAAGCTCAAGCTGGTGCTAGAGGTCCTTCACAAACATCTGTTGGGTATGTACTGTATGTGCTAGAAGCTTCTAAACCTGAGTAGTGTGGTAGAGAAGGGATAATACCAGTCTGCCTGTTCACATGCGCAAATGCGTCAGGGTTTCTTACTCCATGCATCCTAGCTTTCCTCACCTTATGTGCCATCCTAGCTTTCATAAAGGGGTAGGGAGGTCATTCTTGTCTAGTCCTAGTGGTTCCCTATACATACAGATATTGTAAAAATTGTAATATCATTCCATGATCCTTGAAGCAGACTTGTTTGGAAAGGTGGCCGTTCTTGCTCACGTGGAAGGATTAACTAGCGGCTGTTCCCGAATGGTTATGAGCCAAAAGAAAGTATGTAACACACAAAACTTTAAAGCAAGTCGCGGTTTCAGCTCACAAAGTGAATTTTTGGCTCACAGCATTGCACAGCTTAGAGGGAACATTGATTACCAGCTGATGGGGGTTCTCCGTGGGGGGTGGCATCCTCTCTTATGCCTGCCTGCCTTGGAGCAGCCCGGGGTGCTTGAGGCTGTGCGTTCCCATGGGCCTAACACGAGTGCTCCTGTGTTGACCCCCAGCTGTTCCCCTTGACCGCTGCGCTGGAGATGAGAGCGACACCAGGCCTGTCTTGGCAGAGGTACTGGGCGAGGTGATTTGGAAGGAGCTGTCCGATTGCCTCACGCGTGACTGCTTGGTGCATTCGATCCCAAGCAGCAGCAGCAAACTGGGGCAGTACGTCGAGGTGAGTGCTGCGGCCTCTCCCCGTATTGCCCCACGCTTGGTGGTTGGATCCATCCTGGAAGGTACTCAAGGCTGCCACAGTGTGAGCCTGGCTATGTTTGGGGGCTGCCATACCTGCCATCCTGAAGGGCCAAAAGCTATACTAGGGTAGTAGAATCCTTGGTTGAGGTTGCTTGACCGGTAGTTTGTGGGGATGGTAATGGAGGCAGGGGCTGATGGCTGCTGAGCTGAGAGACTCATCAGTTGCTTTTAAAGTGTGGATTCCAAACACAAAGGCTCAGGATACCCCCCAGCCCCTCTGATCTCCATTCTGCCCATCAAGAGCACACTTTGGCTGACTCGGCCTGTCCTTCCAGGTTATTAAAGCCACGGAGGAGTTTGAGCAAGCCTTGAAGGACATGCGCTTTTTAAAGGAGGATTCCACCGACTTGCTGACCTATGCCCGCAATGTCAATCGCCACTTTGCTGATAAAAAGTGCCAGGACGTGGTCGTGACAGCAAGGCATTTGATGATGTCGGAAATTCACAACACTGTCAAGGTATTTATTTTATTTACATTATTTCAGCAAAACTACTTGCTTTTTCCAAGCTCTTGGATTTCCCAGATAAGATGTGCAAGCCCATGCATGTGCTGTTTGCGCTCTTCTGTTTTAGCGCAAAGAATATCTTTTAATTATCCCAAAGTTTATATATGAGGCTCTGTTTTGGGTGATGCTTTCTGTTCTGACTTCAAAAAATGCCCAGTCTCTGGATGGCAACAGGGAATGCAGTTTTGTGGAAGTTAGTTCGGCATCCTTCTGGTCATTCATGTTGATTTCCATGACGGTTTCTTCTGAGCTTCCAAAATATCTGATTCCTCCCCGCCTCTCCCTCATAAGTGCTGATTCTGATTTTGCTCCTTGTTGGGAAGCCTAGAGCTACTTATGTACGTGGGGTTTTGCAGTGATCTCCTCTTTAGATCAAATGAATCTGCTTGGCTTGGTCAAAGCGACGGCAGTCACAGTTTCCAGACTACTGGGAAACTAACAACCCTATAATGATCCATTTTCTGTGGTAAGCCATGCAAATCCAGCCGACTTAAAACAATAAAGTGTATTTGGGACATCCTGAAGACTGACGGTTTGATTCTGGTATCGGCTTTTGTGTTCTGAATGCCTGGGAAACGTATGGCAGAAAGATTTCTTACTCTTTGTGTTGCCAAAGAACATTTTCTCTCCTCCTCTGGAATCTTGCCGTACGATGTTCATGTTGCATGCACCCAGATTTCTTGTTCTGTATATGCTGACCTTGGTTCTGTTGTGGAGGTGCTGAGCAGGGCAACATCTTCCATCTCTGATAGGGAAGGTTGTTGTGGATTTTCCGGGCTGTATAGCCGTGGTCTTGGCATGCCAAGACCATGGCTATACAGCCCGGAAAATCCACAACAACCATCGTTCTCCGGCCGTGAAAGCCTTCGACAATATATTCTGATAGGGAATTTCTATGGCCCCTATTCTAAAAGATCTATGTAGGAGCATTTATTGGAGTTGACCTTTCGCACAGAAGGGAAAAGCTTTTTCTTGTAAGCCGATTCCTTCTGACACAGTTTCAAACACTGTGGTTAAGTAAAGTTAGAAACCCTGTTGCAAGGACAGTATCTCTCTTGGTTGTTGTGGACTTTCCAGGCTGTATAGCCATGGTCTTGGCATTGTAGTTCCTGAAGTTTCTCCAGCAGCTGTGGCTGGCATCTTCAGAGGTGTAGCACCAAGAGACAGAGATCCCTCACTGTCACAGATCTCTGTCTCTTGGTGCTACACCTCTGAAGATGCCAGCCACAGCTGCTGGCAAAACGTCAGGAACTACAATGCCAAGACCACGGCAATACAGCCCGGAAAACCCACAACAACCATCGTTCTCCGGCCGTGAAAGCCTTCGACAATACATCAGTATCTCTCTTGTTTTGACTTTGTACTCAAGAATTTACCTTGGATAAGCACCCTCTCAGGAAGACACCCCAAATTCCTGTGTGGCCCCAGACAGGTAGCATGTTTATATTACAGAGAGAGTTTACTATCTTGTCAATCGGGCCTGTATTGGTGCCATGTCTCCTGAAGAATTGTTTCTATCTAGTTTTGTATAACAATATTATCTCCTTTCTATAAGCAATGAACTTTGGAAAGTATACAAGATTCTCTGCTATGGCTAGTCTTTATGCATATGTCATATTATTATTATTATTAAATAAACGTAATAAAACTCATGTTTCTTCACTGATCACAGTTTGGTGTCTTGAATAATGGAGAGTAGCGGCTATTATGGAAAATAAAATTAAAGCAGAGTGCTTTTTGAAGACATTTCCCTGACTCTCTCCTTTCCCTTCTCAGGTCACTCCAGAGTCCTCAGTAGGTCTGCCCGAGCTGCCTGGCCGTGCAGCGGGCGACCAGTCCTGCGCGCTAGTGGCCCCCGAGGTGCTTCCTATCCAAGCGGGGGATCTGGAGGCCAAGACCAGGCTCAGCCAGCACACCCTTTCTTTCCCTGCCTGCTGCATCAGTGAATCCGTACAGAAGTTGATGGCCTTGGCTTACCAGACGCTTGAGGAGGCCTCCGCCGGCACTGATCAGTAGTAAGGGTGCTGGATAGTTTCGGTTGAGCCCGGGGGTGGGTGGGGGGGAACCTTGCAGCCACAATCCTTTTTTCCCTAGGCCACAAACTTCTGAAGGGAAGTGCTTAGAAGGGTACAGAAAGCAGATGTTTAGAGGGAGCTCGGCGGCCTTTGGGAAGAATGTTGACCTCCCCGACCAGCTGTAAGCTGTGATCCCTGCTTGACATTCTTACAAGGAGCTCGTATGTTCAGACGGAGAGGAACACCAGTTCGTAAGGCCATTGTGGGGCAGGCTAAATGGATGCTGTTTGCATCTTTGCTGCAGCAGGCTTAGCCTGGGCAAGCGGGTGTCTGCCATCCTCTCCGCCCCTTGCAGGAGACGTGTGATAACATGCAGCCGGTGAATTCTCTTGAGAGCCTCCTGTCGAGGGGCGATGCGAATGGCTTCTCTGTGCTTCTCTCCTGCAGCAGCGCTCAGCTCTTCTACTTGGTGCGACACATCTTCTGCCTCTTCTGGGACGTTGTGCCGATGTACCATAAGTGAGTGGAGCCCTGCCAGACGGCGCTTCTGCCGAAGTGGTTTGGATCCCCTTTACGTGATAGAGTCTCTCCCCTTCGTTGCTTTGGCCTCCCTGGACTCTCCCACGTGCTGCACTCCGAAAACACCAGGGGCCATTGGATAGCAGCAACTGGGCAATATATTGGGGGAGGGGTGCGGGGATTGCCAAAGCCCCCTGGTCAATATATTGCCAAGGTGAGATTGGGACCAGAAACTTCATGCTTCCAGTGTGGCATAGTGTTCTAGAGAGAGAAGATTTCCAGAAAATTTGATGCCATGTGGGGGAAAGGGGGTGTGTTCCCATTTCAATCTTTTGGGGGGGGGGGGTGTTGGGGAAAATGGAAATTTTGGAAAAAAAATTGGGGTGGTGGGAATGCAATACTTATTTCTTACCAAACTTAAATCCATTTTTATGGTTTAACAACATCATTTATAAATTATCATAAAAATTGTTTTTGTGGGCATATTTATGAAATCTGAAAGTATAAATGCCTTAGTTTTCTGCAAGCAAAACTGCAAATGGTAAAGCAAAAAAAGTGATGTAAGATGCTGCTCCTTGCGCTAGAGAGAGTTCATGGGAGTCCTCTTTGCCAGTGCAGCCCAGAACTTCCCACTCTTTTATTGGAAACATTGAATGGCATATATTTTGAGTGAGTCTTAAAAAGCATTCCACACATTCCAACTGGGGGAAAGAATGCATAGCATTTTTTTTCAAGGCTTCCAATTTTTATTTGAAGTTTTTTCCATTGGATGGAAAAAACTGGAAAAGTTGGGGGGAGGGGGGAATGGAAAAACCTTATTTTCTCCCCCATTTTTTCCCCGCGCCTCTTTGTCCTCCTATGCCTGGGGACCTGGATTCATATGCCCTCTGTGTCATGGAGCTGACTGGCTTACCTTGAGCCAGTCTTTCATTTTATTTGTTTATTTGACTTATACCCTGCCCTTCCCGCAAGCAGGCTCAGGGCGGCTTCCAACGATATTCCAATAAAAATACAGTAAAACATTAAAACCACTTAATCCAGGTAACATGACAAAAAGATTCAGGCACAACTGATCAAACCAGGCTACTATAAAACCACTATAAGCAACGGGCACCGCCATGATGTAAATCTGGGGAGGCTGCAGAGGGAGGGCGAGGCAGTCAGAAAGGGGGACACAAAGCTGGTCCCTGATCAAAGGCCCAGCGGAACATCTCCGTCTTGCAGGCCCTGTGGAACTGTAATAGGTTCCGCAGGGCCCAGATCTTCAGTGGGAGAGCATTCCACCAGGCTGGGGCCAGGGCAGAAAAGGCCCTGGCTCTAGTCAAGGCCAGCCAAATGTCCCTCAGGCCGGGGACCACCAGGAGCTGCTTATACATAGAGGGCAAGGCCCTGCAGGAGACATAATGGGAGAGGAGGTCCTATCCCAGTGTAACGTCATGGTTAGAGTTTCAAGCTAGGATCTGGGAGAGCCAGGTTCGAATCCCTACTCTGCCATGGAAGCTTGCTGTGCGACCTTGAGCTAGGTACATGTTCTCAGCCTAACCTACCTCACAGAGTTGTTGTGAGGATAAAGTAGAGGAGAATGATGGAGGCTGTTTTGGGTCCCTGTTGGTGAGAAAGGCGGGTTATAAATGAAATACAAAGCCAAAGCAAAAGAGGCTTTTAAAGTGAGAGTAACTGTTCTAAAACGTCCTACCACAAACTCTCTCCACAAACAATGTACTTACATGAATCTGTACTGGATTAGTACTTAAAAATGAAATAAATAAAATCCCACCTCGTAGGGTTGTTGTGAGGGTAAGCTGGCAGAGGGGAGAAGGATGTAAGCTGCTTTAGGTTCCCATTGTAGAGAAAGGAGAGGTATAAAAGAAGTAAATAAATAATAAATATAGCTGAAAATGGGGGAAGATAAGAGGTGGTTGGTTAGTGGCTGGGAAGGAAACAGGGAAAGCTGAGGATATGGGGGAAAGAGGAAATAGGTTGGGGACAGGGCTGGCACGCCCATTGAGGCCAGGTAGGCGGTGGCCTCAGGCACGGGGTGCTGGAGGGAGTGCTGGAGGAGGCGTGGGGGTGCGCGCCACAGAGCTGCAGCCTCCTATCCCTCCCGCCCTGCGCCACCGCTGCCACCAGCACATGCCCCCGGCTGGGCGCAGCAGCTGCGGGCAGGCGTCTGCGGTAGCGCAGGCAACCGAGTGGGAGAGCTCGGAGGCCACGCGTGCACCGTCCCAGCCACCCACCGCAGTGATCGGGCCGGTGGCACGCGCGCACCCGTGACGACACCACACGTGACATCATCACGTAGGCTGGGGCGCACGCGTGAGCACCAAAAACCCTGGCGCTGCCCCTGGGTGGGGAAGGGGGGTACCGGGGGAAATGAGGTGCCTTCCACAAGTTTTGGGGGCCATAGTTACCCTGGGTAGAGGCTGCGGGGGGAGGGAAGGAGGGAAAGCCAAAGGCAGGTGAGCCGATAAAGGGTTGTTGTGAGGTGAAATGGCTGAGGGGAACATGATGTGTTCCGCCCTGAGGTCCTTGGAGAAAGGGCAGGATAAAAACATGTGGCTTGATAGACTCGTTGGACTGCGCCACCTCCGTCAGATCTCGTGGGTGTGCCTTCCAAGTGCCACTGCCTGCTTTTGTGTTGGTTTTTCTGGACGCACCTCCAGCTGCGGGGGGACCCTTTACTTTTGCTTCTTTTGATGCCAAGGAAAATGCAGAAACTGTTGATTTGGCCTTCTGAATGCTGCTCTCCTCTGCCTCCCTCTTGGCTAGGGAGAACCTTCAGAAGCTCCCCCAGCTGGCTGCAATTCATCACAACAACTGCATGTACATTGCGCACCACCTCTTGACCCTGGGCCACCAGTTCCAGGGCTGCCTCAGCGGCCTCCCGTGCGACGGGGCTGCCACCTTTGTCGACCTGGTGCCGATCTTCAGGAGACTGGGTGAGTCTGCTGCCATCCTGCGTTCGCCTCCTCGTGGCGTGGGGCTCACCCTGAGGGTGGAGGCCGGCCCTGGGGCCCATGAAAATGCTCTGGGAGGACCTGGCAGGGACGTGCAACGTCTCAGGAAGTACATTTGGGGCAGATCCGAAAACCTCACCATGGTATTGTGAGTCCCGGAGGAGGAGCTGAGCTGCGGTGCTCCCAGGGCAACCCTGTCCACTCCTGCCCCCCCAGGGACAGAATGTTTCCTGGCCCAGATGCGAGCCCAAAAAGGAGAACTCCTGGAGAGGCTGTCGAGTGCAAGGAATTTCTCCACCGTGGACGATGAGGACAGCTACGCGGCAGCGAACAAAGCTGTGCGGCAGGTTAGCAGGGGCAGAGTGGGGCCAGGAAGGGCGCTGTCCTGTTACCCAGTCCCTGGCCTTGTGGGCCCTGTGTCTTGTGCGCCTCTCTGTGCAAGGCGGCTGTCCTGAGCAAATCTCGCAAAACGCCCTTGCGTGTCTCGCTGTAAGGCGATTCTGTTTCCTTCCAGGTCCTGCATCAGCTGAAGAGGCTTGGCAAGATCTGGCAGGGCATCCTCCCAGTGAACGTCTACTGCAAGGCCATGGGGACTCTGCTGAACACCGCCCTTGCGGAGATCATTAGCAGAATCCTTGCCTTGGAGGTGAGGACCAGGCGGCTCACAGGGGGCCTCTCCATGCGGCAGTTCTGCTCCTTCGACTGGGGCACCTGCCGCTCTTGGGGCAAGCAGCTTGGCTTTTGCCACCCCAGCCCTGGCGTGTGTGTGAGAGCAAATCGCCACGGCCCTTGAAGTCCTCCAGCCGTGTCTCCTGTCATTCCAACACTTGTAAGACTGGCAAGGCACGCACACAATGGAATTTGCATACTTGGGATTAAGATGCCTGCTTGTGGATTTGATTTGCGCTTGGGGCATTGTTCCCTTTTTAAAAAGAAACCAAAAGGAAACGTTAAACCAAACCAGGAGTATGTTTGGATTTCCTGAGGGACAGGAGTCTCTCTGCTGGCCTCATTTAGTTCTGATACACCGTCTTTTTTATTGCAAGGGAGATATGCAGACTCTGGTCCTCGGGTTGCAACTTCTACCCAAATGAGAAACTTTGATGGTAGAAATTAAGAATATGGGAAGGTAGGGTCAGAAACCTTGTCGAGGCGCTTGGTGAGATGTGCCTGCAGCTCAGCTTTTGCATAGCTTGAGAAAACTGCTTAGGGAGACCAGTTTGGCGTAGTGGTTAAGAGCAGCAGGACTCTAATCTGGAGAGCCGGGTTTGATTCCCCACTCCTCCCCTTGAAGCCAGCTGGGTGACCTTGGGCCAGTCACAGCTCTTTCAGGGCTCTCTCAGCCCCACCCACCCTACAGGGAGATTGCCATGAGGATAATAATGACATACTTTGTAAACTGCTCTGAGTGGCCATTAAGTTGTCCTGAAGGGTGGTATATAAATTGAATGTTGTTGTTGTTGTTGTTAAATGGGACAGTTTGCTTCTGGCCTGTTGGTGGGTTGATGAGGAAAGGGATATGGATTTCTGGAAAGTGGACTGGGAGGAGTGCCTCAGACCAGCCGTCTATCTGGCCCAGCAGCCTGTTTGCACAGTGGCCCGGAGGGTCAACCAGTGTGGCATAGAGACCAAGGTTCTGATACTGCCTCCGAGCACTCATAATCAGCCCCTGGCTGGTTGCCACTGATGGACCTACGTAGCCGTTGAATCTGGAAGGCTCTTTTCAGCAAGCCACCAAATAATCTATTCCCCCAGATTTCCTGTCTCATTTGCTTGTTCTGTGTCACGTTGCAGGATATCTCTGCCGAGAATGCAGACAGGCTGTTTGCGCTTTGCCAGATGATGGTGGAAGAGGGGCCCCAGGTGTTTGTGCCTCTGCCTGAAGAAAAGCACAACAGGCCCTTCCAGGAAGAAGTCCCGCTCTATGTACCCAAATGGATGATGTTCAAGGAGCTGATGTTGGTGCTACAGGCCAATCTACAAGAAATAATGGACCGGTGAGTGTGGCGTAGACGCTGCCTAGTTCTTTGGGGCGGCCAGATGGGAACAGAGACAACACGTGTACAAGACATTATGGCAGAAGAGCTGCAGCCCAGTACAGGCTTTTTCTGGGAGGGGTGCATGTTAAAAAGTGAGGTTCCTTTATGACTATACTACATTTGAAACGGGGCACAGAGCAAACATGCTAATTGGCATTTCTGCTACCTTTCAGATACAGATTTTTAAAATGACTTGTTCCTTCTGTGTCCTTTTTAGAAGGGTTTTAGAAAGAAAGCAAGGACTGGAAGTAAGAGGACAGGATAGGCGGGACAGAAAGGAGTGGCAGGGAACTGATGCCCCCTCCCAGTGGCGGGTTATGGACAGAAGGTTCCGCAGCCTCCTTTAATGCTCCAAGCTTCTGCCCTAGCCTCACCCCTGCGTTTTTTGAGTAACAGCCTTTCTCTATTTTGCTCCCAAGGTGGGCAGACAGCAAAGGGCCCCTGGCAGCAGAGTTCTCCCCAAGCGAGGTGAAGAATCTAATCCGAGCCTTGTTCCAGAATACAGAGCGGAGGGCAGCTGCCCTGGCGAAAATCAAATAGCTTTAGCGTCACACCTGCACCTGAAACGTCTTCCGGGAAGCGCAGTGGTCAGCCTGGGCTGTGGCCCCCACATTGGATTTGACCGTACCCCCTCCTCCCAGTTGACGAACTTCTCTGGCTTTGTGTGCAGCTACTTCCTGGAGACCCAAAGAAAGTGTATGGGGGCGGGGGTATCATTGTCTAATGCAATTATCAGGGCAGTGTAGCTACTTAATGCCTGACAGTACCTGGCCCTGATCCATCTGCTACTCAGAGGGAAATCCGACTTGTTGCGATTTCATTCCTGTTGTGGGTCTTTCCAACACTTTCATTTTCCGCTTTGGGTATTTGGAGGACCTCGTTTGGTCCCGGAAAACTCTTGGCCAGTGTGTTCTGGCACTCCCCCTGCCTGGGGGCACAGGCATTTCCGGCGTCCTGATAGAAAAGCATCTATGCAGCTTCTTTCAAGGTGTGTGGGGGGGTGCCCTTTGCATACAGTACCTCAACTCTTTCTTTTGCAACTGGCTTCTAAAGCCCCCAAGACTTGGGGGAAAAAAATCCCACGAATGGCCTTTTTAAGGCTCCGAAAGTGCCAAATGGCCAAAGTTTGCTAGCTACTTCCAGGTAGCCGCTTTGTTCCACTCATGGGCCATGTCGTTATTCAGAAGAGGCCACATCTGAACACTGTCCAGTTTAACTTGTTGGATCGGGCAGGCCTCTCCCACACCCACCCCCTTCTCCAAACCAGCCACATATATTTTGTGTACCGAGTGTGAGATCTGCGGTTTTGTTAAAATGGAAATCTTTTGTCTTTGGGGATCTAGACGGCACTTTCTATATAATAAAACCGAAGTCCTTTGGCACTTTAAAGACTAATGACATTTATTTCACTGTGAGCTTTTGTAACTCACAACTCCCTTAAGAGAGATAAGTAAAGGAAAATGGTACTGGGAAAACTTGTGTGGATGGTTGGGAGGCCGGGAGCCAAGGATTTGGTGGGAGTGACACGGCGAGTCTTTCAGGTCTAAATTCACAGTGTTAGGGGAAAATGGAGGAGGTGAAGTCGAAAGGAGACAATTGGCTAGTACGTGTGCTGGATGGTGAGTGAGGCCAGAAGTTCAAACAGAAAAACAATTAACTAATACTAGTAGAAGGTTGTAGACAAGACCAGGTTCTCTGGAAAAGTCAGTAATGCTAGGAAAAGTGGAAGGCAGTCAGAAAAGAGGAAGACCTGAAACGATAAAAGAAGCCACATCCTCCAGTTTGCAGGATCTGAGCAAGTCTGTTAATGAGATAAGACATTTTGGAGGTCTTTCATTCGTAGGGTCGCCATAGGGCGAAGGCAACTTGATGGCACATAATACACACAATAGAAGGTTGTAGTCTGATAAAACATGTAAAGAACACCCTGATGCATAAATAATGCCCAGAAAAGAGAGAGCATGCGTGCTTCATAGCTTTTGAAAATAAACCTCTATACCTAGAAGTTAAGCATCAGCCACCAGCTTGGTGCGCAGGGACTATGTCGGCTAAACAGAAGGGGTCGCACCAGCTTGTAAAGGGACAGTGCTGTGGGTGGGAGCTCGACTTTGGAACTGGGCTTGCATGCCAGTGCATCTCTCTGGTTTTGTGTTAGCTTTTCCGATTGCTGCTTTTGTGGGGAAGCGATTCTAATGCGCATATAGTTTCAGGTAGGTAGCTGTAGTCATCTGCAGTAGGACAGCAGGACTTGTGAGAGACCAACAAAATTTTCAGGATGGAAGCTCTCAAGAGTCAACGCTCCCTTCTTCAGATACAGGGAGGCGTGGAGAGATCCTGAGCTTCTACTCTGAAAATCTTGTTAGTCGGTAAGGTGTCGCTAGACACACTGTGTAATCTGCCTTGAGTCTCAGTGAAAAAGACGGACTAGAAATGACACACATACATAGGCTCAAATCCTAATGTGCTTATGGTAGAGCTTTACTGTCAGTGCTGCAAGCTGCTACCTAAAAGGCAGTCGGCTGATATGTGCTCATGTCAGTTTTTCTGAACCAATTAGGTCTTGCAGGACGTTGGCAAGGGAACAAGACAGTTGCAGCTTTTGCTACACGTGGCATTGCTGGGCTGTGGGAGAGCCAGCTTGGTGTAGTGGTTAAGAGCACAGGACTCTAATCTGAAGAGCCAGGTTTGATTCCCCACTCCTCTGCTTGAAGCTTAGTGGGGTGACCTTGGGCTAGTCACAGCTTCTTGGAACTCTCTCAGCCTCACCCACTTCACAAGGTGATTGTTGTGGGAATAACAACAACATTCTTTGTAAACCACTCTGAGTGGGCGTTAAGTTGTCCTGAAGGGCGATCTGTAAATCGAATGTTGATGTCGTTGCTGGGAAAGAGAAGGGAACCAGAAGCGCAGAAATGTGCACAGTTCGGAATTGTAGCATAGGCCGCAAGGCCATAACTGGTGGAGGGTTGTGGATGTTTTTTTTCCCATGAAATGTTTGGCTCGCCACCATATTTATCTACGTTGGACAAGTGTTTTGTTAACATTTCCTTGTTCGAGTTTAAGGTGGAGGTGAGACATCCTCTTTGGTTTAAATCCAGTGTTTATATTGAATCATCTTGATGTAAATACTTCTAGAGGTAAATACTTTCACGTGGGTCCCTGCAGCCTGGCCCCTCTCCGGTTGCATGGGGAGCGGGGGGGGGGGCGTCTTTTCCCGAAGAGCCCCCAGGGCTTTAGGGAGGGGCTGTAGCTCAGAGGCAGAGCATCTGCTTGGCGTGCTGAACTTTGTAGGTTCAGTCCCCAGCATCTGTAGCTGAAAGGATCAGGGAGTGGTGGTGTGAAAGAGCTCTGTCTAAAACTCCGGAGATCTGCTAATCTGAGTAGACAGTACTGATTTTGATGGGCCAATGATCTCAGTTGGTGTAAGGCAGATTCCTTTATGGGTGTGATGTCTTTGGTGGTGACCTCTGGGTCTGAAAGGTGAAGCATTTTATTTCACCTCATATGAAACATGTTCTGTGGCTCACAACACAGGCAGCATAACAGTAAACACCAGCCAGAAATAAAGGAAACCAGCAATGAAAACCTGGGAAAGGATAACCAGCCAGCGATCAAGAAGAGCACTCGGCAGTCAGCCATGAAACACAACCCCTCTAGCACCCCAAAGCCCACTGAAAACACATGGGATTTCCAGCAGGCAGAAAGAACCCTGGCGAAGGTGGTGCGAAGGTGGCCATCTTCAGCAGCCGTGGCACTATTGATGAAAAGGGCCTTGTGTTTGGGGCTGACTTCTATGCACACGGAGAGGGAGCTCTGCCCTTGATCTCCTTGGCGGAGTGGTTCTGCATGGGAGAAGATGGATTTTGAGGAACCCTAGTCTTAGAGAACTTGAGAGCTGTAAAGGTGAAGGCCAGCACATTTTGAACTGGGCCCAGATGTGAGCTTGTAACTAATGGCACTGGTAAAACATTGCAGACACACACTTATTCCTGGGGCAGCTGCATTCTGAACCAGTGGTATTTTCTGAATACTGTTCTAAGTATTCTTGAGGCCAGATTAATCTCTCTAGGAAAGAGTTTAGCTTGTAAAAGATCCAGAGGAGTTAGCCCTGTTGGTCTGTAGTTGCAAAATAGTAAAGAGTCCAGTAGCACCTTTAAGACTAACCAACTTTGTTGTAGCAAAAGCTTTTGAGATTCTCGAAAGCTTATGCTGCAAATGATGCATCTGACGAAGAGAGCTGTGGTTCTCAAAAGCTTATGCTACAAACGCAGCTGATGAAGAGAGCTGTGGCTCTCGAAAGCTTATGCTACAATAAAGTTGGTTAGTCTTAAAGGTGCTACTGGACTCTTTACTAGCTTGTCAAAGGCATCTTGGGCCACTGCTATCGCCTGCCCACTACAATAGTAGCTCTTTATATGTAGCATGTACATCATGTCCCTCCTCTGCAGGGCTCAGGCCCAAAGTACACGTTTGGTTTTTTAACATGTTGGGTCAGGGTTCCCCAGATCTAACCTGAGTTCCCTGCAGACACAAAGCAGCTGCAGGGAATGGATTTTAAAAAAATAAACGAGAGCCCCAACAGGCTTGGAAGGCCTCTGTAGCGGAGTGCGTGTTCCTGTCTCCCACCTCAAGCTGTCTTCCTGCACAGAAATAGTGCGAGGGGGAATTATTTCCCTTTTTTTGCTGCTTCACTTGGAATTTGGCAACTTTATTTTTAAAAAGCCATTCCCCGTAGCTGCTGTGTGTCTGTGGGGAACCCAGGCCCAGCTTGCTAAAAAACCTGAATATGCATTTTGACCCTCAGAATGGGATACATCTAGTTCTGCTAGAACATGAGGTTGTAGAATACAGCTTAGCTGAAACATGACGGAAGGCTAGGGAAACAATAGCTCTAATGTGCCAGGTAGATTTACTTCAGAAAACCCGGTGGCCCAGAAGACCAACAGTGCAAACCTAAGCAAAGTTAAATCAGTCTAGGCCCGTTGATTTCAAAGGGTTTAGACTGGAGTAACTCTTCTTAGGATTGAACTGCGAATCTGTGTTCCGTGTGTTTTTCGCTGTGCTCTACACAGTCTTCCTTGCAGTTGCTTAAATGACTTTGTTGCAAACAGTGAGACTGTCCTAATAGCGCGGTCCCCCCCCCTCCACCCAGTCCTTCCTCTGCCAGTTGCAGCAAGCAGACCTGCCTTGCCGTGACTGATCAACTCTCATTCCCCAACTGATACCAACTTCATGTCCTGCAGGGACGCTGATTTAGGACTGTTTTCTTGCATTGTAATTGATACCAGCGCGATAAAACATTGATAGGAGAAACAGGCAGCGTTAAGCTAGAAGTTGGAGTAAAAATACCTTGACCTTGTCAGGGTCAGGAACTGTTCTTGCTTCTGTTCCCTTATTTCTTATGGGGCAATTGTATTGCCACCACACAATTTTCTACAATGCCGTAATCTTCAGGAATGCAACTGCTGTGCTTGATTTTCTCCTCCTCCGTTTGATTCTCACAGCTCCCCTGTGAGGCTGGCTCGGCTGAGAGAGACTGGGCCAATGATTTGCATGACTGAGTAGGAATTTGAACACGGATCTGCCCAGACTTAGAGCAGCATTCTTAGCTACTAGGCCGCATCGGCTGTCACAGGAAGAAAGTGCAAGTTTATTCTTTCTGCAACAGGTTTGGGTGCTGGGTTGAAAGTGTGCCAAGGTAGAAACTCTTGCATACCCTGGTGAAGCCTTGTATAAACATCTGAAATAAATCTGTGCTCATCTCTGCCTGCAATAGTGATGAAGATTCAAAGAGCTGCGCCAGCATCTTAAATGTGCCTTCTGCGATTTACGGCTCATTGGTTTCAGTAGCTGAATCCTCTCCTTCCCGTGGCTTGCCACAAACGACTTGGTTTCCCCCTAGGGGCAGCTGCTTGCTCTTCCCAGCCCATGAGCCCCCAGCCTGTGATTTTTGCCATGTCAAACTAGCATTCACGGCTAGGGCTACGTGTCGATTTTCCCAGGAGATACTGTCTCCTCCTATGTTTTATGTGTGCAGTAGGATTTGTTAAGCACTTCCTTGTTCCTTGAAAGTCTCATCAGCACCTGAAAAAGAAAACACGGCTGTGTCTCCGAACCCTGTTTTGCTTTATTTGCCTCATAAGAACAGTTGGGGGAATGCAAATGAGCCAGTCCCCTAGCCAAGCAGCTTTTCTGTCTGTAGAAGAGACGGTGGTTATTTCTGCTTAAGTCTCCCCCAGTCCTCCCCCTCTGCTGACCCACAGAGAGTCTTCATCAGGCTTTGTGAGCTGCAGCAGGAGGGGAAGGCGGGACTTCACTCACCGGATAAAGTCCCTGGGTGGCTGGATTCACACCCGTAACTTCAGGGGATTTGGCCTCTGAACTTGTGCAAACTCCTGTTTAGAGGTTTCCTTCTTCTGCTCCCTAAAGGCTTGGTGTGGCAGAGGGGCAACAGTCATGTTAACAGAAACGAATAAAACAGATGCCTTTGACGGTATCTTAAGTACACTGGTAAAGAGTCCAGTAGCACCTTTAAGACTGACTAACTTGATCGTAGAATAAGCCTTCGAGAACCACAGCTCTCTTTGTCAGATGCATCTGAGGAAAAGAGCTGTGGTTCTCGAAAGCTTATGCTATAGATGCATCTCACAAAGAGAGCTGTGGTTCTCGAAAGCTTATGCTATAGATGCATCTCACAAAGAGAGCTGTGGTTCTCGAAAGCTTATGCTATAGATGCATCTCACAAAGAGAGCTGTGGTTCTCGAAAGCTTATGCTACAACAAAGTTGGTTAGTCTTAAAGGTGCTACTGGACTCTTCTGCGGTTTTTTCGCAACGTTCCGGGGCGTTCCAAATGAAGGTGAGTAGTAGTGTGGAAACGGCCAAGGTGAGCTCCAGTTCACTGGAGATGTGGAATATGGCAGCAGCCACCAGGTGGCACCATTGCCCCAGTCTGCCATAAAGACCCCCCCATGCCCCTTGAAAGCTGCTGGCAATGCCACCTGAAAACGGGTGCAGAAAAGATGGCAAGGAGCAGGCATTTTTTCTAGCCTGTATTCCCACCCCACCCCCACTCCTGATCCAGGACAGGTGCCATTCTATGAATACCTTAATAATAGCATTCGTATCTGCTGGACAGTTACCAAAATAGTGTTTTAATTAAGCAGAGCAGAGAAGGGGCTTTGGGTCTTCAGAGAGAAAGAAGCTCTGGTTAACTGACCAAACCTCAAAAACGCAACTAATAACCGGGATTTACTGCAAGGTGTTAGGCAAGGAGTGGCGCTCAGTCCCTAGCGCATGACGTAGGTCTGTGGATGAAGAACAGAGGCGGAAGGTGGAAGAGACTTTTCAGATGCCAAGGCTGGGGGCTTCCCTTCTTTGAGCTCCCGTCCCTTCGTGGTTCCAGGTCGTGTGTCCCCGTCTGCCTCCGAGAGAGAGGTTCTCATTGCGGGATCACCTTTTGGCCGTTAATAGTTCTGGAAGACAACAGCACCATTCTCTCAGATGCTGGCCCCCCATAAATAAAGCAAATGCTGACTTTGCGGGACCTGGACGTGTTGGTCCTGGTCCCCAATGCCCCAATATCTGGGACTTCTTGTGGCTAAGCCACCACTTTTCAACAGAGTGGTGTTTACGTAAGGCCAGGCCAAGTCCTGGGAAGTGCTGGCAGAAAAGGGTAAGGAAGGGCCACTTTGACCTGATGCTGACCCAGCTGTGCCTCAGTTGGCCTGTTGCTTTCTTAAGTCTCTCCCTCCCCGTGCACATGATGACACACAAGCGTGGAAACAGCTTGCACAAATCAGTTCTGTCTCCCCTAGCGTAATGTACGAAGAAGCTCCATCTCTTCTATGCAGTGTAGCTACTGGAGGAACCGGGAAGGAATGTTTTGCCACAGTTCTAGACAAGAGCATCACTTTCCCACTCAATATTTTTATGATGAAGTGAGCCCATAGATCAGTGGTGGGGCACATGAGCTGCACACAGCATACAGTCTCTGGTTAGCAGATCTCAGGAAAAGCTTTTCTCAGCCTGAAAGCCACAGCTACTCCACATGGGCAGTACGGAGTCTGTCTGTTCCTATCTGGTCAAGGTGCCTTTACAGGGGAAGATAAGTTCATTGTGTCTTCAAAAACTACAAGTGGTAAAATCTCAAGATTTGTCAGCGTTCTTTTTCCACAGGGAGGGGTTTTTAACATCTGTGGTGGATATTGGGGTGGACATGTGGATCAGCCACTTTTCACTAACACTTGAGGGCCAGTTTGGTGTTGCAGTTAAGAGCAGCAGGACTCTAATTTGGAGAGCCAGGTTGGATTCCACGCTCCTTCGCTTGAAGCCAGCTGGGTGACTGTGGGTCAGTCACAGCTCTCTCAGAGCTCTCTCAGCTCTAACAAGCACAGGGTGATTGTTGTGAGGATGATAATAACACACTTTGTAAACTGCTCTGAATGGGCGTTAAGTTGTCCTGAAGAGTGGTATATAAATTGAACCAGAGGAGTTCGCCAAGTTAGTCTGTAGTAGCAAAATAGTAGAGTCCAGTAGCAGCTTTAAGACTAAACAACTTTATTGTAGCATAAGCTTTTGAGAGCCACAGTTCTCTTCGTCAGACGAAGTTAGTCTTAAAGTGGCTACTGGACTTTTTACTATATAAATTGAATGTTATCAACATTATTATTATTGTGTGAATTGGCTCTTGCTGTTTGCTAACAGATGAGTAACTTGTGGGCTCAGCCCAGCTTCCCCTCCCTCATTGCCCACTTACCTCTATGACATGATGTATCCAATCCAGAAATTCCATCACTTTGGTGTAAAGGACAGGATGGCCGGGCTGTGCACACTTAGAGCCCCAACTTCCAATTCCAACCAAGTGCCACGTCTGCTCGTGCTGGCAAATCAGTGGTTCCGCATTGTTTCTCTGAAAAGAAAGGCATTGTGAGTATCTAAGCCTGAAATGCACAATTTCAGGCTTAGACCATTGAATATGTGTTTAGTAAATGGATTTTTAAAAAGAATATGCCTCGAAATGGGAATAGAGGTACCGAGTGCTAGACACACAGCTCCATTTAGCAGGAGATACTCCCAGAGTCTTTTGTGGCAGTAGATCCAGAGGAGTTAGCTGTGTTAGTCTATAGCTGCAAAATAGTTAAGAGTCCAGTAGCACCTTTAAGATTAACCAACTTTATTGTAGCATAAGCTTTCGAGAGCCACAGTTCGTCAGATGCATCTGACGAAGAGAGCTGTAGCTTTCAAAAAATAAAGTTGGTTAGTCTTAAAGGTGCTACTGGGCTCTTTACTATTTTGTGCCAATGTTTCGCAGTTTGTTTTTGGCATCTCAGGGTAGCAAGAAGAAGGGTGCTATCGCCAGATGGAGACTTGAGATGGCTGTAGGTTTTTTTCAACCTCTGGATGGGGGGACCAAGAGGAACACAGAAGGGCTTGTGAGCCTGTTCCTTCTCACAGATTAACAGATTTTCCAGGGCAAAGACTCAACAGTCTTTGATACTTGAGCCTCTTCTTTTGATATGTCCACCTCATTGGGCTACTAGCCAGGCTCTAGTCCTCAGGTGTTGCGCTGAACTACTAGCCACCTATGTATGCCCCTGCAAGCACAAGGCCTCTCCCACCGTTTACCTGGCAGGCATCAATGCTTTCATCCAGGTAGCTGGCACACAGCATCTGGGCCGTGAGCTCACCTGCATGTGCGCAGGAGCTGTTGCATTTCTTGGTACTGATCAAAGTGGCTGGCACTTCCTCTGGCTTCTCAGCTGCTTGGGCTGAAAAACAAACAGTAGCATCCTCTCATATGCTAGTATCAAATGAAATGAATGCTGGGAAGCGATCCACAGGGCCAGTTGGAGTGTGTGTGTGTGTGTGTGTGTGTTGCCTCTGCTTCAGTGTGGGGCCGTGTGGTGGTGGTGAGAAACCATGACTGGAATTAAGCCAGTTAATTTGTACATACTGTATTCTGAGATGGATGTGGTTGATTTAGGCTCCATCTGCACAGGACAAGGGACTTGAGTGCGTTGGGGAGCAACTCAAGTGATAAATAAATCGTTATATAGGCCCCAGAAACCTAATTAAAGGATTCCATGTTTGGGCCCATTAGCAACTTTAAGACTAACCAACTTCAAGATGCATCTAATGAAGAGAGCTGAGGTTCTCGAAAGCTTATGCTACAACTAAGTTGGTTAGTCTTAAAGGTGCTACTGGACTCTTTACTATTTTGCTACTACAGACTAACACGGCTAACTCCTCTGGATCTATGACTATGTTTGGGCCATTAACAGAGTCTATCATTTGGCAGAGGATACTTGATTAGAGGTGGCTGTGATCTGGTTCTGCTGGCTGGTGTGTGTTCAAGACAGAAAATAACAAAGCATACACTTGCTTATACTGAGAAAGAAAGTAAGAGTTCTTTATTGTAGGAACGTCATACTCTGATAGGAAAGGAGGAGTGATAGATCCTAACTACCTATCTAGTCTAAGGATGGACATGGATGCTAGAACAAGTCCTGCATCCATGCTTCCAAGATGGAAGGAGGAGGGAGAAATGGTGCTTGGAATAAACCCAGGAAAAGAAGAAAGAGAGGGAGGAAGTCAGGAGGAGGAAATTGTGAGAATTGCAATCTACATATCAAAGGGAGAGGCAGAGCAGTAAAGAGAGTGCCCTGACCTCTCAATCTAACTGTTCGGTTTGTCCCCCTCTGAACCTGAGGAAAGGGACAGCCCTGAATCCTCCTCTTCCAGCAACAAGGACTTTGCATCACATCATAAGCATCATGGGAGTTTTGCGCCTCCCAGATGCATGCTGGCTCTTTTCTGTTTGCAGTTACAGAATGCAGGGAGAAGCAGCTTTAGCTCCCACCTCCACCTTTTCAAGTCTGTAAACCGCCCCATGAAGCCACAATTGGCTCTGTTTTAAAAATCTTCCTTCTGTAGCTATGCATAAGTTTCACAATGGAACCTGTAGTGGCTCCAAGGGACATTAGAAAATGCAAAGACCAGGTGGGGTGGCTAAAGCTGCTTTTCCCTGTGTGCTGTGGAGGCACAAAACTCCCATTGCACGTGGGATACAAATCTATTGTGTTGTTCCGCAACGAACATGAGGGCATTATCACGTGCAGGTGGAGCCTCAGGGACTAGTGAATGTGTATCTTTGACAGCACATTTGGCTCTCCGCTGCTTGCTGTTGATCTTTTGGGTCCGTTTGTGTCTTGTATGTGTTACTTGATTTCCTTACGCTAGTTACAATGCAGTTATAGTTCAATGTATAGTGTTGAATGATGAATAAAAACCATCCAAACATACATCTATTTATTTTACAGGGGGGAAACTGGTGCAAGAGAATAGAAAATGGTGCCAAAATAAACAAAAAACCTGTTTAATTTGCTTTGTGGAACAGTGAGATGGAAACAGGCTCTGGGCCGTCTGAGGTCAAAACTGGGTTTATTGGGTCAGAGGGGGCTTGTGGGGTGCTGTGCCTGCTATCCTGGCAGATGCTCACCATTTTCTGACCCTGTGAAGTCCCGTCCTGCGATCCAGCACCTGCTGCCAGTGGGCATGGTTTGATGGTACCAAGGCAAACAAATTGCCTGGGACGTCTCTAAGGAGGGAGGGAGAGAAAGGAGATTATTCCAGACATGCCTCAAGGGAGGCGTAAACTGCTGATGCAAGAGCACCTTACAGGTCCCACCTTTGTTTTTGTGCAGAAGCCAAATTTGTGCCAGAAGGACTTAGATGTGTCACTTTCTAAAGAAACAGGATTAGTGATGCCCGTCTGGGAAAGCAGAATGTTTACACGTGCCCAGCCTGACAGAACAGGATATCAAGCAAGCAGGAGTTCTTCCATGTAACTCTTTCAAAGTCATCCTCTAAAAACTAGTGATTGATGTAAATGGCATTTAGGGAAGCCAGACCTGTCAGCGCAATCCCCTTGGGTGGCAAGATCTGTGCGTGACTACTGATCGGTAAACACCTCTGTCAGTTACCTTTGTGTTAAGTCCCCCTCCCTCTCTCTGACTTCATTAGCTGGATAGTTTGGCACCAAAATAACACCCCAGCCCAATTGTTTCCTAACGTTAACCTGATCAGATTTCTCAGTTTGGATTAGTTATAACAATGTTACAGAACAGCAGGATATGAGTCCGGTGGCGCCTTAGAAACCAAGATTTTCAGAGAAAATCTGGGAGCTCTGACTCTCAAAAGCTTACACTCTGAAAATCTTGTTGCTCTCTAAGATGCCATTGGACTCAAATCTTGCTGTTCTACTGCAGACCAATATGGCTACCCACCCAACCAGGGCTTTTTTTCTGGGAGTTCTGGTGGAACTCAGGACCTCAGGACCGCACAATGACGTTATTTTGGGTTAGCTGGAACAAGGGGAGAGTTTTTAAAAGTTTAAATTGCCCTCAGCGAAAGTGGTCACATGGCCAGTGGCCCCGCCCCCTGATCTCCAGACAGAGGGGATTGGCAATCTCAACTCCCCTCTGTCTGGAGATCAGGGGGCGGGGCCACCGGCCATGTGACCACTTTCAAGAGGTGCCGGAACTCCGTTCCACCGCGTTCCCGCTGAAAAAAAGCCCTGCACCCAACTAATGTTAAAGAACATACTGTTTAACTTTTTTTTTTCAATCTGGATTTTGATTAGTTAATATCTGCATGGGCACTTCTAATTTCCTGGGATGCTCTGAAGTACGGGGGCAGTAGATTTCAGAAAAGCCTTCACAGAGCTGGCACGTTCAGAGTTTCAGAAGGTCCCTTATTTGGGAAATCTGGTGCCGATTCTTGCTGGGAGCTGAGGACCCTCTCTGCATTCCCTTTTGGCGCCGTTGTCTGAGCCGGTTGTCTTTGAAGCAGCTGTTCTGCTCCTGAGGGTTTGTGCAGGTAGCTTTAGCTCTAGAGTCCCCTGCCCAGGTTTCTCTTCCCCTTCCCTTCTTTGCAAACACAGTCTGGGCAGTACCCCTTCCCCACTTGCTCAGAGTCGCCGTGCTCAGCCCTTCACAGCAGATGGAGCTCACCTGAGAAATTCAAGGGCTCCTTCAGTTTCAGCATTGCGATGTTGTAGTCCCGACTCTGGCCACCATAGCGGGGGTGGGGGAGGACCTTCTCCACGGCAGTGCCCATCTGCTCCTTGATGCCAACATGGGCTATGAGCCTGCCCTGGACCGCTTGCCTGGGATCAAACAAGCAGCCTCAGAGCTCGGCCTTCCAGCTCTGTTGGTCCCTCCTTGGCTTCCAAATGAATTCCACTAGAGCCATTGAGGGGGGGGGGGGAGGCTAGCCAAGTCCTCAAGGCTAGCAAAGCCCTTCTCCAATTGTGCCACTCGACATGGAGGAGCCAAGAAGTTCAGAAAATGGGAGAAGATGCTCAGCTAGTCTGCTTTGCCTCTTCTGAGAAAAGGGGGCTGCCCCTGCAGGGGCCTTTCCAGGGCCACCCAAAGTTGCAAAGGCCTGGCTGATACCTGTAGGAGAAGAAGGGTGTGGAATGGGCTACACAACAAGCTGCGGGTGGGGGGGGGTATTCCTGTTCTGACTGCTCTTTAGCATTCAACACTTCAAGCAAAGAAGGAAAGTGGTGCAGCTTGGAGAAAGTCTCTAGCGAGGGTTGCTGCTGCCAGCCTCCAGGTGGTAGCTGGAGATCTCCCGGAATTACAACTGATCAGTTCCCCCCGGAGAAAATGGCTGCTTTGGAGGGTAGACCCTATGGAATTATACCCAGCTGAGGTTCTTCCCCTCCCCAGACCCCAACTTCTCCAGGCTCCATCTTCAAAATCTCCTGGAATTCCCCAGCTTGGAGCTGGCAACTCTATTTCTAGCCCTTTATGCTGATTTTCTGTTTGCAGGGAGTTTTAGGCGGGCTCACATTTTGGCATTAATTTCTCATAGGATTGCCGTCCTTCAGGTGGGTACCACACCTAGGTGTGGTTTCACACCTAGATCACTGAGGCTTTAGCGGTCTTTACCAGGGGAGCCTCTCTTGCTTGTATACTTCAGGTGGGGCTGGAGTTCTCCTGAAATTTCAAAGAGAAATTCCTCAGGAGGAAACAGCAGCACTGGAGGGCAGATTTTACGCCATCACATCCCTGCTGAATTTCCTCCACTGTCTCTGATCTCCATCTCTCTCATCTTCTGCCCCCAAACCTCCAGGAATTTCCCTACTTGGTTGGCAACCCTAGCTTCTCCACTTGCTGTCTTACATGGTGCAGCCCAGTTCTATGTCTGCAGCATTTCAGCTCCCCATTCACTTGCACGTATAAAGCAGGCCTGACGTAGCCTCCCTGGGGCCGGTTCACCAATCTCTTTTTCCTCATTCTGGCGTATTCAAACCATAATCCTGCTTCCTGCCTTTCCCCCAGGGAGGTACCATGGGACCATCACTCTGAGGCTGCCGATGGCAGCTGCTCTCGAGTCTTTGTGGTCCCTGCTAACAGTGGTTGCCAGCCTCTGGGTGGGTCCTGGAGATCTCCCAGAATTCCAACTGATCTCAGACTACAGAGATCTTTTCCCCTGGAGACAATGGCTGCTTTGGAGGCTGGACTCTAAGGCATTGTACCCCGCTGAGGTCCCGCCTCTCCCTTCCTCTCTTTAAACTCTGCTCTCAACAGGCTTCGCCCCCAAATCTCCAGGAACTTTCCAGCCAGGAACTGGCAACCCTAGAAGGGATCCGCTGCACCGTGCTCTAAAACGTATCTGTACATCAGAAAAGGCAGCAAAGATCTCCTCGCTCAGCCAGAAGTAACCGCCTGCCCTCTCCCCTGTGCTTGGGTGTAGACTTGCTCCATCTTACTTGTACACGCAGTGGGCAGCTGTAATGATCCATTCACGTGACAGCACTGATCCTGCACAGACATGTCTGGTGCTGAGGTGGAGGCTGGCTCCCCATGGCCAGTGGCCCAAAGGGGCCTCACTGCGTCCCTTGGAGAGGGAGCCACATTCTGTTGTGGGACGACAAGAAGAAGAAGACTTTGCTAGGAGTTAGGGAGGCCTAAGGGAGAGATGCCTCTCAAATCACGCAGCTTCCCCTAAAAAATAACCACATCAAGAACAACTTCCCTGTTCCCTATCAGGGCAATTCTGATCCCAAAGCAAAAGGGACCCTCCTTTCTGCCAGAAACTTATGTTTTCACCAGTTCAGAACCCAGTGCCCTTGTTCTGGGCTGGTCGATCCAATGCAAGGTTGTTTCTTCCAACTTATCGTCAAAGTCTTTAGCGTCATGTTCTATGATTCTACCTATGAAAAACTGAATTACTCGGAGTCTTCCCATCCAGTGAAATGTTTTAGATTCTGGCAAAATTCTTTCCTGCTGGAAAGTACAAGTTTTTAGCTTTGTGTTACAGCAAAGCATTTCAGCAAGACTCATGAAATGCCTGTTCCAGACAGCAGCAGCAGAGGAGCAGGTTCTGTGGTCCATTTCTCCTTCACGTACCAGCCCATTCATTCAACCCATGTCTCTATTGTCTCTTCCCCTCCCGCTCCCCTTCCCCACTTCACAGCACTCCTTGCCTAAAAACTGCTGCTAACAATCAACTACAGGATGGAGAATGAAGTGTGAGCACTTCTGCAAAGAAGCAATTCGGCAGAAGAATGCCCACGGCTACTCTGCCTATAATTGATTTTGCAGATAGACTTTGCTTTGCCTTAGATTTTGTTATGACAAGGTTTTTTTCAGGGGGGGGGGGACTGGATATTAGCAGCTGCTGTGATGTCAAGTGTGCCTATAAAGCAAAATCCCTCTGTGTGGATCAGTAGAAGCCAAAGAAGAGGACATCTGAGTGCAGTACAGGCTTCCTGAACCAAGGCTCTTACCAGAACATTTTAGGGCCACAACTCGTCCTGAAGGGCACCTGCTCCTAAAGGGGGGAAAAAAAACTCCTGCAGTTAAACTGTAAAGCACAAATAACATTTCTTCCTAGGCAGGGCTTTTTTTCTAGGAAAAGAGGTGGTGGAACTCAGTGGGTTGCCAGCACATGGGGCAACTCCTGGCAGGAGGTGGTGCCCCTGGTACCACATGCGCACGTGCAAAGTGCACGCACGCATGCTCCCAGGACCGCACAATGACATCACTTTGGGTCAGCTGGAACAAGGGGGGAGTTTTTTAAAGTTTAAATCTCCCTTGGCAAAAATGGTCACATGGCCAGTGGCCCTACCCCCTGATCTCTAGAAAGAGGGGAGTATAGATTGCCCTCCATGCAGCAGTGCAGAGGGCAATCTAAACTCCCCTTTGTCTGGAGATCAGGGGGCGGGGCCACTGGCCATGTGACCATTTTCAAATGGTGCTGGAACTCCGTTCCACCGCGTTCCAGCTGAAAAAAATCCCTGTTCCTAGGCATTGGCAAGCTGGAAAATCACTTTAAGAAATCGTCTTACTGTTCATGCCACCTACAAGTAGGGCATGGACACTCCCTTTGTTATCGCCTCCTTCCCAGCCACTGATATAAAAAGGTACATTGCCTCTCAATGTGGAGGTTCCATCTAGCCATCATAGTGAGGGGTCTTTGATGGCCTTGTCCTCCATAAGATTTCTAATCCCCCTGTTCTAGCGCAGTCGGGGGTATTTGTGAATTTCCTGCATTATGCAGGGGGTTGGAATAGATGACCCTAGAGATACTTTCCACCCCTGTGATTCTATGTTCTGGTCTTTTGTCTGTTAAATGCCCATTTAAGATACATGGAAAAATCCAAGGCGGGCAAGGAAGGGGGGAGTAATTTTTTTTTTTTTGGAAAGTCCACTGTCTGTGAAAGGCCACCTTCCATCTAACAGGCTCTGCTCCACTGGCCACCCACCTGATTTGCAATACATCTTCAATGTTTCCTTTCCAGTTGGGTGAAAGCTGGGCAAAGGCTCGGGCATTATTCACTTTCACGTCTGTCAGGTTCACCCCTTTGTGGTGGGTGAGTCTGTGGGAGTGACGGACAGAGCTTGAGAGTGTGGCTTCGTCTCAGCAAAACAGAGGGGCTGGTGTGACCCGCAGAGTGAGCCGTGCCAGCCAGACACAATCGCCCCATGCCAACCGGCCCTTCCACCCGTTCTCCTGTGCTGCTCCTTGTTCCTGGAACTCCCTCCCCAAACACATCTGCGAAGCCTTTTCTTGCTTAAATCTCTCATCCAAACCCACTTTTGGGGGGTGTGGGGGGGGTAGGTATTCATTCATTCATTTTAAACTTTTATACCATACAAGTCACAACTTAGAAGACACACAAGGCATCAAGATAAAGCAATGTACGATCAAAACACCCAGTACAATAAAGTATATTAATGATAAAAAATCAGGCTGTGAAGATCATAAAAAACAGCAGTAACAGGAGATGCTAGGGTTGCCAGTCTCCAGGTCGTGGCTGGAGATCTCCCAGAATCACAACTGGTCTCCAGGCCACAGAGATCGGTTCACCTGGAGAAAATGGGGGTGGACTCTATGGAATTATGCCATGCCAAGGTCCTTTCCCTCCCCAAACCCCACTTTCTCCAGGTTTCTCCAGGTTTCGCCCTTGAGATCTCCAGGTATTTCCCAACTTGGAGCTGGCAACCCTAGGAGATGCCATAAGACCCAGTCCGGTCAATTGGAGCAGCAGCCATAAAAAGCAATGAAACTCCTGGGGGCGGAAGGTTTTCAGCAGGCACCTCCAACTAAGTCGACCTGGATCTTTGCTCTGTAGGGAGACAGTTCTAGAGATGGGGGGCCAGCACTGAGAAGGCCTCCGCACGGCAGCCAGGCATTGCCTTTCACCTCCTGGGCCCTCTTCAAACGATCATAGCTGCTGAGATGGAGCAGGTGATCCTTCGTGAGTCCTGCTCCAAGGCTTTAAATGTAACAAGCAGCACCTTGAGTTGCACCCCAAAGTGGACAAGCAGCCAGGGAAGCTTTTATAGAAGGGGGGCAAGTGGGCCAGTCTGATTTGCACAATTTAAGGTCTAAGCGAAAACCAAGGCTGGTGCAACGTCTGGGCATGCCATGGGGTAGGAAGGGCAGGCTTACCGCACATGGCCCAGTTGCCGGCAGATCCACGTCCCCAGTGCGACGTCCCAACTGTCGTGACATACCAGAAGCCAGCTGGGTTGGCCCCCTGTCTGCACTTCCAATAAGAAGGTATCTCTGTTGACTCTGAAAGATACTGAAACCATTGGGTTAAAAACTCAACCTAGGGGACCTGATTATCCCTGCTTTTCTTCAGTGACTGTAAGGAGCCTGTCTGAACCGTTTGGGACAACCTTCAAGAATGTTTGTTTTTTGCAGTTCTATCCTAGTCCCCCACTTCCTCGAATGCACGGGAAACGCAGGGCCCAAGGCTGTCTGGTAGGAGATTGGCCTACTAAACATGTGCCCTTGCCAATTGCCAGGAATGTCCTTTGGGACTTTCTCTGTGAACCATTTGGGGGTGTTCTCAAGGTTGCTTTCGGGAGGGAGGAACCCTGGCTCAGTGGCAGAGCATCTGCCTTACATGCGGAAGGTCCCGGGTTCAATCTGCTGCCTCTCCAGTTAAATGGATCGGACCCAACAGTAGTTCACGTGAGATCCTGGAGAGCTGCTGCCAATCGGAGAAGACAAGACTGACCTTCACAGACTGAGAGCCAAGCTACAAGTGACGCCTGACACAGGTTGGACACTTGTCAGCTTCCCTCAAGTTTTGATGGGAAATGTAGGCCTCCCGGTCTTGCAGCTTGGCTCTCCGACTGCTGTCCAATGGACTTTTCAACTCTCACTTGTCCAACATTCCGCCAAGCTGACGGTTGCATCTGATGAAGAGAGCGGTGGTTCTCGAAAGCTTATGCTACAGTAAAGTTGGTTAGTCTTAAAGGTGCTACTGGACTCTTTTCTATTTTTGCTACTACAGACTAACACAGCTAACTCCTCTGGATCTATATAACCAAGTGAGACCACCATGCATTTCTATGAAGGAATGTGATTATGGCGCTGAATGGAGAAGCTCTTATTGATACCGGAGTCCCCAGCTGATGCCTTTTAGTAAACCCTGGATTGAAGCAAGTGCATTGAAAGAGAGATCCATGTATACCTATGCAACCTGGCTGCATTTTTTGGACCATGTTAACTATTTCAGTGGCACCCCCAGTAAGCGAACTACCTGCATCTTTTTTTATTAAGCCCTTCTCACAACTGCCTCAGTAGCTGAATGTATTTAGTTGAAGAATCTCAATTTAGCAGCAGAAATTGTGAAACAAAAACCTGCCGGTAGTCTATCTTCTGTAGTTGGATTTCCCTGGAAGCATGAGATGCTCTAATTAAATTTGCATAAGCAACCAAAACAGCCTCCAGGCTGGGAATACATGGTGGGAGGCACAGTGTTGCTCAAGGCCCCCCACTGAGGAGAGGAAGGCATTTCAGGGGAGGAGAAGATGGGGAGATTCCAAACCTTTCTGGCTGCCGGCTGTGCCAAAGGGGACTCCTTCCTCCTCTTCTTCCTCTTCTTCGGTAACATCTCTGCACCGTGTTAGAAGTGCCTGTGTGTCCTGGAGTGGGGGTGTCTCTGGAAGGGGAAGGGGCTTCAGCAGGTGCTTTGCTAAGGGACAAAGGAGGGGGCAATAATCCAACAGTGTTCCAAAGGGGGATGCCCCCCCCCCGGGGGAAGGTTCTCTTCTGGCTGCCTCGAGCTCTGGCATGATCCAGATGTTTGTGAATGCTAAGACATCAATATTCCACAGGCGCCTATGAGTTCAACTTCCAGGTGGGTGTCCTTACCTAGAAACCAGACCCCAACAGCGGCTCCAGCCAGCACCCCCAAGGTTCCAAGGAGCAAGAGGTGCCTCTGGGCTGTGCAGGGGTGGGCACGAGCTGTTTTGGAAGGCCCTGGATGCAAAAGGAGAGCGGAGGTGGATGGGGTTAGTCTTCTGGGATGCGGCCCAGATCCCGAAAAGAGCTTGTCCAGTTTTGTACAAGGAAGGAAGAGGAAGTAAGGGAAACAAACAGGAGAATGGTTAAATTTTAATGTTGCATGTCTTCCCTCTACCTTTACAGAACCCAGATTTTAGGGTTGCCAGCTCTGGCCTAGGAAATTCCTGGAGATTTTGGGAATGTGCTTGGGAATGGGAGAGACCTCAGCGGGGTATACTGCCATAGATCCCTCCCTCAGAAGGTGTCCTTTTCTCGAGGGGAACTGATCTCTGTCACCTGGAGATCAGCTGTAATTCTAGGAGAACTCCAGACCCCACCTGGATGTTGGCCACCCTAGAAGCCATCGGATTCCTTACCTGGCCCTACAGATTCCTGTAACCCCTTTTTGTCCTTTGAACCTACAGGACCAAGCTCATGGCTGTGAACCTGATTCATAGGAGCAGGAAAATCCACAATGAACTGTGAAGCTGATCCAAGATTCTGTAGAGAAAACACAACAACCCCTCAATAAACTCCCTTCTCCCCTCCCCCACCAAAGAAGCTTGAGAAGTAGAAGATATATTTTACAGATGGGGAAAGCTTGACCCAAGGCCACTCAGAGTTCCTGTCTGACCAGAGGTCTCACTCCGCATCTGTCCCTCAAGTTGAGCATGTTCTCTGCCACACCACACCACGCCACGCCATGCCACACGGCCCCCATTTTGGAGCGACAGAGGGCTACCTGATACAGCAATGCCCCCCACCCCTGTTGCGTCATTCCTCAGCTTCATTGAGGTCAACAGAGGGGATTCCATGGTTCCTTGCAGGCCCACATACTGACCCCTGGCAGCCCCCAAGGGAATTTTCCAAACCTCTCACCATTATGGGAAATACTGGCAGGCTGAAGGATGCTGGGAGGGGGGGAGATTCTGCTCAGAGTCCTGGGGAAGCAGCGAAGGCTGAAAGGGACAGCGTAGGTGACCTGGCATTAAATAGGCCTCTGGCTTGGCTCCACCCTCCACCCCGCCTGAGCGCCTGCAGGACCCTGACCCCCTTGTTTCGAGACTTGCTTGTGTCCCCCACCCCTTCATCTCCAACCTGCTGATCGGATGCCTGAAAGGGAGGTATGCAGTTGCTTAGCAACCCCATCCCTTTCACTGACACCCCCCCCCCCAGATGCCACTCACACCACCGGGCAACTTCCTTGGAGTCTGTTGAGATAGGAAGACCGAGTGACATTTGCTGTTATTGAGATGTGGCCACAAAGAGGCCCCAGAGGATTTCTTCCCTCCTCCCTCTCCCCCCTTGGAGTCCCAGAATTAATGGGCAGGTGATAATGACGCCTGTTAAAGGAAACGACCCCCTGCTCCGTTCCTGCCATCTTGCCAAAGGTCACGCCAAATGCCATCTCAAAAGGGCTGCGCTCATCCCTGCCAAGAGAGCCCTCTGTCTGTGCGCCAAACTCCCCAGCGCTTGACAGAGAAAAAGAGGCACTTCTTAAGTGAAAAGGCTGTCGGTGTCGAGGTCTATGGTGGAAGTTTGTACAATGATCAGGATCCTCGGCTGGGAAACCAGCTGGCTTTGGGTCTGGCGTGGTGTGCCTTTGATGGCTGCAGAACGGACAGAAACCCAACTGGTGAAGCGTTCCCGCTCACTGCCTTTCCATGCTAAGGAGGAGAGCTGCACCTGTTGAATTTCTTGTCTTTTAACGACCAAAGCCAACTTTCTTAGATCAAGAAGAAGAATCTGTGGCTCGCGAAAGCTCCTACCCTACCACAAATTTTGTTGGTTTTGTAGGTGCTACTGGACCCTTGCTCTTTTCTAACGCTTTCTTAGGACCACCATACAGGGATCTGCTTTCAGTTCCTAAGATGAACTATTTTTAAAAAATTAGAAAACTAAATGCTAACGTCACATCTTCCGCAGAGGAAAATGCTGACCGTGTTTTTCGGCTGCTCTTTTTAATCCCATTTGACACAAATGTTGCCCGGGATGCCATACATTAAAAGTAGGAGCTTCTCGGCAAGATCTTTTTCCTGGTTCCTGTCCAAGGAGGCCAGCAGATGGTGCCAGGGAGCTGCAGCAGTCGGTGGAAGTACCAACATTTCCTCCACAAATCTCCCTTCCTTGGGACCTGATCTTCCAGGAATTTGTCCGGAGTCTGTTTGCAGGATGAACGTTTGCTTGGGAAGGAGAACACGCGTTGCTTCCCGGCCTCCCCAGCAAGGTCCTCTTTGATAATTTTCTTTAGTGTGAGGAGGTTGCCGGGCATGCAAAGGAATCTGAGATGGGAGTGAATACGGGTATCATTGCCATTAATGTCCCCAAGGCGCCCTTCCTCCAAGGAGCTCTGGTTAGCACGCATGGTTCTCCATTCGATCCTCACAACAGCCCTGTGAGGTAAGTGATCTTGAGAGAGAGATGAGAGAGTGAGAGATTGGCGCAGCGGGGATTTGAACCAATGTTTCACTGGTCTGGTACTAATTTGAACTCTTACCTCACTACACCATGCTCGCTTTTTCATACTGGCTCCCCAGTGTAATTTTTTTGGCATTTTGCATGCAGAGTTCTAAGGGGTGAGGGGAAAGACTTCAGGCTTATCAAACAAAAGACACGTCCAAGGACACCTTAACAACCTCCCATTTATTCCAGGATGAGTTTTTGTGACTCAGAGCTCCCTTCTTCAGATACAATTGGAAAAATAAGCGGAGTTACCAAACAACAGCTCAAGATACATCCCCTTTCTCTTGTTGCTTTTCCGCTAGCGCTTGCCAGGTGGCTCCAGCTTTACACAAGTGCAAGACAATTTTAATGAAGACAATAGTGAATGATTGCCAGGATACTTGGAAATCCTGGAAGTAAAAGAAGTGGAAGTTTGGTTGCCAGCCTGCAGGTGATCCCGTCAGCAGTTACATCTTTGAATTTTCCTAGTGGCATGTGCAATAATATGTATGGATATAAGGAATTATTGAATATTTGAATGAAATTAACATATGTATGTATGGAACACACTGTTGTTGTGATCTGCACTCTTGAATGATATTTAAAAGTGCTTTTGAATTGAGTTTGAGGATTCTGCATAATTACTTTCGTTAGTTGGGCACGGTTATTTGCATAGTTGCTGGTTTGATTCCGTGCCTCTCTCTGTTTGTTTTTGCTAGCCTGCAGGTGGGGCCTGAAGATTCCCCAGAATTACTACCGATTCCCCAGACCACAAAGATCAGTCCCCCTGGAGAAAGTGGCTGCTTTGGTGAGTAGGCTCTATGGCATTAAACCCTGCTGACGTCTGTTCCCCTCCCCAAACCTCACTCTTCCCAAATCTCCAGGAATTTCCCAACCCAGAGCTGGCATCGCTAAGTGGAGGAAAGCCACCATTCGGCATTTGGCTATCTAGGGCAGGGCCACTGGGCTCAGGAAGCAGGGGCAAGGGGGAGAAGCTGACATCCCCCCCCAAAGGATATCTGGCTACCCCAGAAGCTGAGAGGAAGAACATCACGAGAACCGGCACCTCTTTCTTTTAGGAAAAATGCACTGAGCACAGCTATGTAATGCAATAGGTTGTCAAATGATTGCCCTAGTTTGAATTAAAAATTTGAAAAACCCATAGGCAGAGTTAAATAAAAGAATCTCTCTCTTCGAATCTAGCAGGCAGAAGGTAGTGAACCTACTTTGGGTGAGGTGGGGGGTGCAGTTTTCCATCCAGCTAGCCTGAGGCCAAGCCCCTCACTTCCTGGCTAAAGGGGGCGGGGGCGTTATTTGCTCTCTCAGTAATGTAATTTACCTCCTCTTAGCTCCCTGAAATGAATGAGTCTAGAGTATCTCCTACACTGGACAGTGTCCAGCCAACCCTCTTTGAAGAAGACCAATTTTGATAGGGGTGTCATGCTGGTATTCTGAGGCTACAAGTCAACTGTTTTCTCGGATTTCCTTTTATTTTTTTTGTTGCCAAATTAGTAGACAGAGTCTATTGCATTCTTTCAGTATTGCCAAATGCAGCTCTTCTAAACCATTAAAGCTCTAGACAGAGTCAATTGCATCCCCTCGATATTGCCAAATGCGGCTCTTCTAAACCATTAAAGCTCATCTCACAGGCCACCAACAGCCACCTCCAGGAAACAATTTTCTCTTTCCACACATTGTCAGGTCCCTTTCACACAAATGGCTGGAATTACTGGAATTCACGGCTACACCAGAGGCCTGTCGCACGCAACGTATTGGAGCAGTTTGCTGGAATGCGATAAAGCCCACCACTGTAGCTGCAGTTGATGAGGACATCATTCACAGAGACGTTTCTCTCGGTTAGTTTCCAGGAAAAATCCTGGAAAATGCAGCAGCTGCAACCCTTAACTGCAAGTATCAAAGCGAAGGCCAAATTAAGCAGGTCAATCAAAGACAATCCTTCTCAGCAGCTTTGATCCTTCTCTGTTGTAGGTTTCTATTGAACCTGCCACCCTGCGGCTTCTTGAGTAATCACTTATGAGCCGGTCTCGGTTCCTCCTGCGGCGAGGTAGGCAGCAGAAGCAACCTGACAAAATCTAATCACGACTCAAGAGCTTGTTGCAGGCTTGGCCCAGCAGGCTCTTAGGGCTGTTGGGTCTCCCAAATTGGTTGGTACTCAGACAAGCATTACAGAGAAATGTTGCTTTGCGGAGTTCCCTTCCAGAGCTGATGGTGTGCACGATTTCTTAGGTCCCAGACAATCCACAACGGGGCCTAGACTGATGATCCAGAATGTGCAATTGGCCAGGGGCTGTAGGTAGCTGACCGCAGCGCAGACTTGGAGTGCTTAAGGGGCTGCAAGCAGAAAGTTCAGCTCTGTTGACCAAGCAAGACCAGAATAGCACTCTCTGAGTGTTTATACTGAGCCTGGTCAATCCTGGGCCAGGAGCCAACATTGCACTGCAAGAACCCCCAGTTCCCAGGACAGTGATTCCTTCTGGTCCCCCCCCCCTTCAACCAATTGCCGCTCAGACCATCATATGCAAACAAATCACACATTTTGCTGGGTACCCCTCCCCGCCCCAACTAGGTTTCAGCACGTGGCCATGCCAGCAGAATTCCAGAAACACTGATAACTGGACTTGCCAATCTCCAGGTAGGGCCTCGGGTTATGAAAAGCTGCCTTAGGACCAGGGCTTTTTTTCAGGGGGAACGCGGGGGAACGGAGTTCCGGAACCTCTTGAAAATGGTCACATGGCTGGTGGCCCCGCCCCCTGATCTCCAGACAGAGTGGAGTTGAGCAGCATGGAGGGCAATGTCAACTCCCCTCTGCCTGGAGATCGGGGGGCGGGGCCACCAGCCATGTGACCGTTTTCTCCGAGGGCAACCCACTGAGTTCCACCACCTCTTTTCCTGGAAAAAAAGCCCTGCTTAGGACTGTGTTAGTTTAATCCCGTCGCCACCTTCTGACTCTGCTTTTTTAAACGCTTCTCTGTTTGCATTAGTCATATTGAGTTTTGGGGGCAAAGCAGCCTGGGAATCTCAGTACATTTTAGAGACTTTATTGACTCCATCCCAAGGATCTCCATCTTTAGCAAAGGGGGGCACTGAGCAACTTTTGCAGAATTGGCCTGCCGACTGCAAAATATGCTTCTGGTCTAAGCTATCAGATAGTGTTGGAAGGGATTAGAATAAGGCACAGAGGATAACTCCATCGGTGGCCCATTAGGCATGGAGGCAAGATGTAACCTCCATTTCAGTGGCAATAAACCTCTGAATGTCACTGGCTTTGGGGCAGCAACTGTGTGTGTGTGTGGGGGGGGGGCTCTGTGTCCTTGCTTGTGGGCCTTTCAGGACATCTGGTTGCACTTTGAGTGCTGGACTGATTCTGCACAGCTACTCTCAAGGAATATCTGGAAAGCAGACCCACCCTGGGATCCAGGGAGAAAGGTGGACTATAAATGAAAATAACAGTAACAACATCTTGGTTGCAATTCAGTCTTATAGATCCAGAGGACTTAATTGTGTTAGTCTGTAGTAGCAAAATCGAAAAGAGTCCAGTAGCACCTTTAAGACTAACCAACTTTACTGTAGCATAAGCTTTTGAGAATCACAGAATCGCATCTGACGAAGAGAACTGTGATTCTCGAAAGCTTATGCCACAGTAAAGTAGGTTAGTCTTAAAGGTGCTACTGGACTCTTTTCGAATTAAATCGTATGTTACTTTTCCAATTACTGCAGGCAGCAGGCGTCTGACTGCAGCTCTTTCCTGTGCTGTGCACCCTACATGGCATGCCCTTCACCCCATCGTATCATATCGTATCATAGTCTGACGGAAAGAAACCTGCTCTTTGTAGCGTGAACTGGTTCTGTTTTCAGCTAAACATTAGGAAGGATTTCCCAACAGATCACTTCCTCCGTGGAAGAGGCTTTCTTGGGAGGTGGCAGGCTTTCCTTCCTTGGAGGTATTTAAGAAGAGGCTAGACGGCCACCTGACAGCAATGATGATTCTATGGCTCAATGTGAATATACGCAGATCGGGCAAGTGAGGGCACGAAGGGATGAGCCGGTGCTGGGCTCTCGTGGCTCTTTTTTATGTGCCCAGGGTAATGCTGATTGACTCTTTGGGGTCAGGAAGGAATTTCCCTCCAGGCCAGATTGGCCAAGGACCCTGGAGGTTTTTTGCCTTCTCTGGGCATTGAGCAGGGGTAACTGAGTTAGGTGATGGGGGGGAGACAGCTGTGAATTTCCTGCATTGTGCAGGGGGCTGGACTACATGACCCTTGGGGATCCTTCCAGCTCTATGTTTCTATATACATTTCTGTACAGCTTTTGTTTAGGAAAAGGCTCTCAGCACCTGCAGTGAGTGCTAAGTCAAGGCACATAGTCAAAGCTCCCACAGGCAGAGCGCAAGCGTGGCCTATGTGTTTCCAAAAGTATCTCTAAGACCCAGAGGGCTAGAAAGACACATACTGGAGGTCTTGTCCCCCCTGCCAATAAATGAAAGCAGAGCATTGCAGGAATCCAAGTCTTTCTGCCTCATTTGCTGTACATCTCTGAGCCTAAGGGACCATTAACACATTACTGTGGCAGAATCGCTGGAGATTTTTTAAAAAAATATGTATTAAAAAATCACATTAATGTCATGTAGTGACAGAGGGGCCGCAGGCAGTCCAGATTTTACATGTGAGCTGATTCTTGGTCTGAACTGTCCCAAAATAGTTTGGCATCAATGCTGGAAGAAGAGCACACAGCCCTTCCTCAACCCCCATGTGTATTGCACGTCGGGACTGAAAACCCCAAACCTGTGCAAAATTCTGCAGCAAAGGAAACAAGAAGGGATTGAGCACATTTGCACAATGCATTCCCCTTCTTCTCTTCGTCGCCGGTGATGGGTAAGGAACTATTGAGGTCTCTGGAGCTCAAGCCACTGGCCAGGAGCCATTTTAGCCCAGCATTTCCTAAGAATTCACCCCTATGCTATCTTGCATTTCCTTTCATTTCAGGTGGGTAGCTGTGTTAGTCTGCAGGAGAAGATCAAGACTGGGGTCCAGTAGCACCTTGAAGACCAACTAGATTTCCAGGGTATGAGCTTTCAGGACGAAGGGAACTCTGACTCGAAAGCTCATATCCTGGAAATTGAATTGGTCTTCAAGGTGCTACTGGACCCCAGTCTTGCATTCCTTTGCAACATTAAGGTCTAGGAGCTTGCTTCTTTGCAAAGAATTAGAATAATAGAATCACAGGGTTGGAAGGGACCTCTAGGGTCATCTAGTCCAATCCCCTGCACGATGTAGAAAATTCACAAATACCCCTCCACCCCACGCACACAGCCGGTGACCCTTATTGTGAGCTCAGAAGATGGCAAAACACCATCAGGATCTCTAGCCAAATAAAGGTTCTTAAGAAAAAAAAGAAGATTCTTAAGAAGGAACATGAAGGTTCTTAAGAAGCCAGCCTTCTTGAGTGTTCGCAGCCCTGTCACTGTTGGCTCTTTCAGACGAGCCAATGCCAGCTTGGGACATTGCTGGCGAGATTTGAGGGCAGAGCTCTGGGAGGGTGGAGTTTGGAAGCGAGCTCAGTGGAGATGCGATTGCATAGAATCTGCTCTCCAAGGCTGCCATTTCCTCAGGGGAAAACTGATTTCTGTAGTCTGGAAACTAGTTGTAATTCTGGCAACCCTAGCCTCAGACATGACATCTGAACTGTATGTAATGTACACACGTGTGTCCCCATGTGAAGAAAAGTGTCACAAGTGTAGTGACACCTATGCCAGATCTTAGGAGAGAAACCCACCCCTCCAATTTAACACACACACACACCTTGAAAAATCCCTCCGGACCCTGATCACTCCTTCTGGCCCTGGCCAAGGTGTGCGTGTGTGTGTGTGTGTGGGGGGGGAGCTTTCAGTCCTTTTCTTCTGATTGCTGCAAGAAGAATCCAGTCCACAGGCCTTTGTCATGCTGGATTGATTGAGGTAGGGGTGGGATAAGAGGCACTGGCGGAGCTGTAGGTGTGGGAAGAGCTGGTGTGGTCCTTGAAGAGGCAACAGCTGCAGAAAGAGGCAGACAGGAAGCGGAGGGCTCCGATGTAGCAAGCGTCCCTGGAGGGCTCTGGCTGGAGAGGAATAATGGGGGGGGGCAGTGGCTCAGTGCTGGAGCCCCTGCGTGGCATGCAGGGGCTCCTGGGTGCTTCCTCCTGGGTGCAATTCTAGGAGCAGGTTGGGGAGGAACCTTTCTTGCCTGTGATTCTCCTAAAGATCTGCTGCATTTCAGATTATATGGCCCAACAGTAAGGTTGCCAACCTCCTGGCGGTAGATGTTGCAGAATTACTACTGATCTCCATGTCACAGAGATAAGGTCTCCTGCAGAAAATGGGTGCCTTGGACTCTATGGCATCATATACTGCTGAGATTTCTCCCCTTCTCAAGGCCTGCCCTCTGCAGGGCCTACCTCCAAAACCTCCAGGAATTTCCCAACGTGGAGCTGGCAACCCTACCTGACAATACAAATCATCTTTGTATGAAAAGGGGCTCAAACTGCTGGTCACTCAGAGGCAATGCAGATAGACAGACAGACCAGTTAGGCATCGGTGGCAAGAGCAGAGCAACCAGTGGTGCATTGCACACAGTGCAGAGGGGGCGCAGGCTCGGTTCACAAAGGATTTGAGGCCAACGGGAGCTGCCCTGGATGGCTGCCACCAGGCCTTCCGCTATTGACTATCTGAACTGAAGGTGGGGAGCCAGGATTAGAAAGTCTGCAGTCGGGAATGTAAACTGCTAGAACCAGCAGTCTTTGGTACACTGACACTCCGCCACCCATTTTTGGAGCTCTTAAGTTCTTGCTTTCTGTGTGGCCTTTAAAAAAAGTTGTGTTTTAACTGGTGTTTCCTAGCTGAGAAGTGAGAGACTGGAAGAAAGAAGATTGAAGCAAAAGGTATGGGGGGGGACTGGGAATTGGGGGAAATGAGCTCACATGGGCTCCGCATCCAGGAAAATGATGGCGTTATCTGCTTAAGTAACCGCGGTATTGTGAGAAAATATTTCTGAGCTTAAGCAGTTATTTACAAAAGCTACCTGGACGAACTTGAGAGTGGACGAGCTGTGCAAAGTCACAAAACAACTTTGTATTTCCCGTTTGTCTTTTTCGGGTCTCGATCCTCCTGAGTCCTTTAGAAGGAGCAGCAACTGCCAGCTGGACTGAAAAGCAATCCATGTTTCCTGAATAACAGTGCGGCAGAACGGCTGTAAAGCTTCCGCAAAACATACCGCTGGAAAATGCAGTAAGATTAAACATGCTAGATAAGTTCCGTGTAAGCACATCAAATTCTTGCCAAATGCCATAGAGAAGCACCGTGGGGTTTTAAAGACACACACACATTTGTCACCTGCTTTCTCTGGGTAATGAAGCAGCCTAGTTAGGGAGAAAGCTCAAATTTAATCAGCATTATATGGAATACAGCAAATCTCTAAGGAATATAATGTTCTCCTTTGTGCAGGAAGAGGAAAGTGGCTCCCAGCTTCCAAAATAACTTCATTTCTCCCACCCTGACTGCTCCCCTCCCTAACCTTCTTGATTTATCCTGCAGAAGCACATTTCTCAGAAAAAGATTAGACAGTGAACGAAATAAAAAACTAGAACAAGTTACTCCAGGGGAGTTGGCTTTGCTTGAGAAAATGAGCATATTGGCAAAATGTCTCTCCCAATCATGATTGTCTTGGCCAAGCGAAAACGCTCACCCCGTCTCTGGGTATCTTTATATAATTGCTGCATGTTGGGGAAGGTTGGCTGGAACACTGGACTTGCTGCTTGCAGCTGCTGCACTTTACAAATAAATTTCCACTTAACATTTCCCTCCCTGGTAGCCACAAGTTCAGAGTACGGCAAGGGGACATGAAGGAATCTATCTATCTATCTATCTATCTATCTATCTATCTATCTATCTATCTATCTATCTATCTATCTATCTATCTATCTATCTATCTATCTATCTATCTATCTATCTATCTATCTATCTATCTATCTATCTATCTATCTATCTATCTATCTATCTATCTATCTATCTATCTATCTATCTATCTATCTATCTATCTCATTTATAGTCCGTCTTTCTCACTGAGTGAGATTAGCACAATGTGAGATTAGCATCAAGGACATTTCCGTAAACAGCACCATAGGGTAAATAAATGCAACTTTACAAATACATAGCACGAGCAAAAATCCAATACAGAGTTGATGCTGAAACAGAACGTAAGCAATTCTAGGACTGACATTAGACAACACAGAACTACCCAGCAGACTCATACTTAAAGCAAGCGGTAGTACATCGGAGCACAGACTTAAAGCAGCGCAGTGCATAAGGCAACATAGTGGTGAAGTCTATGGTCCCTAACTCATTAGTGAAACATCTCTGTGAGTCAGACCCTGGCTCAATCATTGTTTACTATCCAGGCCCCACCCTCACCTCCAGATAATTTAAACCGCCAGAGCGATGCATTCATTTTCATTATCTTCATTATTGCTTATGTTCGTTTTTGCTATTATCTTTGCTATGTATCTTTGCAGGAATGCTCTCCTCGTCTCTCTCTCTCTCTCGCCATCACTCTTGCTGTGCTGTGCTGATGACTGACAGACAGTGGTAGTAAGGGGCTTGTGGTGGTGCCAGCTCCCCATGGGCTAATCATCTCTAGGGCAGACAGGTGAGAAGTGACTCTCCCTCTGGGATACTGTTTGAAACTAAAAAGAGTCTCCCGCACCTAATATTTATCAAAAATATTTTTTTAACAGTGTGAAAAGTGCGATGTGCATAGAATAAATAGTACACAATACAAGCAACAAATCACTACTGTACAATAAATATCCGTAACATTAACAATCAAACTGTTTCGCAATGTATCAATGCATAATAGCCGAAAATCAGTCAGTACAATCCATGAAAAGCTTAATCGAGTAGTCGTTATCAGTTACTTCTTCCCTTGTTGCACAGCTGCTTTCAGTCAATGAAGTCTTACAATAGTCCTCCTAAAACAATGGCTATGTTGCTCTTGCTTGCACTTTTGGGGATTCAAAATGGATGTCCAGCCATGGAATGCCCCCGGTGAAGATGTGGCCCAACAAACTGCTAGCCGCATTTGTTTCGCTCTTCAGAGCTTTTTCAAGGGCAGTTATAGAGTTGTCTATTATTCATTCAAACATCAGATGTACCTCCCATTTCCTCTGACAGATGCGTGGGAGATTCTTTTTAGTAGCATAGTAGCACCTTCTCCTACTAAGGATCCTCTTTGTTTAGTTCAGATACTGTTTATAAGGCCTCCTTGGAGTTGCCCCTTGGTGCACTCTGGGAAATGTAGTCTTTGTGGTGACTGAAGCTGGTAGTGGACAGGCTGCCTGGTAAAGCCACTGGCACAGTTAGTGAAGTGGAGGGGAGAAGAGGTGGAGGAGAGGGGTTTCTCTCACACTCTCTCTGATCTTCTTCACCTCTATAAACCAGACTGCCAGGCACCAGAAGAAGGGATGAATGAAAAGAGTTTGGCCATTTCATTGTTTTCGTTTGTTTGGCAATGAATGTCTATCTCTACTGACTTGGGATGTGTAGTTACTTCACAGGCAATGCCAGTGTCCACATTTGCTAACTTGGCTGCCGCTATGAGAGGTAGCTCTGAGGATTCCTTCCTTCCTTCCTTCCTTCCTTCCTTCCTTCCTTCCTTCCTTCCTTCCTTCATGCATTCATGCATTCATGCATTCATGCATTCATGCATTCATGCATTCATGCATTCATATGCCCCACCTTTCCATGTCGTTCAAGGCAGGTTACAATAATAACTAAAAACATTTCCCGTTAAAACAGAAATAACAAATCCCGGGTTTGGATGGGGTTTGGATGCGGATGATGAGATCAAGGACAGAGGGAGAAATACTACTGCAAGATGCGCCCCTGGCATTCCCATCTGATTTGAGAAATCATCAATATCTGCCTGCTGGGTGGGACCAACTCTCCTCCCAGCAATAAAAAGGAAGCATGATATGGTGGGTGGGGCTGTCTGCAGATCAGGAGTGTGTTGCTGCATTGATGTGTACCCTCCTGCCTGCCCCAAGAAAGCAGTTGTGAGGGGGGATGTAGACAACTCTTGATACCATCATAGATAGCTGGAATGTTATCGCAGGAGTTTCTGTAAATCCCATCCGTATATGCATACAATTTTACAGGGAAATGCAAACAAAAACAACAGGGCCATTTCCACATGTTCCGCGGTCCCAGAAAAGGCACCAAAAAATGGAAGCCAAACAGTCTGTAGCTGCTTTGAAAACGGAGATGTCTGGAGTCAAGGGGGAAAGCCGTCAGCATTCAGTAAGTGGTCTGTCCCTCTACGGACTTGTGGAAATGGCCCAGGTCTCTGCCCCAAGGAACATGAAGTCTGTTCAATGTATTGTCGAAGGCTTTCATGGCCGGAGAACGATGGTTGTTGTGGGTTTTCCGGGCTGTATTGCCGTGGTCTTGGCATTGTAGTTCCTGACGTTTCGCCAGCAGCTGTGGCTGGCATCTTCAGAGGTGTAACACCAAAAGACAGAGATCTCTCAGTGTCACAGTGTGGAGAAGATGTTGGCAGGGAATTTATATCTACTCAGGAAAGTGGGTTTGGTGCATATCAAGCACCAATCCATATGCAAAAGAACCTCCTCAGGATACAGTGACGCCTCCCTCCATTAGCATTCCACATCCTGGGAAACTCTTACAGGATGACTCAGCCCAAACCCACCTTCCTGAGTAGATATAAATTCCCTGCCAACATCTTCTCCACACTGTGTCACTGAGAGATCTCTGTCTTTTGGTGCTACACCTCTTTAGATGCCAGCCACAGCTGCTGGTGAAACGTCAGGAACTACAACGCCAAGACCACGGCAATACAGCCCGGAAAACCCACAACAACCAACATGAAGTCTATTTGTGTCTAAAACATCCATGATCCATGTAAATTTACATTTGGACTAAGATACCATTCAAAGTAGCCAGTTGCCACAAAAGTCAGCAGCTTGTAAAGTTATATAAAGGTGAATAAAGCCCTCTTAACTTTTGAAAATGCCGTGATCTTGTTTCTAGAAATATGTTCCTGCTGCCAAATCTTTCTTCCTGTTAACAGATGTGTGAAGTATCTGCTTTGAAGAAGTATATTATTTTTATTACAATGAGTCCTTCAATCTGTGAAAAAAGGCTTTTCATGACAGGGGGGGGGGGAGTCTCTTCCTCAAAATGTCATCCTGTACTCTGCTCTCTAAAGCATGTTAGAAGTCGACTCGTTAGAGATGGAAATTAAATCCTGTCATTGCACATTTTAATTGCCCACAAAATGAGCTGCATAGTTAATGAATATTGTTGTTTTGCAAAAACTCAAAACTCACACATGTAAGATTTTCAAGTTTACGTCTTCTCCTCTGTCTGGCAAAAGCTTTCTAAAAAAGACCTGATCAAAAAGGCAGCGATGTTGAGAGATGCCATAAGGCTTTGGAGCCTGCCGAGGAAATAGAGGATCCATTTCACTCTACATGTATGTTATACTGGATCCAGCGTTATTACTAGAAAAACAAGTTAAGGCAGTGGCAAAAAATGCTTTCTACAACCTCACTCTAGCTTGGAAGACGGCTTCTTACCTCGACACGGCTGACCTGGCCACCTGGATCCATGCTATGGTAACATCAAGGCTTGACTATTGTAATGCTCTATACATAGGTCTCCCATCTAAGTTAACTAGGAGGCTCCAATTAGTGCAAAATGCTGCAGCTTGATTGTTATCAGGAGTGAGCAGGAGCATGAACATCACTCCCATCCTATAGTCGCTCCACTGGCTACCCATCATTTACTGTGCTCAGTTCAAGGAATTGGTTATTATTACATACAAAGTTCTTCATGGCTTTGGTCCGGCATACCTATGGGACCCTCTCCCTCCCTATGTTCCTCCATGGCAGCTTCACTCATCTGAACAGGGTCTCCTGCAGGTGCCAGGCTGCACACAGGTGAAGTCAGCAGTAGCCAGTACACGGGCTTTCTCTGTGGTGGCCCCTATCCTGTGGAACGACCTGCCTGAGGAGGTCAGGAGAGCCCCCACCCTCCTGGCTTTCTGTAAACGATGCAAAACCAAACTATTCAAAAAGCCTTTTTACTCGAATGGGAGGGCTGCATTGTAGGGATGGGGTCTCAGGTGCTTCACTAATGAGTTGCGGATCATAGACTTCATCATTATTTTTGCCTTATATATTATCTGTTGCTTTAAATACATACTCCTATGTACAACCAGCGCTTTATGTTGTCTAATGTTAGTCATAGACTTGATTATGTTTTGCTCCAGTATTTTTTCTACTCTGTCTTCTCGGATCCTTGCTAATGCTATGTCTTTAAACTTGTATCTGTTTACCTTATGGTATTGTATCGAAATGTACTTACTTGATACTGATTGTATTAACCTCATACTGTGTAATCCGCCTTGAGTCTCAGTGAGAAAGGCGGACTATAAATGAAACAAACAAACAAACAAACAAACAAACAAACAAACAAACAAACAAACAAACAAACAAACAAACAAACAAACAAACAAACAAACAAACAAACAAACAAACAAACGTGTCTGCTGCTTAAAGCTGCCCCCCCTGCCCCCATTCACTTGCAATGGATGTCAGAAAAAAAGGACCTAGCTGGACATCTGGACCCACCTTTTTCCAAGTCAGGCCATATCTCTGTATTGTCTACTTTGGCTGGCAACAGTTCTGAGGGCCTCACGTAGACCGAGGTCTTTTGACACACCTGAGATGATTAAGCGGAATATGCTAGTGAGAGAACCTGGTATCTTGGATGTGCAAAACATGTGTGCTCTTCCTCTAAGTGCTGGGCCCTTCTTTGTATATGTGGGCAGAGCAGCATATGCCCGAGTTCTCAAACGAGAGCTAGATCGCTGGTTCAAAGCAATGCCCTCCCTCCTTTGCCAGCGCAAAGGAACATCGGAGTTCTTTTGCAAGATCAAACCAAAGGGGAAAACAAACGAGAGACTGATGGGTGGGAGTAGGGAGGGGGCAGTGAATTGTCCATGGAGAGATGACATGTGAATGAATCCTGGCCAGCCTCCCGCCCCCCCCCCCTTTCCTGACTGCAAGCTGCAGATGCTTCCAGCGCCAAATGGAAAGGGGTGTGGTGTGGTGAAGAACTGCAGTTGGCCGAGCAATGGGCTGTTAAAGACTCATTGAGCCTAATGTGCTGCAACAGTCTTCTAATTAAAAGCCATTTGTGCCACTCTTTGGGACATCAGTTATCACCATTTTAGCGGAGGAACATTAACGAGCAGAGTTCTTTATTTTAAAAAAGCAAGATAGAATCTCGGCTTTGGCTGTGGCACAGTGTGAAGAAGAACTACCCCAGTTTGGAGAAATGCAAAGGAGAGCTGAAGTCGGTGTTCTTGGGGCAGAGTGGCTGCTGGAAGCACCGAGTGATTGGCATCTTGGCAGGTACCCTTCCTCCCTATCGCTGTGGCTGTGTTTCAGTCACTGAAGATGCATCTTGGTGCCCGGTGCCTGAATGGAGCGTCCAGTGGCTGCCGGGCAACTGTCGAGTGCTTTGTTTTTTGCTCTTGCTCACGTAACAGAGTCAATGTCCAAGAAAATGATGAATCAGGAGGGTGGTCCTAAAAAACAAAGGGTAAGCCAATTGCTCTGGACTAAACATTGAGGGGGCAGGGGCTGGGGCACAATTGGTTTGCCGTTCTGGTGGGGATTAGACTAGCCAGTTGATATTTCTCAGCAGAAATGCCAACTCTCAAGGATCAGAAAGATTTCTTCTGCTCAGAAGCTGTTATGCAAACCCCAGGAACTGATCTCCTCTTCTCTTCTCCACCAGCAACAGTATTCAATAGCTGAACAAACTTTGTGGCGTTACCTTGAAGGCATAGAGCGAATGAAGAACTCTGAGTGGCCTGCTACCCTCGCCAGGGAACTCTGAGCCAAGCTACAAGTGATGCCTGACACAGGTTGGACACGTGTCAGCTTCCCTCAAGTTTTGATGGGAAATGTAGGCGTCCTGGTCTTGCAGCTGTAATGAAGTGCCAAGCTGTAAAACCAGGACGCCTACATTTCCCATCAAAACTTGAGGGAAGCTGACAAGTGTCCAACCTGTGTAAGGCGTCACTTGTAGCTTGGCTCAGTCTGAAAACATGCCTACCATAACCCATGGTTCTTTCCCCAATATATTAAACAGGGAGCATAGACTCCAGTGCCCACTTTGTGGTGGGATCCAGTTCCAGATGCACCAGGGAGTGCACAAGGTACACCACGGGGACTCTAGTGGGTGGAAGGGGTTGCCACCAGGCAGGGGGTTGGCCAAGACTGGTTTTGAAGCCATCCCAGTTCTATGAGCCTACGGATTCCACCTGCTAAGAGGACGAGCTTCGGTACAGAGAAAAGTATTTTGTTTGTGCAGCATCTCTTGGGAGTTTTATTCTTTGAGACGTGTGTTTCTATTAAACGCTTCTTATCTGCTCGACGCGATGTGTTTCAGTTGCTCCAAGTCAAAACCCGTCAGTTTCACTGACAGGCTGGTGGTGCGCCATCCATCTTGGGAAATGAGAACAATTTGATCAACTTCTCTGCACGTGTGTCTCTTGCCCCAGGCTTTTGCCAACATGCCGCCACCGCCGCTAACTCACTGGGGCATTTCAGATTTCCCCCGGGGAAACTTTGCAGCGGCCAGCTTCGGCTGTATTTCTTTTGGGTGCAGAAAACCAGCAGCAGACGCCGCCTCTGAAATCCTCTCTGAAAAGTCCTTTCCTTTCCTCCTTGCACAATCCAAAAGGAAACTGGAGTGCCTTTTTTCACCTTGTACCCCTGCTGAGCACCGCAAGGGCCGCGCTGAAACAGATGGGGGCTTTTCTGAGTCCCTTGATTCCAGTGTTTAATTTTGGCCTCTGCCAGAAAGCTCTGGGGCCAGGTTTTTAATTTTGCAAGCCAGATTTATAAAATGACAGGTGCCAGACACTCCAGAGAACATCGCTAAACCCCTCATCCCTGATTTCCGAGGTGTGCATCTTGGTTTTGGTTACTCCTTGCTGAGGGGAAGGCACTCTGCACATGTTTAAGAGCACCCCTTAGCATGAATCAAAAGGGCTTTCTTCAGCAGTCAACAGAAATGGCTTCATTTTCCATCTTTTGTTCATTAAAAAACCGAAACAGAACTGGGTCCGCTCATTTCCATCCACTGTTGAGTGTCTATGTGTCAGAATCAGTTTGGACTTTCCTTTCCCACTGGAAAATGAGTAAGCTGGCATCATAAAGACTTTATGGGAACAACCGCATATTGTGAGGTGAATAACATGAAACCCAAAGTAGAGAAGGCAATTGACTTTTCCTCATTTAAGCTCTTCTGGTTTCCCTCAGAAATCCTGAGTAGTTTGACCTGAGGAAGAAAAAGATCCCCCTCAAATTGTATTTCAGGCACAGTCTGAGGACTAACTTATGATACATGGAAATTCCTTGAGAAATTCTTGTCGTTTCCTACAATATTTCTCAGACTTACTTTGAATTTCATTGTAGGTGGCAGGGCTTTTTTTTCAGCTGGAACACGGTAGAACAGAGTTCCAGCACCTCTTGAAAATGGTCACATGGCTGGTGGCCCCGCCCCCTGATCTCCAGACAGAGGGGAGTTGAGATTGCCCTCCGCACCGCCGGAGGACAATCTAAACTCCCCTCTGTCTGGAGATCAGGGGGCGGGGCCACCAGCCATGTGACCACTTTCTCTGAGGCCACTGAGCTCCACCACCTCTTTTCCCAGAAAAAAAGCCCGGGTAGGTGGCATATCCATCCCTAGACATAAAACTTTCATTCCTTGAAAATTCACCCTGTGTGAGAGCCAAACTATAAGTGACGCCTTACCCAGGTTGGACACTTGTCAGCTTCCCTCAAGTTCTGATGGGGATTGTAGGCATCCTGGTCTTGCAGCTGTAATGGAGAGCCAAGCTGGAAAACCAGGACGCCTACATTTCCCATCAAAACTTGAGGGAAGCTGACAAGTGTTCAACCTGTGTCAGGCGTCACTTGTAGTTTGGCTCTGAGCTTCTTGCACAGATATTCCTCATTGGTTGGGAAACCTAAGTTTCCTGCTTCATGATCCCAACCTATATATTGATGACTGTTTGTCACATTTATTTAAGACACCTTTCTCCCGACCATCTCAGGACCCAAGGTGGTTCATGGGAACGAACCTTAATGAGCATGACCCAGTTCAAACAACCACACTTCCTAGGGGTGAGCTGAGTGTTCCTGATCTTCCACACATGCCCACACACACATATATTTCCATGGATTCTGCAGAAGATAAGCATTTGGGGGGGGGGTTGCTGACAAGTACAAGAATTGGGAAGGGGAGGGTAGTTGTGAAATCCATTGGAGTGGCAGCCCCTGCCCTGGGGGAGCTTTATCAAGCAGCTGAGCATACTGCATTTCAAGAAAGAGAGTACCGTGCCATAAGTTCCCCTGTCCTAATGATCTAATTACACCTTTTAATTAGAATGTAATTAAAGGGCCCGTTTCTCTAAATAAACCCACAGGCTGCAATTATACAATTATGAAATGGAGTTGCAAAACTAAGATTGAATTGAAGCAGATGGAAGCTTCCCCCCTCCCCCCGCTCACGTGTACCAAGAGACAGAAATCTTGAAGAGAGGTGGTGAAAACTTTGAGAACTTCTTTCTCTTTTGCTGGATCATGAGGACCAACTGCTTCACATGCTGTGAATGTCCTTTGCCATTGGCTGAGCTGCTGTGATGTCATGATATCTCCAAGAGGGAAAAACCATTCACGGAACACTGAAAAACCGTGCAACTGATGAGAAGTCAATGAAAAGCCCATCTCTCTCTACTTGTATTGGTTATGTGTTGCTCTAACTAGCTATTAGTTGGCCCCCCACATCAGATATGATCCCTTCCTCTGCCTGAGCGTGTCTTCTCATCTGCAAAACTTTGCACTAGGGGAGAACAGCAGGGCTTCTTCATTGAAAACCTTTCAAAAGTGATGTTAAGTGTGGTTTAACAGCACTTAAGAGTGATGGTTTTGGGTAGGTGGCTGTAGTGTTAATGTGTGTAATGTAACCCAGGCTCTGGAGTTTTTAAACAAAGATTATTGTGATGGGGATTTTCAAAATGCATGCATCGTGTTATGGGCACCACTGGGCTTTATTTGTGAGTCACTAAGCAAACAAACGTCTAAGATCTGTTTGGGCAGAGCTGGAGGAGGGAGCGCGCCATTGGGTGGTTGGGCGGGAGACTAGTTGAGGCGTGCTGGAGAGGTATTTTATCATTCTGAGCAAGGTAGGCCCCCTGCCTCCCCCTGCCACCCCCAGCCAGGTCCAAGCTGCCCTCTGAAACAACGCAGAAGCACAGGGCCTCAGCCATTGGTGGCCCTGGGCCAGGACGGCAACATCCCTCCCCTCCCACCGCATCAATGGCCAGCAGGGAGCTGTTTCCAGAAATGCTCAGGGTGTAGGCATAAACTGGATCCTCCACACAAGCAGGGCTTTTTTTCGGGGAAAAGAGGTGGTGGAACTCAAGATCGCGCAATGACGTCACTTTGGGTCAGCTGGAACAAGGGGGGGGTTTAAAGTGTAAATCGCCCTCGGTGAAAATGGTCACATGGCCAGTGGCCCCGCCCCCTGATCTCCAGACAGACAGAGGGGAGTTTAGATTGTCCTCTGCGCCACTCAGCAGCACGGAGGGCAATCTCAACTCCCCTCTGTCTGGAGAGCAGGGGGCGGGGCCACCGGCCATGTGACCATTTTCAAGAGGTGCCGGAACTCCGTTCCACTGCATTCCCGCTGAAAAAAAGCCCTGCACACAAGCAGTCCCAGACCTCTGTGTCAAGGAATCGTTTCTCTGTGCTCGAAATTAACAGGCTTTTGGGTGATACCTGTTGGAGGGGCTTGGAACAGTATACGGTGAGGGAGGCGGTACTGAACTTTTAAATTTTTATTGTAAATATGAAACCAACAGAAGTAAAAGCAGGTAACAGTAGATTGACTGAGAGAGCAATATACAATCCTAAATTATGGAAATACGAATAACTTGATGGTATATAAAAACTCACAAGAATTTCTGGAACAAGCAACAGGAAGCCAGCCAGATGGTTCCTAGTGATCGCTGTTCAGTTATGCTAGAGGCCTCCTTCCTCATGCTCGAAAGAAACCAACCTGCCAGAGGGGCCGCCCTAAGAGAGAGACCAAAATGTGGATGGCAGGAGAGCGAGCGAGTTGAGGGTGGCCTGTTCCAAGTGGGGAAATTCCTGGATATTTGGGGGGTGGTGCTTATGGAGGGGAGGATTTGGGGAGGGGAGGGACCTGAGCAGGGTATAATCGCATAGAGTCTACCTTCCAAAGCAGCCATTTTCTCCAGAGGAACTGATCTCTGTCCACTGGAGATAAGTTGTAATTCTGAGAGATCTCCAGCCACCACCTGAAGGTTGGCAACCCAGTGTCGGGCTAAGATGAGGGCACGGGGAGGAATGGAGGGAAGGCAATAGGAAGCCACAAGACCACAAAGTTGCTGGCAGAAGATCAGAGAGTAGAGCCTTCAGGGAGGTGAAGATGAAATTAGCAAACCCTCTGAGGAGCGATCTCTGTCAGCTCTGTCTTTTAAAACTACGCTTCCCGGCTAATATTGCATCTTCCTACACTTGATGAACATGCGCTGAGGTGTCTCGTGTAGAGAGACTCTAAGCTGCTGGCTAAGGTGTCAGTAGTTTGCAGTCCTGGGAAGTGAGAATAGGTCAGCAGGAGATGGGCCTTCCAGCCTGGCCAAATGGTCAAATGATGGTTTTCAAAGGGTTAGGTGTGTTTATCAGATTGGTTATCAAGTCAAGTCAAGTCAAGTCAAATCAAAACAGTTTATTGTCCATAGCCATAGGCCATCACAATTCACCAAACATTGACTAATAAATCCCCTATCACAGTTTGTATAGGTTACTAAAATTAATTAAAACAATACAGTATGCCAAACTATCCCTGGAGTCACAAAACAGCCTCATTCAGTACCACCTTAGATCTTATCTTTTTAGCTGCAAGTGCAAACTGAGAGACTCTATAGGACACATAATTATTAGTGTCAGATAACAAAAACACAATCTTCTCGATTTCAGAGTATGTGTTTGTCCCTGATAGGATTCTAGCCAAAAATTTAGCTCTGGGTACACTATATAATGGACAATAAAGCAGGTAGTGGGAAAGGTTCTCCACTGTAGACAATCCACAAATGCAGGTGCGACGTTTCATGGGGGTGTGAGAATAATGCCCTGCCAAAAGAGCTGTCTGCATCATCTGGAAGCGCAGAGCAGTGAAAGACACTCTGAGGTTGTAATGAGAAATACTGGCTAGGCAGGAAGATCTTGAATGGTCAAATTTGATTAGTTTATACCAAGGAGCTGCCTTAGATTTTGATATTGATAGCCGATCCGTCACTGCATCTGACTTGAGATTGGTTATCAAGCTGCCAATCATTGGTTCATGCATCACCCTAACTATGAGGAGCCTTGGAGGAAGACAGAAAAGAGGGGTCTCAATAACAGGGTCCAGAATTTATGGAACGAGGGCACTTCCTCTTGCAATTGTCCTTCAGCCTAGTTATGTCAAACCGCCCTGAGCCCGTCTGACGGGGAGGGCGGTCTAAAAATGTAATTAAATAAATAAATAAAATAAAATAAAGATGGAGGCCTTTTGAACTTCTGGCATCATATGGCACTATACTTTCTCAGAAGGATTAAAAATATGAGTCTATGGCTAAACTAACTTCCTATATGCACAATAGACGAAGACAAGAATTCCAGGAAAAATGGAACAACAACAACAACAACAACATTTGATTTATATACCTCCCTTCAGGACAACTTAACACCCACTCAGAGCGGTTTACAAAGTATGCCATTATTATCCCCACAACAAAACACCCTGTGAGGTGGGTGGGGCTGAGAGAGCTCCAGAGACCTGTGGCTTCACCCCTCCTGCCTCTCAGCCCTCCCCACCCCCCATTGCCTCCCTACCTGCCATCGCTCCCCAGACCCCTCCTACTTCTCACCTCTCCCCAGACCCCCCTTGCCCCCACCTGCCAGCCCTTCCTAACCACCCCCCCCCCAGCCCTCCCCAGCCCCAGCTTTTGAGAGCCCGTTGTATTTATTTGTACAATGGGCTCTGTTTCTACTTAACAATATGTGGCCTATTAGTGAAGGACTCTATGGAGAAGTAAATGGGGCAGAGCTACACTCTTAATATTTAAAAGGGAAACAGAAAATGAAACGTGCAGTTATAGCGGTAAACTGGTGTCTGTATATGGCAACCATCTATTTCATAGCACCACACACAGAAGGACGTCCGGAAATCTTTTGCAGATGGTACCTGTCCAAGATTAAATAAGATATAGAGTTCCAGTTAGGATCGTTGGCAGCACAGCACTTCTGAAAAAGCTTTTATAGGTTGTTAGTGGCTATGCCTAAAGCTAAACTGGTTTAGATAAATGCCATCAAATTATTCAGGGACAGAAGGGGATACAGAATTCCTTTGGAGCCCCTGCTTTATCGCTGGTGTAAGTGAAAAGTGTTGGAGATGGTTCACAATTAGTTTAAAAACTATAATAACACTGGCTCAAGTAGACATTGTGGACAGATGGAAAGTATCAACACAGAGAGGAATCTTCCAGAAGCTTTTAGTGGGATTGAATTTACTGAAAGTAAACTGGTTTGGATTGGATTGGAACTGAAAGGAGATGGAGTCATAATGTAGATTTTTTTTCATTTCTGAAAGTAACTTTGGGTGAACAAACCTGTCATTTTGTGTCATTGAGCTATGCTGCAAGAGACGAATTACACGAGGAGGAGCACATAAAGGCCCAACCATGTTGCTGAGTGGATACCAAGGGTGCATCCTTGGATCCTCTTAGGGTTGGAGAGCCCTGGAGATACAAGTAACATAGATCTTTTATGGTCAGGAGTCCGGACTCAGGAGGAGCAATACAAAGAATGGACCTTGTAATTATGTAGCTAGAGGAGGTATATCCTACTAAGAGGTGCCAGAACTCCGTTCCACCGCATTCCAGCTGAAAAAAAGCCCTGGATGAGACTTTCAATCAACTATGCAATAGTGTTTGGATTGCAGAAATATGAAAAGAAGCAGAAATCCGATACAGAGCTGAATCAAACATAAGCAATTGAACATAACATATTAAATGATACAGAAACTACTCAGTAGGAGCATACTTGCTGCAAGAGACAGTACATGGTACTTTTATTTCAGTGTCCAGGAGCAAGTCGCACCTCTGCGGAGCGTGGCTTCCTTTCTCCTTAGGTAGCCCCGAGCAGACATATGAGCGCTGACTCAGCACTGAAAAGAGCCAGGTAAGGTTGCCTGTGGAGGACAGTGGTGATATAGAAGGATCAGGATCATAAGTTACAATAAAATGAAAAAGGTACTCTCTACGTGTTTTCAGCTGTCCTGTTCTCAAACTGCCCAGAGCCTCAACTGAAATACCATCTGGCCACTCTGGGAATCGCTTAACAGCACATTCCCAAGAAATTGTTTTGTGTCTGTGCCCGTAGCCGAGCAGCTGCTGCAAAAGCCCCTCTCCAGTGCCAGAACAGGAGACGAACCGTTGCACAATGAAACTGGAGAGACCGGCTAGATTCCCTGCAGCCTTCCTAACCTTTCTGAGGCAGCCAGACTCTCGGAAGGCGCTTTCATTTGACTGGGTTCAGTTGGTTGGAAAATTAAAAACAAAAAGATGGGATTGCGCTTGGAGAGGCTTCTTTTCCTTTTCCACAGCTCTCAAAACAGTTGTGGGGTGCATTCCAGCTCTTACATGAGCATTTCATGGCTGTGGATATTCAACTCATCTCGAGGGCTCAGCAAACTACAGAGCACAATAGGGATATTGGGCACGTCTAGCGTAGTGTCTAGTTGCCAAACACAACCAGCCAGATATCTCCAGGAAGACCCCAAGCAGGGGATGAAGGCTAAAACTCTCCCTGTTAGGTGTCCACAGGATCTGTTATTCAGAGGCATATGCGGTGCTATAGCTTCCAACTCTGGCCGTTTCCACACGCCCTTCAGTGGATGGCCCACTCATGGAATGCTGGTGGTGACATCTCCATTTGCAAAATGTTCGCAGGCCATTTGGCGTCTGTTTTTTCAGCGCCTTTTCTGTGACCATGGAAAATGTGTTCCCAGGAAAGGTGATGAAAAAACAGAAGCCAAACGGCCTGCAACTGTTTTGCAAATGGAGGTGTCCGGATTCCTGGGGAAAAGCCACCAGTGTTTGGTGAGTGGGCTGTCACTTTAAGGGCATGTAGAAACAGCCTGTGTTTTAAAGGCTTTTCTCTGAGTGGTGGTAGGCATACAAGGCTACAAGCAGGAGGCCTACCTGCCCGCAGCCCCCTGGCCCCACCCCCAACGTTACTTGCCCCCCATTTTGCCACCCACAACCATCTCACAAGTGGCCAGGCTCAATCTGGCAAAACGAGGGGTGGGGCTCTTTTCCAGGGCTGTTTCTCCCTCCAGATGTTGATGCCTGAGATTGCCAACCTCCAGGTGGTGGCTGGAGATCTCCTGGAAATACAACTGTTCTCCAGGCCCTAGAGATCACTCCCACTAGGGAAAATGGCTGCCTTGGAGGGTGGGCTCTATGGAATTATACCCAGCTGATGTCCAGCTGATGACAAGCTGCTCAGAAGTGCGCTGCCCACCACGTCTAGACTTGACCCTTTGCCTTTCGTTGCTGTTGGTAGCGAGCTGGGCTGGTTTGGTTGAATGGGTCTGGGAAGTAGTAGATGCCTCTCTGCAGGAGGGTGTAATGACAACTGCCTTGAATCATGCATGCATCTGACGAAGAGAGCTGTGGCTCTCAAAAGCTGATGATGCATCTGATGAAGAGAACTGTGGTTCTCGAAAACTGACGATGCATTTGACGAAGAGAGCTGTGGTTCTCGAAAGCTTATGCTACAATAAAGTTGTTTAGTCTTAAAGCTGCTCCTGGACTGTTTACTATTTTGCTACTACAGACTAACACGGCTAACTCCTCTGGATCTATATCAAGTGGGACATCCCTAAAACACTTCTCTAGGACTGCCGAGAGCGCCAGTTGCGAGAGGAAACGTTGTAATTTCAGTTCCGTCCTGTTACAGGAGAAAAGCAAGATAGAAATGGTTTAAAGAAATAAATTTCATCAAGTGATATCAAAGGTAAATTCAACTTTAGGGAGCTTTGCTAAATCAGATTGCATCGGGGCGTGTGCTATTTGAACACTTCTTTAGCTGCTTTAGCACGTTAATGATTCCTGCCTGCCCCCCGCCCCCAGCAAATGAAAAGCCGTTCAATTCCACGATCTGTTCAGGCTTACACCGCCAGGAACCTCTTTGAAAATCCCTCTGGAAAGCGAGTTTGGCCTGCCTGTAGGAAGCACTGAAAGGATTCCCTCCAACCCATTAGCGGAACGTGAAAGAGTATATGCATGTGAAGAAGGGAGCTCTAGCACACACAAAAGCTCCTGCTAGAATAAATGTTGGCTTGTCTGTAAGCTTTTACCAGATTTCTGATTCATCAAACCTTCCATGCCGCATAGATAGCATGCGTGGTACTGACTGAAGGGGAACCCTGTAGGTATTCTTCGGGCCCCAGAAAACAGCGCTAAGGATTCTATTCTAAGCTCTTTTCAGTTAAATGGTGTCAGAATGGCCCCAAATATAATCTGAACCAGATAAGATCACAAGGGTTTTTTTTTTTATTTAGAACATTTTATGCTGCCTCTCCAGGAACCTGCCTGAGCTGGCTTACAAAATAAGAATGATAAAAACAAAACATTAAAAGAGCCTCAAAGGGAAGGGCATTCCAGAAGCAAGGTATCGCTCGGGGAAAAGCCCTGTGCCCGGCTGCAGCCTACCTAGCCTCTGAAGGCAGAGAGGCACGGAGAGCAGAGCTGGTCTTTAAACGGTTGTCAATTCCAGCTTGGGAAAATTCCTGGAGATTTGGGGCAGTGCCTTCTGGGGAGAACAGAATTTGGGGTGGCAAGGAAGGAATACTATAGAACCCACCTTCTGAAGCTACAATTTCCTCCAAGGGAACCAATCTCTGTAGACTGGAAATTAGTTGTAATTCCAAGCTTAACCTGAGCAAATCAGAGCCAGGAAACTAAGCAGGGTTGGCCATAGTTAGTAGTCAGATGGAAGATCACCAAGGAATACTGGAGTTGCTATGCAGATGAAGGCAATGGCAAACCACCTCCGGTCCTTTCTTGGCTGGAATACCCTGGGGAGGGAGTCACCACAAACCAGTTGTGACTCAATAGCACATTCTTCTTTTTCCAGCCCCCACTTGAAAGTAGGTTACCCTAAATGCAAGTCTTGGGACAGTTTGCTGGTGGAAACTTTTTGAGTTAAATAGACAAAAAATATGGTTGTTGTGGATTTTCTGGGCTGTATCGCCGTGGTCTTGGCATTGGAGTTCCTGACGTTTTGCCAGCAGCTGTTACTGGCATCTTCAGAGGTGTAGCACCGAAAGAGAGAGAACTCTGTCTTTTGGTGCTACACCTCTGAAGGTGCCAGTCACAGCGGCTGGCAAAACGTCAGGAACTCCAATGCCAAGACCACGGCGATACAGCCCGGAAAATCCACAACAACCATCATTCTCTGGCCGTGAAAGCCTTCAACAATATATCAGACAAAAATTAGATTCTTCCTGGTCATCAGTAATAAGTACTGTTGCACTGTTTTATATGGTTGTTTTAAAAATGTAAAATGTAAGTTTTTAGTGTGTTGTTTTGCAGAGTATAATCCTCCCTAAGCCTGCTAGTCGGGGAGGGCGGAATAAAAATCGAAAGAAAATAAAATAAATAAATAAAGTATATAATTTTTAAAAAACATAAAAGGTGGTTCTAATGTCTTGCTGTGGAGCATCTGCAATACAGTGGATTATTTTAATGCTAAACAGCTGGGCGCATGTTTACCTTTTGAATTTTACATGTTGAATTACAGATTTTGTTATGACCTGTGATCCAAATTGCCTGCCTGCCTGTCTAGCTCCCTGAGCTACTTTTAGCAAATACTAAAGGGCATCTGCTTTGAGATAAGATGGGGGCATTGGTTCTTCCTGAGCAGAACCCAGCCTGGCTGAGTTGCAATATTCACACGTTCTGCAGACACACAGGACCAAATCAGGGCGATGTGACTGCCAATCAGCTGCAGGGATGTGTGTGTGCGAAGGGAGACTTATCTTCCAGGTGGTAGAGGTAGATAGCTTATCTGTCTAATAAGCTACAAATGCAGCAACTAATGTTTACTAACCTACGTGGCATCAAATTAGCCTTTGCAGCCATCCGTATCTTAAGTATGCGGGCTCAAGTGATGGCTGGATCTGAGCTGTACGGAGACAGATGCGGGGAAACAAAACGCAAAGCAAAACTTAAAGGAATGGCAGCAGGCGTGAGGGTGGAGGGGGGCAGACAATGCACTTAATGGGCATTCAAATGAGCTGGGAATTGTACTCAAGAAGACCCATCAGTCTCTTTAACTATGAACTGCAATGTTCATTTTAAAAAAAACAAGCACAGCTGGCTAGACATGAGAAACAATTCGCCCGTCCTGGGGGATGTTTCATTAAGAGATAAAGGAAAACATATTAGCAATAAACCTGTGGGTGCCTCATCATGCAAATAGCTTTGTTTGTTTCATCTCTGTTCCTGGTGTGAAGGCAGGACGATTTTGGAGAAGCAGAGGTGGACCTTCAGGAGAAGACAGGGGATCGAAAGGCCTCAAGGAACAGTAGCAGTTCTCAGCCACTGGGGTTTTTTGTCACTTCCGTTAGGAGGCATTCCAGAAACAGCTCGCCTTCTTCATTGCTGGGGGAAATAGATGCTACTTTCACAAATTTTGCTCCATGTATGTTACGACGAAGCTGTGAGGTAGGGGGAAACAAAAGAGTCTCCTGATTTCTACAGATGGGAACCTTGGTGGAAGTGCGCGGTGGCAGGAAATGGGCAGTGATTGGAGAGCTACTTGTAAGAATTGGAAGAAGGCAGCAGTCAAGGACTGCTTGAGTGTAGGATGACTGCTTAATAGTATTACATCTGTCCAGGTGGGGCCTGCCCTTGTCTGATATGAAAGAATGAACAAGTGAAGGAATGAATGAAGGAATGAATGAATGAACAAACGAGCAAGCGAGTGAGCAACCGAATGAACAGACGAACGAAGAAATGAACGAATGAACGAATGAACGAACGAACAAACAAACAAACGAACGAACGAAAAAGAAAGAAAGAAAGAAAGAAAGAAAGAAAGAAAGAAAGAAAGAAAGAAAGAAAGAAAGAAAGAAAGAAAGAAAGAAAGCTACTTTGAGGACTGGGGCCAGCCATGTCTGCTGGTGCCCACTCTAAGTTGGTAATGCATTGGCCATGCTGTGCACCATTGATGCTAATTCTGTGTCTGAGAAAGACTGTTGGTGCAAGCATTTCTCCAGGCTGGCAGATGCACTGACTGGAGAGGAAGGAGCATGGACTCCTGCCAAGCTCCTTCCCCTCTTCAATGCTGAGTAACTAACTGGAGCAGCCAAGGAAAAGTGCTGTAAACGTCCCTCTGGGGGTGTGTGAAGGAATCCCCCTCCATCCTCCATAAGGGCATATGAGCATCACAGACAAAAGTGGAGTCATGAGCTTTCCCAAGAAACCTCGGAATTATAGTTCTCTGGCGGAAGAAGGCCGGAGATTTCTAGCAATCCTCCTGCTGCGATTCCCAGCATTCTTTGGGCCATAAAAGGCCATGCAAGTCCAACAGTGCAAGAAGGAAGGTGGCGAGGTGGGGACTTTGCAATTAATTTGGTCTGGGGGCCAAATTCAATGACAAATTTGTGACCCGATCACTCTGCAGGGTTTTAAAAAGTAGGGCTGTGTGGAGGTATTAACACAAATCCTTCAAAAACCTGGAACGAGGTTTATTTGGAAAGAGGCACGTTGATCTGAGACGCCTTGGGGCGGGGGGCGGGGAGCTAAAAGTCGAACTGAATAAATAAATCAATAAATAGCCAGGTTAGTCTGTCTGTAGCAGTATTAAAAAGCAAGAGTCCAGTAGCACCTATAAGACTAACAAAATTTGTGGTATGAGCTTTCATGAGTCACAGGTCACTTCTTCAGATACCTGAAGATACCTGAAGAAGTGAACTGTGACTCACAAAAGCTTATGCAATAATCAAAATAATCATAAACCATTTCTAAACCCATAGAACAAGGCAGGATCGCCTGAAATGGGGACATTTGTAGCCTGCAGTGAGGCCCTACTTACGCCACCAGCTGGAGACATATAACTCTCTGCCCGTGCCCCTCTGCAGGAAGCCTTGGGAATGAACCTTCACCTCTGGGCCAGGATGCTTTGGCCCACTGCTAGCAATATGGAATCATCAGCTTGGGATACTGGGTCCAGTCTTGTAACCCAGAAGGAAAGAGCAGAGCTGGGAAAACCTTTTCTTTGAGACCTGGCAGAGCTACTGCCAACTGGCAAAGACCACGATGGGCTACATACACCAAGGCCTGACTCTGTCTACAGCTGGTTCAGGAGCACCCTTCCCTCCCGTCCAAAGCCAGCCACAAGACCAAACAATGACTCACAGGTAGTTTCCTTTTCCCATTCCTTCTGATCCGTCCCCAGAACCATGTTACTAAGGGCCAAGCTACACATGACGAATGACACTTGAACGGCAAGTGGATTGAGTGGAGGGCAAGTGAACAGGGAGAAATACACTTGCTGTTCAAGTGTCATTCGTTATGTGTAGCTTGGCCCTATGTTAATATGCAGAATGTCATGCTGAATGGTAGCTTGTGAAATTCGTCTCTTCAGTTCAAAATCATTGGACGGTTGCATTTCCTTTCCCTGTGATGAGATGCAGCCTGGAGGATCTTGTTGCCATGTATGCTGTAGAGAAAGACAGCCCGTGGGGTCTCATCTTTGGAGGCGTGTTTTTTTCCTGAACCAAGAGATGGTGGGAGTAATAATTTCTAAGAGCATAAAAAGTGACAACATTCAAAAAAGTGTTATGTGAGTCACAGCAATGTCACTGCGGAGATGCAGGCTTTTTTTTTTTTAAACAAGGAGCTATTTAAACATCTCTTGTCTAGGAGAAAGGCTGGAGAGGCATATAACTGACAGTCTTCCAAGGGAGAACGGTACTGGGGATTTAAATGGCTGCAGAGTTTAATATTAACACATTGGAAATAAGTAGACAGGCTTACTACGTATTAGGGAAAAGGGTACATTGGCGAAAAAATAAAGAATAGCTATCTGTCTACATCTTGATGGTTAACTAGAAGACTAAAACTGCATACTGAGAGAGAGAGAGAGAGGACAAAGAGCAATAAAACCTTAGTACATGTTGCTAGTTAATTGCTCCCAATCAACTGGTTCGTCCAGTAGACAATTCTAGATCTCTTCATTAAGACTAAAGACTCCCCTTTCAATGGGTGGAGGTCTAGGTGGGCCTATGCTAACTAGCTGTCTGACTAAACAAATAGAATAACAATTTAACTCTTTCATGACTGAATGTAGGACACTTGCTAAAACCCCGACAAATGGTGGGCTCTTTTGAGAGGGCAGAAGACCTTTTGGCAGTTCATGGTTGCTGAGTTCATTCTTTCTCCCACCACTTAGCAGAATTGTGAAGGTGTTTGTGAACCTGATACAGATAATAATTGTAATAATAATAATTGTGCATCTCTCTCTCTCTCTCTTCTAGACAGCTTAGTGCCCTGCTCCAAGCAGTGAACAAAGTCAGTGTTATTATTATCCCCACAATTCAGCTGGGGAGCTGGGCTAAGAATGGCTTATCCAAAGCTGTCTGCTGAGCTTATGACAGGAGTAGGATTCGAACCAGCAGAGTGCTGCTTTGCAACTCAACCACTTAGTGCTCCGCTCAGAGCAGTGAACAAAGTCAGTGTTATTCTTATCCCCGCAATACAGCTGGGGAGCTGGGGCTGATTGGAGTGGCTTTCCCAAGGCCACCTGCTGAGAGCCAGTTTGGTGTTGTGGTTAAGGGCATGGGACTCTAATCTGGAGAGCCAGGTTTGATTCCCCACTCCTCCACTTGAAGCCAGCTGGGTGACCTTGGGCTAGTTACGGCTCTCTGGAGCTCTCTCAGCCCCACCCATCTCACGGTGTTTTGTTGTGGGGATAATAATGGCATACTTTGTAAACGTCGTGCAAAACTCGCGCGAGAAAACGCGATATTTCGCGTTTTCCCTGCAAGATGGCGCAATGTTCCGGAGGCAGGTAAGCCATCTGGAAACGGCCAAAGTCAGTGTTGTTATTATCCCCACAATGCAGCTGGAGAGCTGGGCTGAGAGGAGTGACTTCCCCAAGGCCACCTGCTGAGCTCATAGCTATAGTGAGATTCGAACCAGCAGAGTGTTGATTTGCAACCCAACCACTTAACCACTATGCCACGTCCTCTGAAAATGTGCATTTGAATTTTGATGTCACAAAGAACAGAAATTCATCGAATTCCTGCATATCCTCAACTGTTTAGAAACCAAAATAAACCAGATCTGAGATCCAAAAGTTTCATCTAGTTAGAGTGATTTCCCAGCCAAGAATTACTCACCAGAAGGAAAAGCTATTTTTTGACTTGCTTAACTGCTCACATTTCAAAGGAGTACGTACCTATTAATGAATGCACATTCAGACCAATTTTTTTGCCACTGGAAGTTATTTGAGATCCAATTAGCCATGATTATGTCAGGACAATGCCCTTGGCTGGCTTCGAACACTGCGCAGCCAACTGAATTTAGAAACGGGAACAAAGTCTCTGGAGGGGGCCTGCTTGTGCAACTGGGTCAATATTTTTTCTCATCGATTTTTCCAAATTGCTCTCTGTTATGGAATAGAATTACATAAGCAAGGTCTACGTGAAATGTGCATACACCCAACAGAACATTCATCAACAAAGTATCTCATTAAAATTCCCCTTGATTGATTGTGGCAGAATCTTTCACGGATTAGAGCCGGTTCCTCGGTGCATGAAATGTACCTGCAGTTGACAGCTAGTTCATACACTGGATAGCACACACACACACAAAAGTAAGTTAGGCAGCAAAATGCAAGCGGTACAGCCAGTGACAATTCAATGCACGTGTATTAAAACCAGCATTTCTGAAACTTCAGGTCCTTCCTTGAACACACTCCTCTTTGGCCTCCAGCTGCACTGGCCTTGCTGTCCTTCTGTCCAAAAGCGTCTCTTCTTTCCTAATAATGCAAACATCTTAGAAACTTGATCCTCAGTCCTATTTCCCGCTCTACCAACACAGCAACCAGTGTACACTGGGCGGCATGTGCCACGGCAGTTTCACTCATCTGAGCAGGGCCGTCGGGAGGTGCCCACCTGCAAAAGGGCAAGATAGACAAAGGCCTGTGCATGTGCATTCTCTGTCGTGACCCTCATCTTAGTTTAGTTTAGTTTATTGGACTTATAGCCCGCCCGCCCTGCAAGCAGCTCAGGGCGGGTCACAAATCTATAATCCACCTTGTGGAATGGCCTGCCTGAAGAGGTCAGGAAAGCTCCTACTCTCCTGTCACTCTGCAAACTATGAGCAGAACCACAAGTGACAAAAGGCACAGGTTGGACACTTGTCAGCTTCCCTCAAGTTTTGATGGGAAATGTAGGCGTCCTGGTCTCGCAGCTTCGCTCTCCGACTGCTGTCCAATGGACTTTTCAACTGTCACTTGTCCAACATTCCGCCAAGCTGTTAAACAAAATAGTTCAAGAGGCATTTTTATAAATATAATGGGTGGGTGTGTTATAACAATGGTTCAGGAAGGTGTTTCAATAAAGGGAAGGGGATTGCGGACAATACCACTGTATATAGATGCAGAGGAGTTAGCCGTGTTAGTCTGTGGTAGCAAAATCAAAAAGAGTCCAGTAGCACCTTTAAGACTAACCAATTTTATTGTAGCATAAGCTTTTGAGAGCCACAGCTCTCTTCATCAGATGCATGATACAGAGACTGGTCAAATATAGAAGAGGAGGGAGAGAAGGGGAGGGGAGAGAAAAGAGGGCATTAGGGGGGGAAAGGGGAGGGTGCAACCAAAACGTTCCTTTGCTAGTATATGTAAACATCTCCTTTTGGTGGGGGGGTCAGTTGGCTTGGGTGAGGCTTCAAAGGAGTTTGCCGTGTTAGTTTGTAGCAGCAAAACAGCTTGACTATCCAATTCCAATGCAGTATAAGCCTTCGATAACCACAGCTGTCCCCGTCAGATGCGTCTGACAAAGAGAACTGTGGTTCCCGAAAGCCCACGCCAGGTGCCACTGGGCTCCCCCAGATAGTATGCATTATCTGTTTGCTGTCTGTACTAAATTATTCTCGTAGCTTTGTTTTTCTATTTATGTATTACCATTTTCTGCACTGTATAACATTTCATGACTAATATTTAATGCTTTGATTCAGACTGCTGTAATCCTAATCCTATTACATTGCTTATTAGATTTTCATCCTATTGATTGCATTGGTTTATGCTGTGTAATCTGCCTTGAGTGTCAGTGATAAAAGCCGACTATAAGTAAAGTAAATAAATAAATGTGTAGTCTTGGATGCTTTCCATCACTACTGTGTAGCCCTGCCAAGGTGCTATGTCCTTGAAATTTCTAGAAGAAAGGCTTAAGCCTTCCTGCTCCTCTTTATGGGAACCCCTGATCCTTGTCAATGCCGACAAGGAAGCCGGCAAGAGGCAAGCAAACCATTCTTCTGGCTAATTATGCCGGGCAGGTGCTGTCCAAGTGCCCCCAGAATCTCACCCCCTGGCTTCCCTCTGGTGCCAGCTGAGAATGAGGGAGCACAACAAACTGCAGCAATGGGGGAATTTTATTTATTTCTTTTGCATGTGGCTCTAGAGCCAAAGAATTCATAAACTCCATTGGTGATTGAGAGGATCATATCTGAACCTGCATGAATAAAACAACGATCACTTCATGAATAAAACAACCTCTTTCTCTTTTAAAATTCCAGGATTTGGAAGGGTTCTTAGCTTGCAGCTCCTGTCCGTTTAGAGAGCAGAAGGGGCAAGCGTGGGGCTGGGCTCGATATCCTCCAGACACCCTCTTGCTCCCCCGCCTGAAGCTGATTTTCCTAAGGAAGGTCTAAAGGGTGGATGGAGATGACCGAGGGGCAACCAGAGCAGCCCCTCATGAGGAAAGGGTTCGAGTGACTCTCCCACCTGCCCCGCTGACCCACTTCTCCTTCACAGCCAGCTCGTGGTACAACAGGCCACTCCGAGGGGGCCCATCACTTCTCTGCTGGCATAATAAGATGCTAAAAGGGCCTGATGGCAAAGTGCCTGGAAGCAAGCCGTGCGTCTGTCATCAGGGAGGAAAGGAATGAATGTAAATACCGATAAAACAATTGAGCAGTAATTACGCTCGCTGCTGCAATATTTATTAGTTCTCTTATTCGTTAATAGACTTGAGCATTTAGGCTAAAAATGGGTACAAGCGAGAAACTGTGGGGGGATACGAGACATCCCGAGGGCGTAAATGATGGAAGAGATGCTAATGACAGAACGCGATGGCGGGCGTTCTCCAGGCAGCAGGTATGCTGAACAAAGAAGAGAGAGGAAATTACAACCTCGCCCTCCTCAAATCAGCTCCCTGCTAGGGATTAGGAGGACTTGATCTCTATACTAGCTGATGTTCCAGCATCCCTAATAAGAATAATAATGCACACGGGTTGCCTCTCTTTGATTTGCCCAAAGTTATCCATGATGGCAAAGCACCAGAGAGGTGTCAAAGAGAAGATTCATGCACACAATGAATCCTTTACAACATGCCTGGAAGGTGGTGAGTGACATTCTCCAAATAGTGATGCCATTTGGTGGCAGAGGAGGTCAGTGGGTTCGATATCTGATATACAGTTTGGTACCAGAAGGGGCAGCTGCCGAGGTTGTGAGCATCACAGAACCAAGAACAATGGGGTCTACATCAGGCTTGGCTACAGACACACATCCATGTGGGTCCAGAAGAGTTAGCCATGTTAGTCTGTAGTTACAAAATAGCAAAGAGTCCAGTAGTGCCTTTAAGACTAACCAACTTTGTTGTAGCATAAGCTTTTGAGAACCACAGATCTCCTTGTCAGATGCATCTGACGAAGAGAGCTGTGGTTCTCAAAAGCTTATGCTACAATAAAATTGGTTAGTCTTAAAGGCGCTACTAGACTCTTTACTATTTTACATTCATGTGGGGTTTCCCCAAAGAACAGATGGGAGACATGGCTTGCAACCACCACCTGAACTTTGTTACATGTAGTGGCAGAGCAAGATGGGTAGCTGTGTTAATCCGCCTGCAGCGGTAGAAAAGACCAAGAGTCCAGTAGCACGTGTAAGACTAACACAATTTATGGTGGGGTATGAGCTTTCGTGAGTCACAGCTCACTAATTCAGGTAGAGGAAGAGTTCAGTAGCCCCTATAAGGCTACCAAAATTTGTGGTAGGGTATGAACTTCCGTGAGCCATAGCTCACTTTTTCAGATACCTTCTCTTGCTCTTTTCTACTGGCAGGGCAAGTTACACATCATTGTCCTTCTGTCAAATGGCTTAGCCCTCCTCCTCCTCCTCTGACCCCAGACAGCCCCAAATGCACAGAATAAATGTGTACAAAATAGTAATGTAAGCTTACAAAACCCACAAAGGTCCAACTAAAGTACTAACTGTGACAGATTCTGCCGGCACAATATCAACTATCACTTGGGCTGTGCAACTAAAGCCCTATAAATAAGGATGACCCATCCAGTTTAACTCGCTAGCAAGTTTAATTGGACCTTTGTGCTTTTTGTAAGTTTACATTACAATTTTATACACATTTATTCCTTCTATTTTTATGCAGTGATTGGAACATATTGGAATTGCTCTATTCTGTTGATGATCTTGATTATGTGCTTGTAACATATTGATCAGTACGGCTGAGGTTTAGGACAGTTATTGGATATTGCATTTTTTCATATTTGCATTGTTTTCTTGAATAATTGCATATAGAATTCATTCTAATACATTTTATGTTTTAGCATTATTTTTGTTTACAGGGTGTTTTTCTGTGTTTACCTTCTGCACACCCAGGGCCCTGGGCTTTTGACATTAAAAGGACCCAGGGCAGTTCACTATATAAAATCTAAACTTATAAAAAAATACATTAAAACTAACATCAGATTTAAAACACTCAGCACAACAAATGTCAAGCTCAGTTAAGGGAGGAGCTTTCATTCATAATCTCTTTGTTCAGCACCTGGAAAAGGAATGACTTTTCTTTATTTCCGATAGTCTGCAGGGATGGCTCCCTTCTCCAGGAGGAGAACATTCCAAAATGCAGCTGGAAAGGTCCACCATATCACAGTAGGCAGGGGCTCTGCATGTGTGTGTGTGCGAGAGACCTCCCTACTTCTTCTCTGTGCCTCCCTCCACCAGGTAATTTGGGATCTGCCACCATTCAAGACTTATCTCTATCTCATTCATCAGCTGTTTGGGACACTGGCTGGACTCTGTGTGCATTAGAGGAGAGGGGAGTAGATATAGGCACGAACTGAAATACGAAACAAATTTCAGGATGAATCGGGCCAATTCGTGTTTCATGAAATGCTTTTCATGGGGCCGCAGTTTTCACAAAATTCACAACTTTGGGGGCCGATTTGTTCGATTCATGAATGATTTGTGATGCCAGACAGGCTGGTGCCGATCTATTGATTCACTAGGCAACATAGGCCTGGAATGTCTGCAGACCTTTTGTTGCCATTGGAAACCCCAATCTTAGCCCACATAACCTTGATAGGCAGCTCTCCCTGCCAACTGGAGAGCTTCCATTCTTCCCTATACAGCAAGGAGCAGGGGGGTTAATCCCCTAGGCAACTGAGGAGATGAGCCTTCTGTAGCCACGGGAACACCAATCTCATCCCTTCAAACCCTGTTAGGCAGATGTGTCTGCCAACCAGAGATCTCCTGTTCTGCTCTATGTGAGCGTTTCTTAAATAAAGCACAGGTTTCTGCTTCATGCTTTTCAGTTCCAGTAGACAGAGGGAGAGAGAGTGGAATTGGGAGCTGTCAGCAGGATTTGCTGCTGCTTTAAAAGAGACCGAAAAGCCTCTTTCTTATTTTCGGCTCTTGGCCTTGCTGGGAAGGTCGTTGGGTGAGGGTGCCTTCTTTCCTCCACCCGACCCAACCCCAGTCTCAGGGCATTGCCTGGCTCCGGGGCCTAGCTTGACTGAGGCCTACCTTTTTTCTTTAATTTTCTTTGCTTATATTCTTATTTAGAGCATTGGTTCTTGCTGGCTTGTTGGGTGAGGGTGGGTGGAGGAGAGCCTGCTGAAGTCTCCCTGCGAGTTTGGCATCTCTGGGTATGAAGGGGGCCATTGAAGTGCCCTGGGTTCTGACGAATCATGAAACTAATGAATCTTTTCACGAAATGGGACAATTTCATGAAAGTTTGTGATTTGTGATTCGTGGAATGCGACGAAACACGAAATGCTCATTTCATTTTTTCCCATTTCGTGCCCATCTCTAGAGGGGATGCTCCTAGCTCCACTCCACTTTCTCTTGTTTGCTCTCCAATCCAGCCTAGCCAAAAGATTATAGTGTATTCACTGAAGAAATGGCCAGATGCACAAGCGAGGCTCCGTTAACCCAATCTGAGTTCTTAAACGAGAACGATCTTTATTCACTGCAATACAGCTTTACACCCTAGAGTACCCATGCATAGGGAAACAGGTGCATCGCAACACTAAGGACTATTGCAAGGTGAAGAAAGAAAATAAAAACACTCAAGGCTAATCTAAGCTTAGAGACACAGATGTTATCTCAGCATCCCCTCCTTGGGATGGACACAAGCCCACTGGAACTTATGGAAGAGAGGCTGACCCCCTTTATTCCCTCCTACATTCCTGGTCTGACATGAGCACTGCTAATAGGGTGTCCAGAGCTTTTAACCTTCTTGCTCAAGCTGGTGGGTTCCCCTTTACTCAGTGCTGAAGTTGGGAAGTGATGCCACTGGGGCGGGGGGGGGGGGGTCACTCAGCACTCTTTTGTCCAGTCAACTTGGAGCCAATGTCTCCCTCCCTCATTGCCTCACTCAGGCCATCCAAATAGCCATCCCTCTTGCCCCGTCCTGTCAATTGGACAAAGAGATCTCTCCTTGCAGAAAACCCATCTCTGCTTAGCTGGCATTTTAAGCAGTTAAATATTCCCTTCCCTGGGAAAGAGCTTTGCCTCCTGAGATAACGGTCTTCTGAGTGTCATTCAAGGCATCGTACACTTTCCTGTCACAACACACCAGTAGGACACAACCAGTCTCACCAGATAAGACCACAGGTCTCAAAGTTTAGGCATCTTGGTGTAGGTGAAGGGGGACCTTCAGGGATTGTGGACCCAAACCAGTTGGGGCTTTAACGACTGTAAACTGAGTTCTGAAATAATTTAGATGAGTAGCTGTCTTGATCTGCAGTAGAACAGCAAGATTGCAGTTCAGGGGCTCCTTAGAGACCAACGAGATTTTCAGAGTGTAAGCTTTTGACAGTCAGAGCTCCCTTCTTCAGATACAGGGAGGAGTGGAGAAATCCTAAGCCTCCAGAATGAGATACAAGGGCTCCATTCCGCCCTGCATCTGATGAAGAGAACACTGACTCTTGGAAGCTTACACTGTGAAAATCTTGTTGGTCTCTAAGGTGCCACTGGACTCAAATCCTGCTGAAATAATCGAGCCACCAAATTATGACCCTAAAGGGATAACAGCAGAAAGGACCCAGGCTGACCATATCAGGAGGGAGAACCAAGCAGCCACGCACAGGATTTTGGATGTGGGGGAGAGTGCTACTTGGATTTCCTGCCTTAAATCAGAAAATGTCTCGAGTCACACTTGGGCAGGCTCTCCCCAACAAGTGGCGGATCTGTGGGCCCTTGTGGCTGCTTTCCCACTGTCCATCGGATGGCTTGGCTCCAGTTTGGATCAAGATTGAAAGCTGGCTTCAGTGACACACATCCTGAATATCAATATCCCGATAATGAAGGACAGATGTGATTTTGGTTTCTGGGCATCCTTATTTCTTTGGAGCTTAGTAATCTGCTAGTCAAATTGGTGTCAGAGAGATTGCTGTGCTGAAGAAAGAAGACTCGGCTGTTGTGTGTTCCTCTTTAAGACCCACAAAACCACAACGGCCAGCGAAGATGGCAGGTAAGGAAGGCGGGGAGGGGGAGAGTAGGTGGGTGTCTGTGATTTGCCTTGACTCTTGTTGATGAAAAGGCTTTTCCCAGACATCTGACGGGTGCTGCCAATTCACATTCTTCCTTTGCAGCCTTCCAGCGTTGCCACGAAACCGTCTCTTCCTGTGTTTTCCCCACGTGAAATCTATATTTTATGTTCTGTTATGAAATGTCTGTGTTTTTGGACAGCAGGCTGTGAAAGGTACCTCTTCTCTTCAAAACCTCAAGCTCCTACTCAGAAGAAACACTTTTCTTTGTAGAAACATCTTTGGAGGAGGAGGAAGAGGGCCAATACGCTTCAGGCCTCCAGCGGGCATGTCTGGGAATGTGTTGGAAAGCAAGGATTAGAGTCTTGAAACAAATCAGTGGACCTTTTGAAGCTACTCTCTGGTTGAAGACTGCCCGGATAAAGAAAGATCAAGATGAGTAGTTGTGTTAGCCTGTCTGTAGCAGTACGAAAGAGCAAGAGTCTAGTAGCACCTAAAAGACTAACAAAATTTGTGGGAGAGTATGAGCTTTTGTGAATCACAGCTCACTTCTTCAGAGCTGTGACTCACGAAAGCTCATACCCTACTACAAATTTTATTAGTCTAATAGGTGCTACTGGACTTTTGCTCTTTTCTACAGATAACGTAAGGTTGCCAACTCTGGGTGAGTAAATTACTGGAGATTGTGGGTGGTGGTGGGGGGGAAGACTGGCAGAGTCAGGGTTGAGGGAGGAGAGGGACCTTAGCTGGGAATAACGTGACATGGTCCACCCTCCAAAGCAGTCATTTTCTCCAGGAGAACTGATGTCTGGTGTCTGGAGAAAGCTGCAATTCCAGGAGATCTCACCCACATGAATGCACTTGAAGCTGTCTTATACGGACTCAGACCAATCGGTCCGTCAAGGCCAGTATTGTCTACTCAGATCCTATTCGGCATCTCAGGCCGAGACCTTCCATATCACCTGGTCCCTTTAACAGGAGAAGCCGGGTATTGAACCTGGGACTTCTGCATGCAAAGCAGAGGCTCTTCCACTGAGCCACGGGCCCCACCAGGAGGTTGGCAAGCCTAGATACAAGCTGCAGGTGGGCGCTGGAATACCGCAGTGGCTTTCTTCACCTGCCAGCAACCTTTTCCTCTACAACCAGATTAAAGAACTTGGGGAAAGGATCCGGGACCCCCTACAAACTATAAACCAGGTTGCCCCGTGTGCCAGACTGTCCTTCTCTCTGCTTTCTTCTGCTCTAAAACCCTCTTCCACTATCCAAAGTGTGTTCTGTTTCTCTCTGGACCACCTCCAGCCCATGGTAGCTTCTGCCACAATAAATCTTCCAGGCTTTAAGTTGCTGCTGGACCAGGGGTCAGTTTTGCTTCACGAGACAGAACACAGCTGCTGCTTCCCAACTTATCTGGAAAATAGCAAGTGCTCCTCTGATGGAAGCTGGTCAGAAGCCCCATGCGTTTTAGGGGAGCAAGCTAAAATGACATTTGAACACCTTTTCCTTTTCCTTGTGCGCCTACAAGCCTGCACAACTTATAAAATGAAAATGAAACGCCACCAATCACTAGCTACGATATGTAATGGAGAATAGATGCCAGTGAGCATGCCCAGCAGGGATTGTGAAGCTGTATACTGAGTCGGGCCCTTGGTCTATCACGGTCGGCATTGCCCGCTTGGACTGGCAGCTGCTCTCCAAGTTCTGAGGCAGAGGTCTTTCACATCACCTACTGCCTGAAACTTTAAAGGCCGGGTATTGTACCTTTTTGCCTTTAAGAGTGAGCCACATCCCTATGAAGGAATGGAGTGAAATCCACAGTTACAGCTGCCGAACAGATCCTTATTTCCCCAGGAAATAAGGTTCTGTTTTGTAACCATAATTGCAAATGCAACAAATTTAATGTCTCATTAGATGAAAATCAAAGGAAATAAATGGAAACAAAATTGAAGGGTTGTTCCCTGCTGTTGATTGCCAAAGCGTGTTAGTACCCCCTCCCATTTTTATAATGATACATGGGTATCTTCACAAACTGGATTCTGCACCAGTGTGTGCCACTTCCATAGACCTGGGACAATTCCCTCCCCCCCGCCCCCCCCCAGCTACTCACTCCAGCCTCTTCCTTGTTGAATTGCAGAAGGCGTATGATGGCAAAGAGTTTACTCTCTAATTCACCCTCTTCCATCCCCGCTGAAACAAGACTGTGAACAATAAGCAAGGTTGTTACCTCTGTTGATTGGATTTCACAGTTCCTTGGAGAAACAAAATAAATGTTCTTAGTGTTTGAGGTGCCACTGGATGCCTGCTTTATTAGATCCAAGCAGAACAATTGGAAGTCTTTCTTTGCTGTAGCGTGTTATCTGCCGTCGTTGTCTCTGACCTATGGCTGTAGACTAGGATTGTTTTTATGATGTAATTGCAGGCTCCACATCAGAACAGCACATTTATACTGCCTGATCTACAATCCAATTTCTTGATACTGAATTCGGTGCCTGGTTGGGCAAGCACCGTTTATTCCAAACCTAGTGGAAGGAGAATGATTGCTGGCCAATTGCCGGAAGTTCTCCTGGAATTACAACTGATCTCCAGGCTACAGAAATCAGCTCCCTTGGAGAAAAGGGCGGCATTGGAAGATGAGATCTATGACATTATACTCCACCGAGGCTACTCCCCACCATAAAACACATTCTTCCAAGAATCCACCCCCAAATATCCAGGAATTTTCCAACACATCGTTGGGAATTCTATCAGCCACAAATGCTCAGTTCCCTTCCCAAGAGCAGAGGGAAGTTGCATAGCTAGAAACTCAAGAGTCTGCCTTTGAATGCTGTGACCTCAAAAACAAAACTCTCCTGCGTTTGGATTGTTTTGGTGCTATTTATTTTATATTTCAATTTATATACCACCCATCCTCAGGGGCTCTGGGCGGTGATCAGTTTAAAATCAATAAAAACAAGAAAACAACAATACTAAAATCAATATACAAAACAGTAATGAAATAAATTAACCAAGTGCAATGGTGGGGAGAACCCCAACACCCACCCCAAAGGTGGGAGGCCGACATGGCGCCACCCCCTTCAACCACCGAACGCCTGGCGGAACAGCTCTGTCTTACAGGCCCGGCGGAACGATAATATGTCCCGCTGGGCCCGGGTCTCCATTGACAGAGCGTTCCACCAGGCTGGGGCCAGGACTGAAAAGGCCCTGGCCCTGGTTGAAGCAAGGCGGGCTTCCTTAGGGCTGGGGACCACCTGTAAACATTTATCGGCTGATTGAAGCAGATTTTTGTATAAACAGTGCTTAAAGAGCAGGGCTTTTTTTCAGCTGGAACTTGGTGGAACGGAGTTCCGGAACCTCTTGAAAATGGTCACATGGCTGGTGGCCCCGCCCCCTGATCTCCAGACAGAGGGGAGTTTAGATTGGTCTCCACGCTGAGCGGTGCGGAGGGCAATCTAAACTCCCCTCTGTCTGGAGATCAGGGGGCGGAGCCACCAGCCATGTGACCGTTTTTTCCGAGGGCAACCCACTGAGTTCCACCACCTCTTTTCCCAGAAAAAAAGCCCTGGATATGTGTAACCCTCTCACCATGGGTGCGGGACAGGGGGCAGCCATGGGTGATGCCATCTGTCCAGAGAAGCAGCTAAGCCTGGTGGGTGGATTGAAGAAGTTCCTGCCAGCCCAAGCCAATGGTCCATCCAGCATTCAGTTGCGTTACTATAGGTTGTGAAGTGTCATTTGTTCTTCATACCTGACAACGGCCGTTTCCGCACATCCTTATAGGGATGGCCCCCACACAGAATGCTGCTGGCGACCTCTCCATTTGCAAAACAGTCGTAGCCTGGTTGGACTTCACTTTTTTGACACCTTTTCAGGGACCATGGAAAGTGCGTTCCCAGAAAAGGGGCTGAAAAAATGGAAGCCAAACAGCCTGCAACAGTTTTGTAAATGGAGGCGTCTTCTGGATTCCAGGGGAAAAGCCACCAGCGTTATGTGAACAGGCCATCCCTATAAGGACATGTGGATACGGGCAAATGTATAGAACTATCTTCTGCATTGTGTTAGCCGTAATCTACCTCGAGCAGCTCTACACCCAACCTCATGAGTTGGACAAGAAAAGGTTTTGTTCCCCTCATCCCAACAAACTGCAGGCTGGGCTGGCGAGTCCCCCTGCATCTCTGGCTGCTAAAAAACTGCACCCCCCCCCCCACACACTTGGATCCAATGCAGGAAATTCACAGCTACTCCCCCTCCCCACACCCCCAGTGCCCCCTGCTCCATGCCCAGAAGATGGCAAAACACTGTCAGGATCCCTAGCCAAACAGGCCTGGGGGAAATTGCTACTTGATTGTTATCTCAATCAATCATTGCTCATAATTATTAGAATTATCTGGCCAGCCCTGTAGGACACATTCAAATACATGCAGTGGCAAAACAAAACAAAACAAAACAAAACAAAACAAAACAAAACAAAACAAAACAAAACAAAACAAAACAAAACAAAACAAAACAAAACAAAACAAAACAAAACAAAACAAAACAAACAGAAAGAAAGAAAGAAAGAAAGAAAGAAAGAAAGAAAGAAAGAAAGAAAGAAAGAAAGAAAGAAAGAAAGAAAAGGTCCCTTTAATTCAGAAGGCCCCGCTTCATTTCCGCACTACTCACCTAATATTTATGAAGGAGTGTATTTCTCCTGCCCCACTCTTATTGCAGCCAGTTGCTCACTGGATCTTTTTCGGGACGAGGAGATTATATTCTTTTGTCTTCTCTTTGGCTGGGTTTATCTGCATGAGTCAGCTGGACAGCCTTCTCAGTAAGCTGGAATTAGGGTTGCCAACTCCACGTTGGGAAATTCCTGGAGATTTTGGATGTAGTAGTTGTGGAATTTGGGGAGTGGAGAGAGTTCAACAGGATATGGATCCATAGTGTGTACTCTCCAAAGCTGCTATTTTCTTCAGTGGTCAAGACCTGGGTCCAATAGCACCTTAAAGACCAAGTAGATTTCTGAGGTATAAACGTTCGAGAGTCAAAGCTCTCTTCATCTGATAAAGGGAGTGTTGACTTTTGAAAGCTCACACTTTTGAAATCTAGTTGGTCTTTAAGGTGCTATTGGACCTGGATCTTGCTCTTTGACTGCAGATCATCATATCTGCCCCTCTGAAATTATTTTCTCTGTAGTCTGGAGATCAGTTGTAATTCTGGGAGAACTGCAAGCTGCACTGGGAGGTTGGCAACCTGAGAGGGAATGGATGGAAACTTGGCCCCTTGCAGTGCAATGGATACGTGGTCACTCGAGATGGGGACGAACCGGGAAAATACTGAACTGTGAGGTTTGTGGTTCATCACGTTTCATGATACACGAACCATGAATTTTAATGAACTTGTTCTGGTTCGCGAACCAGTTCATTTGGTTCATGAAAACACCACTTCTTGGGCAGCAGGTGGTCTGCAGAAAGCTCATCCCCCCACTGCCTAGGAAACTGATTGGTGCCAGGGTGTCTGCAGTCATGAACCAAAAAACAAACCAAATGAACCAGCCTAAACCAGCCAAATGAACCAGCCAGAAATGGGCTCTGACGAACCACAAGTTTGCAAACCACAAACCAGCCTGGTTCGTGACAAACTTTGGTTCATATTTCGGTTTGTGCCCGTCTCTAGTGGGTCACCAATGGAATCATAAAAGGCCTATGATTTTATGAATGGATATTGGCTATCACAGTTGTGGTAACTCTTCTTTTATGCTAGAGAGTCCCCTACCAGTATAGCTTGATGTAATGGATTTACTTTTACCAGCTTACTCCCCAAGCAGTATCCCAACAGGCTCTCTACCTCATAGTTGAAACCAGCTTCAGATCTATTGATTGCTACTTGAATGGTCTTCTACACATGCTCTTATTACTCGGGTGAATTAACCAAGATGGCAGCAGCCACAGAAGACGGCTCCTTTGGGCCATCCGCCAACATGATTAAAATTCTCCACAATGTACAGCAAGCTTGTTCTACGAGAGGAAAACAAAATTCTCTAATATTGGGAAGTGGAGTTTTTTGTATTTTTTAAAAAAGTGCCTTCAGGGAAACGAAGCTAACAGCAAGTAAACACAATTACCTATCTGCTACGAATTAAACATTTAGCAGGCTGATGTAGTCTATTCAAAACCAAGGTTTGCAAAAGTACTAGCTAAATACCCAGTTTTATAATATTTCTGCCGTTATTATCTGCATGTAGACTTTTATCGTGATTGTTGGATTCATCTGCTTGGTCAATTATGACTCAGGTGGCAATTGTTAATGCTCACATACACATTATTAGCTATTTATTTTTGTTGTTTCTTTGGAGGGGTAAAGTGTTGCTTTTTTGTGGTTTAATAACAATGAAATATTAATTGTAGGAGCCCATGGCGCAGAGTGGTAAGCTGCAGTACTGCAGCCCAAGCTCTGCTCATGACCTGAGTTCGATCCTGGCGGAAGCTGGGTTCAGGTAGCCGGCTCAAAGTTGACTCAGCCTTCCATCCTTCCAAGGTCGGTAAAATGAGTACCCAGTTTCCTGGGGGTAAAGTGTAGATGACTGGGGAAGGCAATGGCAAACCACCCCGTAACAAATAGTCTGACAAGAAAACATCAAGATGCGACGTCCCCCCATGGGTCAGTAATGACTCAGTGCTTGCACCTTTACCTATATTAACTGTACAAATTAAATGAATTCTGCTGCTGATAAGGAAAACTTCACATCTCTCATCCCCCCTTATGGTTGCCAAGTCCAAGTTGGGAGATTCCTGAGCTTTGGTGGTAGAACCTGTGGGGGGCAGAGTTTGAGAAGGAGAGAAATGTCATACCATAGAGTCCATACTCTGATGCAACCGGTTTCTCCAAGAGAACTCATCTCTGTTGTCTGGAGACACAGTTGTGATTCCAGGAGAACTCCAGCCAGCACCTGGAGGTTGGCAATGCTACCCATCATCTACCACAATGACCAATGAATTAAAGAGCTGTTGATTTGGAGAGTTAGAAAAAAGCCGTGTTGGTTTCTGATACCAGACAAGCAGGGCAAGAGACTTGTTGGGTTCCTGCGGCTGGTATATGGGGTCCTTTTTGGTTTGAACCCAGCCTCCAGAATTTGGGCACTTGGCCACTGGAGAGGGGAGACTTGCTCTGTAGTGGCATCACAGTTATGGAACACCCCCCCCCCCAAGATGTTTGCTTGGCAAGCTCTTTACTCTCCATTCCTCATCTAGAGAAGGCAGCCCTGTAATATATTCCACTCACTTTTGCATTTAATTTTGTACAATGGAGTTGCTGGTTTTATTTGCATGTCATTGTAAACTCCTCTGAATGATTTATATCTGTGGTTTCTTGGCCTGAGGTATCTTTTTTTTACTTCTGCTCTGGGTAGCTTGATCGGGAAGTAATTTTGTTTTTGTTCTGATTGTTTTCATATCTCTCGTAAACCACCTTGAACGTGATTCTGGAGCAAGTATTTTTTTAAAGAAAACAGGAGACATTCAGAGGGCCAAATGGAGGCAGATTATGAAAGGCTCTCCTTCCATCTGGCAGAAGGGTTTAAAGGAACCCACATCTCTGAAAGGAAGGCACCACGTCAGGAAGGCCAGTAAGTGGCTTAGCAGCATTGGGGCAGAAATCAATAACTTTTCTCCAGCTTCCCAATCAATAGTGCCGTGCTGAGTTGGTCTCTTGCTGGGCAAGTATTAAAATTAAAGTTAGTTTAGTATTAAAGTTTCATTTGCAGAATGACTCCATTGATCCAGAGATATAATAACCTCTTAGCAGCAGGCCAGGTCTGACAAATTGTCCCTGACATTGAATTTTTCTGCTGCATTTCTGACACATCTATTGCGCGTCCTTTGGCCGAGTCTCGAGAGCGTTCCTATGAAAACATTTCACAGGTTTTAAAAAACAGTATTTAATTCTTGGCCTTTGGGAAACTGCTCAATAACTACCAATTTTGTGTCTTAGAGGAAGCAATCAAACCTTCAGAAATGCTCAAAAACGGACTAGCCTTTCCCACGAGAAGAGTATTTACAGGAGTACAGATTGGGGGTGGAAATGGAGGTCTTCAAATGGTAGAGTGCCACTCAAACTGACAGTCTATAGTGCTCACAAAATGCCTTTCAGAAGTTTGAAATGCTCTCCGAATCAAAATAGAGCAGTGCGCCGATCCTGCCCGTCCGATGACCTACATTGAAGATGTTGCGTTTGAGCTTTCAAAGTACACGGAGCACTTCAGAAAGGTAAATGTTAAAAAAGGTTTTAAATCAACACATTAACAGGTGAAGCCCCCCCCAGTTCGTTCACAGAGGATGCATTCTACAACTTCAGCCATGAATCATTTGGCTGAAGAACGTCTGCAGAGGGGCAGCTGTGGGGAGGGGCAGAAACATTGGCCGTCGTCACACGGCCCCTTATTTCATTAGTTTTGTGCTAGAAATCGTTTCCTCTGTTATCATTATCAGAACGGATTCTCCCATAATTTGATGACTGCTTGCAATTCCAGTTGGTCACATTAACAGGGAAAAGCACAATTTGACAGGCAGTCAAAGTGCCTCTGGAAATGGGGCCAAAAAATCCTCCCCCCCTAAAATCCCCCCCCCGCATATTTGCGCTATATCACACTTCCGTTATACCAGTGTTGTGCTGGGCCAACATTGATACATATATTAAAAAAGGGGAGCCAAGACAGGCAGCGAAGCCGAGACTCCACGGCTACTTGGCACTAAAATTTTAGGGGAAATGTCAGTGTACTCAATCGGCGTAAACTGCTTCAGTTGTTCTTGCATGGCAGAATATCACAATAGCGCTATAAAGCTTACCTTTAAAAAAAATTACTTTGAGGCTTAATTGCGGGTCGCGCTGGGGCTTGTGGGAGTGTGGGGCAGGAGAATCAGCGTTAGGTGGGACAAATGATCGGGGAAGTGAGTGCTTTGGTGTTGCAAAGCATTCAGTCGATCCAGGGCATTCACATGGAAGTGGATGAGGACAACATAAAGAGTCACAAAGTGTGATTTGGGGAGAATGGCGAAATTGCAACAGAACCGGAATAAGGTGAGCATTCAGCGGGAGATGGCGCTAGTTTGACGCTAAATTTATGGCCATGTGACGACGGCCGTAGTCCCAGGGGCCCTCTTCCTGTGACCCCCTCATATGCTGCCAGTAGATAGCGTAGCGTATACCACATAGAAAAATATATTTAAGTTTGATCAGAGTTGCTGCCTTCTTGCATTGATTCTTATGTTTTAATGAATTTTAAAGTGAACAATATATTTAATATATTTTTTATTGATTAATGTTAGCCGCTCTGAGTCTGCTTATGGGGAGAGCGGGTTATAAATATAATAAAAGAAAAGAATAGATAAATAAATAAATAAATAAATAAATAAATAAATAAATAAGGTTCCTTAAACAAGCAACTGAGCTCCTCTTTTCGATTCTGCTGGCCACCGCCTTGCAAGTCAAAGGTGAAAGGCCAGATGGATGGAGGGTTGCCAAGCTCCAGGTAAGGGCTGGAGTTCTCCTGAAATTACCACTGATCTCCAGACCACAGAGATCAGTTCCCCTACAGAAAATGACAGCTTTGCAGGGCAGACTCTATGGTGTACCAGAGAATCTAGGAGAAACAGGCATTACCTCCAGATTGGGGGAAATACAGGGGTCAAATTACAAAGTAAAATATTAAAATATATTCAAAATACATATGTATTATCCATCATAGATCCAGAGGAGTTAGCCATGTTAGTCTGTAGTAGCAAAATAGTAAAGAGTCCAGTAGTAAAGAGTCAGATGCATCTGATGAAGAGAGCTGTGGTTCTCGAAAGCTTATGCTACAATAAAGTTGGTTAGTCTTAAAGGTGCTACGGGACTCTTTACTATTTATTATTAGTGTACGCAAAGTTCAAGTTACAGACAAGTTAAAAACACTGGACCTGAATAGCAGGCTACATACATATGCTGAAAACAGTAAACTGTTCTCCATGTACCGTTGATGATACTGTCAAATGACCAACACTAAAACAGACCAGATGTGTTTTGGACCCAAGGCCTTCCTCAGTGGTTAATTGTACAATATTTTGGGGAAACAAACAAACCCACACATCCAGAAACCAATATAAAAATGCTACTGATGTTCTTATCTAAAAACGCAAAAGGAGAAAGGAGGAAGAAAAAAATATTTTTAATGTTGGCAACTACTATACTATAGAAATATTTTTTTAAAAAACACTAACCAATTTTACCTCTTGTGTTGTGTGGTACAATACAGATTATTGCAGCAGGCCATGGGCAGCTTCACATAGCGACTTCGCTCATACAATGCTCTTCATTTGGTATTATATTTTATAGAAGAAAAATAACAAATGAGCTAAATATTACCTACAAAACGTTTTAAACCCCGCAAGGCTCCCCCCCCACTCGCCCCTTTCCTTTCTTCACAGATTGCCTCTAGATCTCCAGGAATTCCCCAAGGCAGAGTTTGTAACCACGTGTCTGCGTCTCCAGATCTCCCACTGCGAACACCAGTTGCCTGTACAGTTCAGTCGCAGCTCAACTCTGAGAAATGTTGCGCTCAATAAATAAAACAAGCCTAGCAAAACTGAATAAATTAGGCGTCCAAGCTAGAAACTGTATAATTAGGTACGAAAGCTGAAGTTAATAATAAAATTGGGTGCCGCTTTTGGAAGGGAGTTTGTGAAGGTGTAAGACCAAACAGTCGCTCCTCCTGCGTGGTTGATGTCGTACGATCGAGGCAGAGAGACCTAATTAATCATCCACCGTGAATCACTCATAATTTCCTTTGGAAACAGTTTTATGTTTGCTTGGCTGGAGATATTCTCTGGTTGCATTGGACAAGCTCCCATCTGCCAGCCCTCCAAATTCTGGGTGCCATTTAGATTTCCCATTTCCAGCACCAGACTGGGGGTGCTGGCTGTTTTAAGATGGGTTTTTAAATTCATTTTGTTGCATATGTCAGATAGATTCCTTCCCCAGGGATCTTCTTAAAACCTGGTCTACAGATCTGTAAAATAAGTCTTTGCTTTTTCTATCTGACAATGGAGGGCCAAGTAGTACGCCCAGCAAGTTGCTTGTTGTCAAATACACGCTGCCCTTAGAGTAAGCCAGGACTTTCTTGTCTTTCATTCACGGGGCCCTCAACATGACTTCTCCTCCTTGTGTTTTCACTACCTCCCAGCTCATTAGGGCAGATTAGAGGAAGCATCGCTGCTTCCTCCTGGCTTTTCCTCAAAGCTGCCAACCTGTGGGGGGTTCCTGCTGACCTGCTTTAATCATGAATTCTTTTGATCTGGAGGCTCCGGACACAGCAATGTCAAATGGAATCATTCTAGGAAGACAGGAAGAGTTGGTTGGAGGAGTTGTGCTCGATAAATAAAACAAGCCTAGCTTGCCAGCCTTCATGTGGGGCTGGGAGTTCTCCTGGAATTACAGCTGATCTCCAGACTACAGAGATGAATTCTGCTGGAGGACACGGGTGGATTCTATGGCGCGGCATCCCTGCTGAGCGCTCTCCCTTCCCTAAACTCCACCCACCCCCAGGCACTGCCCCTAAATCTCCATGAATTTCCAAAACTGAAGTTGGCAACCTGAGTGGGAAGATGCAAGCCGAAAAGGAGGAGAAACTCCAAAGGCTGGCCTGGCCATCAGTTGAGGCAGCAACCAGGAATCCTCCGTCATGCCTGGGGTGAGTCTTCCTGTCTTCCCAAGCACCTTTTCAATTACAAATAGTTGATATCTGCAAAAAGTTTTAATTGCTGTAAGCTACTTTGGGAGCCATTTTCCAGCTGAAAAAAAAAACAGAAAAAAGAACATGTTTAAAAAGTTGTAACGTTAATTCCTGCAAAGGTGAGCCTGATCTCGTCAGATCTCAAAAGCTAAGCAGGGGTGGCCTTGGTTACTAATTGGATGGGAGACTTCCAAGGAAGACCAGGGTTGCAGAGGCAGGCAATGGCAAACCACCTCTGGCAGTCCCTTGCCATGGAAACCTCAGCAGAGGTTGCCGCTCTGACTTGAGGGCTCTCTCCACCTCCACCTCCTATTGGAAGAAAACTCCACCCTCCCCTCCCATAGAATGCCCCATTTTCAAACATTGCAGCCGTCCAAGCCCTTCACAACTGTGAGTAGGGAGTATTCCTCCATGCCCTTTGCATGTACGTGAGTGTGTGAGTGTGTATGTGTGGGGCTATCTGGGAGACTGAGGACAGGTACTGAAATTCTGCCTCTGTTAACCTCTAAGCTGTGTGAAAGGAGAGGCAAATGACCTTCTTCTCTTCAGGCCAAATCCCAGGTAAAAGTGTGCGTGCATAATAGAACACAAATTCGATTCAAAATAGGATTTTTGTCTTTTTAGCAACTTGAACTGCTTTCTTTGATATTAGAATCAGGGCTTTTTTTCAGCTGGAACGTGGCGGAACAGAGTTCCGGCACCTGTTGAAAATGGTCACATGGCTGGTGGCCCTGCCCCCAGATCTCCAGCCAGAGATTGCCAGCGGCACGGAGGGCGATCTAAACTCCCCTCTGTCTGGAGATCAGGGGGCGGGGCCACCGGCCATGTGACCATTTTTGCCGAGGGCGATTTAAACTTTTAAAAAATCCCCCCTTGTTCCAGCTGACCCACAGTGACGTCATTGTGCGGTCCTGAGTTCCACCACTGAGTTCCACCACCTCTTTTCCCAGAAAAAAAGCCCTGATTAGAATGAAAGGTGCTCACATTAGTTAATCAATGCTCTAGTTGTCTTAATTAGTTTCAAGGAGAGTCATGTCCCCCCATCCCCCCCTCTGTTCTTAACTGGATAGAGCTCAGGGTGGGGGGTGGGGAATATTCTGATACCACAAATCCGAACTAGTAGAAAAATACCAGAAAGCAACAGATGCTGCAACCACATATATATTTTTAAGAAATAGTGCCACTTTCTTGAGAAGTTTGAATCTGCCTTTCATTTGGGGGTTGGGAAGCACTCACCTGAACCATCCCATCTGCAATGTGTGTCTGGGGTGCTGGCCAGAAGGAAGGTATGCAAGAAATATGTTTCCTTTCTCTCCTGCAACTGCACTGCTATGCCCATTTTTCAGACCTGGAGGTATAGAATGACTCGTATTTGCCTCTCCCCACCCAACTTGCAAAGCAGATGAGTCTACTATTGGGAGGAAGCCTGAATCTCTGCCTCTACTTCCTCCCCTTTACACAGCTCAGGCCAGCCCACCAGTGTGTACAGAGACACACAAAATGGTTTCAAAGCCAGCAAGGCGGTGGGATAATGTCAATAATGGAAACACCACGTAGAAGTGTTAATTGGGATGAACCTGTTGGGTGAAAACATCGCCAGGTTTTCTGGTTGGACAACAACTCTGTCAGGCATCCGTTTGCTGAATCCCTATTTCCAGGGAAACTGTAAGCTGGCTGTGAGATGACAGAACAGCCATCAGACCAAAAGACTTTCAACCATTCCAAATGTTGGAAATGATCCTGTTTGGATTAGGAGCGTTTGCAATATTAAAGATTGGGTACATTTGGGTAAGATTTTGATAAGTAAAGGTACGCCGACCGGTCCTCAATGGCTCTTTTCTATTGCTCTCTATTGCCAACCTCCTGGGAAAACGGCAGCATCCCATATGCTTCAATCTATGGATGGAATTGTTGAAGAATTGCCGTTTCTTCCTTTTCAGATGAAGCTACCCAGCTGCATAGAAGTGCCTTGGGTTTTATTTGGGTTTGTGGGGACAGAGCACTTTCCAAATGGAAAGGAGTAACGTTTCCTCACCGAGAGGCTCCTGCGGCAAACCTGAAGCCGCCAGGATGAGAAGTCAGCCCCCCACAGCTTGGCTGCAGAAGCAGGAGCCTTGGCGTGTTGTCACTAATCTGGGGGCGGGGGGGCGGTGGTTTCAGGCTGGCAAGGAAATGATCTCTAAGCCGCTTCTGTGCTCCATGCATTTCAGTAGAAAAGTTGGCATTGCTCTGGAAGACGGCTCGAAACATCCCGCCTGCAACCGCTGCTTCCTGTTATCTCCACCTGCTGAGCTGCCACAACCCACATCTCTGATCCTTTGCTCAGCTCAGACTTGTCATTTGCTTGCAGGCATGAGGAAAAGAAGCTTTTCCGTGAAAAGGAAGACGGGTTGGAAAGAAGGAATGAGAAATGGTACTTCAGGGAAGGGCTCCCGGTGTTCTCGAGCACTGCCAAGCAGGGCATTAATTTTTATAGCAGGCTTGGGGGCTCATCCCGCCTGGAAGTCCAGCCCTTTGAACCAGAATAGTCTCCCTACTTTCAAATGTCAAAAGGAAGCTGCAGTTACTCTGGCTGTGGATGGTCCAGGCTAGCCCCATTTCATCCAGTCTCGGAAACTTAGCAGGGCCAGTCCTGGTTAGTCCTTGGATGGAAGACCACCAAGGAAGTCTAGGGTCGCTATGCAGAGGCAGGCAATAGCAAATCACTTCTGGCCATTACTTCCCTTGGAAACCCTGCGGGGTTGCCACAAGTCAGCTACGACTTGAGGGCACCTTACACATCCTCAGTTACTTAGGGCCAAGGGTGGGCGCCAAAGTATCCTTGCCACGTTCCCAATGCTGAGCTGGGTAAAAATGGTGGGGAAGCAATCTCTCAACGCACTGGCATCACTCCCTGTGTGCCCAGAAGTGACATCAGCGTATTGCCAGCAATGTCGTTATGTTGCCAGCGATGCCCCCTGGGTATGTCTCCTGCTGGTTGAAAGCCGTGTGCTGATAACCTTCCTTAGGGCAAACATTGCGGGGGAAGGCTGTTACTTGTATGTCTTGCTTTGGGAAATAGTAGAGAGTCCAGTAGCACCTTTAAGACTAACCAACTTTATTGTTTATAAGCTTTCGAGGACCACAGATGTCTTTATCAGATGCATCAGATCTTGCATCTGACGAAGAGAGCTGTGGTTCTCGAAAGCTTATGCTACAATAAAGTTGGTTAGTCTTAAAGGTGCTACAGGACTCTACTATTTCGCAACTACAGACTAACACAGCTAACTCCTTGTGGGATTAGAAAATTTTAGTAGTGACTTTAGCTCAATCATGTAATCACACTAGTATAGAAAAAGAGACATAAAATATAATGTGCCTTTAAAATGGCATGTACTCCTTTGTTCTGGTAGTATACTCAGAGCTCACCTTGCAGCCGTGTACTCTATTTGCAAATATACTTCGTTCTCTTTACAGCCGTCCTTGTCTGTCTCATCTCTTCTGCTCAGCAAATTGGAGGAGCAAGGGGGGGGGAAGCACATCTGTGCCACATCCTCTTGCTTTGGGAAGTACCTTCTGAGCATCTGGCCAGTGCAGGAAACAGGATTCTGGACTTGAGGGTCTGATCCAATAGAAAGCTTTTCTTATACTCTTATGAAATACGCCCTGCAACCATTCGGGCAGGTACTTCTTCCAAAGGTTCCCAGAAGCTGCCTGAGGTTTTGGCTGGCTCACGTCAATCTTAGCAGAAAGCTTTGGAATTAGTGTTGTGTCTTTCATTGTATTCCTTCAGTTGTCCAACGCTCAGCTAGCAATATGTTTTTATCACACCGTTCTTGCAAGGAGCCCAGAAGGTGCTATGTGGATCTCTCCTTTGTTCTCCCAGGAGGCAAATTCCCCTGAGAGGGTGACTGGCCCAAGATTACCCAGTGAGCTTTGTGGTTGCATGGGGATTTGAACCCAGGTTTCCCAGGGCCTAGTCTTATTAACAATGGAAATGCTAGTGATGAGTGGAAGGTCTGACCTGGAGTTTAAGGTGTCACCCAGTCTGGATGGAGTAATACTCTTCTTTAAGAAGAGGTATGTCGTCTCAGGGTGCTCTTGGACCCAGACCTCCTGTGGGGTACGCAGGTAGTGGTTTTGGGAACACTTGATGGAAACCAGCTTGGCGGGTGTTTGCAGCTGCCTGGCACAAAAAAGAACAAACCAAGTGAGCATGTCTCATCTGATTGCCACCTCTGAATATGGTAATTTCAATGGTCTAATGTCATTATGTTGCCAGCAATGCCCCCTCCCCACCCAGGTAAGTCTCCTGCCAGTTTATAGTCTTGTGCCGATAACCCTAGCGCAAACATTGTGGGAGGAGGTGGTTACTTTTATGCCTTGAAATCTGTAGCATCTCTAATCCCGGGATATTCTCAGCAGGTCTGAGTAACGCCTGCTTCCCACATTAATTTAATCACCTGCAACCAGACACAACTAGTACTTATTACATCACCCTGTACTTTTTCATGGTACCTCTTACAACAGAAAGTTTGAGCTGCCCTGTGACAGCTCAGATTCCCGACCCCTTGCACCAACGGGGTCTCAGATCCCCTTGCACCAGGGGTGTCTCTCACCAGGTTTGGCTGGTGAGCCAGCTGCCGCCTTTCCTGGGTTGGAAAGATTTAGCCACTGAGGGCCAAGCTACAAGTGACAAATGACACTTGAACGGCAAGTGTATTTCTCCCTGTTCACTTGCCCTCCACTCAATCCACTTGCCGTTCAAGTGTCATTCGTCACTTGTAGCTTGGCCCTGAGATGCATGCCCTGGTTACATCTATTCTAGATGGGGTGGTTTTAACTCTTCGGTTAGCTTTTTTGTGGGGGGTGTCAGGGCGGGTGGGAACATTTCCCCTTTAGTGAAGCTGTGGCTGGCTGCCATAGATGCCCCATAAATCTGCTGACTTCCATTGCCTTCCAAGCATTTCATCAGAAAGCATCGTCGGTTTCAAGCAGCAGTCACAAAGCTCGGCTTTGCATTCTCTACCGAGGGAAAACATTTCCCGTCTCCCTCGTCTTCCAGCAGGCACTAATGGAATCTTCAATCTTTTCCCACCACGGGGGTCGACAGAGAAACACACCCTTCAGCTTTTGAACTGTTGGAGAATGTTGGAAATTGGAAAAATATTTCATAGACCACCCTCCACTATTTACACCTTTATCTCAGAAATAAGATATCTCAGCAGCCCCTAAGTTTAATAAGTACATATGGGAGGGCTTTTGTGTGTGTGTGTGTGTTTAATGGGAGCTAAATTGCAGTTCAGAATGATTTTTAAGCTCATAAGTATAGTTTTAAAGGGAAGTTTGCCCTGTGGAAATGTGGTGAGATATCTCTGCCAGCTGACAAAATTTAATACTAAAGCAATTAATGTTCTTTTATTTCTTAGGCAAATGTACAGCTATCATTTTGCAGGAGTAATGACAGGTTATGAATTTAATGTGGTTTCCATTAGCCTGCCTCTGTCTTAGGTGATGGGTGCAAAATGAGGGGCATCCATCCACTGGGCAATATGAGAAAGAAGCAAAACGCCTACCGGGACAAAGGGCTTTTATGGTGTTCTTTGACTGTTGGGAAGGAGGTGGCTGGAGGGAAGCAGAAATCAGGAGACAGTTTGGCCCCAAATATTTATTTATTGTAAAAAAGAAAAGAGAGAGATTTAAAAAGCAAACAGCTTACACATTTTCCTGTTAGCCCACCTTTTTAGTTGGGTTGGCCATGTCTAGCACATTGATTACTGGGAACAAAGTAAAAATAGCCTAAGTCCCTTCCAGTTGAATAAAGCTTCTCTTGCACGGCCACCTGGGCTGGAGACAAACCATTATCCCCGCAGATCGTCAAGTTGATGGCTATTTATAAATGATGAGTAAAGAAAACCAGTTCAGCTCTAAACACAAAGTGGGTTGCAGAATTCTTTCCCAATCATGTCAAGTGCGTATGACCTGGCAACCCACCAGCCACTTCACACATGCATATCCATCCTTAAATCTAGTTTAATTGAGACAAGATGCTGCTTGGAAAATTTGGATCACTGTATTAGTTGATGGTTTGTTTCTGAAATTAAATACAGTTCACATTGCTGGTCCTTACCAGTAGACCAAGGGCTTCCTTCTGGAGGCCTGTTAGTCAGTCAGGAGGGTGTTAAAGACAGTCAAACCACTGAATCAAGATCATAACTATAGAATGCTTTGGGCAGGGGTGGGTCCCTCCACCAAATGCTGCCAGTTATCACTTCTTTAATTGTTCTTACTAAGGGCTGGGCTCAGCTCCATCTGTCATGTTTGCATTCAGTATTTAACCAAGGGGAAAAAATACTTACCTGTCCTATTTTTTTGTAGTTTGTGCTACATGCTGTCAAGTTGCTACTGTACTGACTTACATTGACCACATGAATTAACAACCTCCAACAACTTCTCATCCTTAACAACCTTGCTCAGATCTTGCAAAGTGGGGGCTGTGGCTTCCTTTACTTATTCAAGCCGTCTCATGTTGGGTCAACCTCTTTTCCTGCTGCCTCCAACTTTTGCTAGCATTATTGTGTTTTCCAGCGAGTCTTGTCTTTTTTCTTTTCTTTTTTGCAGTCTTATGTTTAAAACTTGGATTAGAAATATCAGCTCTGCTGCCTACTGATAGAAATGCCTAACAAGGGCATCATCTTATAAGCTGAGAAAATGAGCTGCTGTTATTATCTTGCAACAACAGGCATTTTGCACGGATGGGATCGCAGGGTGCCGAATATTCCCCAGTTCCTTTTGCAGCCCTCAAGAGCGAAATAGGCCAGGCAGTTTTCGGTGGTTCTCCATTTTTGAGGGGAAGAGTGCTGGACTCTAGCCTGCCCAAAATCTCAGGCCTTGAAGCCCCAGACATACAGAACTGGTTGTGCTAGCTAGTGTAGAGGTAAAGTCCCTTTGCACAGTCTCAAACACTCTTTCTCCAGTTCATGCATGTTTCCAGATCCTGACCCTTGGCAATAAAAATAGATTCTGGGCTTAAACCCTCAAACCCTGGCTCAGGTCTTGCTACTTCTTACTTATTTCCTTGTTACCTTTTTCTCACTTCTGCCCAGGGCTTTTTTTCAGCGGAAACACAGTGGAATGGAGTTCTGGCACCTCTTAAAAATGGTCACATGGTCGGTGGCCCCGCCCCCTGATCTCCAGACAGAGGGGAGTTTAGATTGCCCTCTGCACCACTGACAGCGTGGAGGGCAATCTAAACTCCCCTCTGTCTGGAGATCAGGGGGTGGGGCCACCGACCATGTGACCATTTTTGCCGAGGGCAATTTAAACTTTAACCGCCTCCCCTTGTTCCAGCTGACCCAAAGTGATGTCACTGTGCGGTCTTGAGTTCCACCACTGAGTTCCACCACCTCTTTTCCCAGAAAAAAAGCCCTGCTTCTATCAATGAACTAAAATTATTTTGAATATTCCGAGTTCAGAAATGTGTACTTTAAATCAGAGATTCAGTTTCAGAAATCCCCCCTTCTTTAAAAAAAAAAATTGATGTCATGTCTTGGCTTGGAAACTATCTCTTGTAAACACAGGTTTTTGTAAGGCTTTAAAACCAACTTTTGGACCAAAGGTGACAGTGTGTATTCATCTTATGAACAAGATTTGGGTCCAGTAGCACCTTAAAGACCAATGAGATTTCCAAGGTATGAGCTTTCAAGCTTTAGTCTCTAAGGTGCTACTAGGCCTGACTCTTGCTCTTTTATTACAGACCAATTCTGCGACTCACCTGTCACTCACACTGCTGATATCTGTGGACAGCTTTGGAACTGCCCCATTTTAGTGACTTAATCTCCAGCTTGCAATCTTCTGGCCTCTGAAACTGTGCCAGGTAGGCCAGAAATGGGGCACAGGCTGGCCCAGAGCACCCCCCCCCCAAACTATGTAAAAGGGTGGTTTCATTTTGGAGAAGTTGTATATTGAGGCATGCCAGTCCCAAAGGGTTGAGGGGATTAATGGCTAAAACCTGCCCTTTGAAATCAGCCGGCAAATAATACCAGTTATTTAGCCTGATTAGGTCCAAGCAGTTCACCCATTGTGTGTTTGCATCATGATAAGGGGAAATGACTCTCAGGCCACAATCAACTCCTGGGCTTTCTCCCAAGCCTTGACAAGACCACAGAGAGTGTCAGATCAATGGGTTTATGAGCTGATTTCTTGCAAGAAGTAAATCCACAGTACAGAGCAAAGATCGCTCCTTCCTTCCCCCCATCAGCCCTCACAATGTTAATTGCACATGTCTGCAACATGAAGAGTCAGCTGACACCTGAGAAAGAACCTGCGTGTCAAAACGGTGATCTCAACAGGGAGCAGAACAAAATCATTCCATAGTGACCTCAGGAATCAGGCACATGTACACAGCTTCATCCGCAGATGCTCCGGACCGCTCTTCCACTCCAAGCCTGGATTCTCTCGCATGTCTTTAACTGGAATCTTATTTTATAAAATGCTCTTGCAAAGTCGTTCTTGGAGGAGTGAGAAGGCAATGCAAATCTGTTCCCCTTGAGCTGGCAGGCAGTCACAGGGCCCAATGTGCGGCAAAGCATTTTGCACCAACTTCAGCGTCTGCCCTAGCCGTTCCTCCTTCCCTCTTCTCGCTTCAAAAGCTCCACTTGATATTCCCATCACTTCTCACTCTTTTTCTCCTCACTTTGCTTATCTGGGAAAGGAAAACATGGCTTATTTTAACACTGAAAAAAACCTGTTGTGTCAAAGTGACAGAACAAGAGTAGCATTCATGCTAAGTGTTTGAGGTGGGGGGGGGTGACAATTTGCTTTGCTGCTCATTAGTGCCGGCAAGGTTTGGGTGGCTGGGGCCCCGACTAATGGCTTGCTTGGTTCTGAGTAACTTAAAGTGTGAAAATATGCTAACAGAGAGAATGCAAGTGCAGAGCAATTGGCCTCCTTTGCTTATTCCAGTAACTTGCTGATTTCCCCACTTTGGAACTGGAGGCAGGGCTCTAGGTTCAGGATTGCAATGGGAGGCTTGGTTGGGGCCAACTGCCTTGCTTTTGCCCAGGGGACGACTGGAAACTGAGAGCTGAACTAGACGAGACTAATTACACGAATCTATGCAAGTGGCCAGATTCATTTTTTCCCCTCACCTTCCCGTGTCTCTTTTACCCCCAATGAACTCGTGTCCGTGGCTCTGCTCTGTGCATGTGTCAGCAAAAAAGTGGTTTACGTTGGCGAGTGTCCGTGGACCATGTCATCATATCGCCGTTGCAGAGTGATGGTTCTGTTTTGTTTTCGCTTCCCTCTTCCCTCACAGAAAGGCAATAGGGGACAGGGGATGGTTTAAGCATGTGCAAACTGGTGGTGCATGATGGGATACCATTCCTGTGTCTTGGAGGAGCGCAGAAGAAACCTGGGCCAGCACAGACATGGGATCAAGTGCAGTCTGGCCGTGCTGACGAGTGTCCAGGAAAGCAACGGGAGACACGTGTAAGTCTGTTCACGTGTCATTCGTGTGTCATTCATATCATGTCATTTGGCTCTCAGCATCATGCAGCATGGGCCATCTGTCCACCAGGAGAACAAGCCAAAGTCAATGGAGAACCTGTCTATGGCAGGCTGGAAGAGAAGGAGGGAAGAGTGCTGTTCCCATTGGAGGTTCCTTGTATTAAAACTGAGGGGCCATTAAGAAAATCCCATCTTCCCAGCACTGGCACAAGTTACTATAGAGTTTGCTGTAGCATGCATGAGGTCTTTTTCAATTCCTGTTTAAGAGGCAGAGACAAACCTATGCAATACTGTAATCAAGATTTGCAAATGAATGGCATAAAGCACAACCATCAACTAACACAAAGCAAAATGATCAGATAGACTACATTCAGGCGCAGTCTTCCTTGATAACATCTAAGGACTTTGATGGCTTCTCCCTCTCGGTCTTCCCTTTCTTTGGAGTGTTCTTTTAGTCTCCAGGGTTCAAGGTCAACTATAAAGTCATATGTTCACATCTATATCTAATGGAAAAGGCAAGACTAAGTTGCAACATCCTTCAGAATCAAAGTCTGCTGTGATGACAGGAGCACCTTGTATTTGGTTACCAAATCACCTGGCTGCTGACAAAGCAGGGACAAGTTCTCCCCAGCAGCTCCTTCTTCTTTTCCCTTTTTATCTGCCAAGCTGCTGCCAACTGGCGGAATCTCTAAGGAAAAGTTTCCTAAAGGTTCTTTTGTTTTCCTTTCAAACCATTTAATGTGAAAGAGACCTTAAGAGAAATGTCTGGTGTGTTTTGACTCACAATTAGAGATGGGCACGATCCAAAAAAAAATTAATGATCCAGCTGATCGTGGATTGGCACCGGCGACAATCCCGAATTAACGATCCACACTGATCATCTCCCGTTCCCGAGCCATGGATCATGGATCATGGATTGTGGAGGCCAAAGCGGGGTGTGCTGGTATTATGTGGGAAGGTGGGTGGTGCTGGCGGCTGCCGAGCCTGGCAGGCATGGGGAGGCGGCGATGAGCAGGGGGTCTGGCCACTCATCTATGTTTGGCCGTCAGAGCTGCCTATCAGGGTTTGCAGGGATGAGATTGGAGTGCCCATGGCTACAGAATACCCCCTTCCCCCTCCCTCCCCTGGGTGTCTTCTCCCAACTTGTGACTGCTTTGCTGCTCTGTGGTTGGAAGGAAGCCCTGCTGATCAAGGAAAGTTGGGCTTCCTTTCGGGTTTCCAGGGCGACAGAAGGAGGGCAAACAGAGCTCAGGCTTTCCCCTGGCTCTGTTGCCAGGGGAATAGATTGCTGGCGCCTGAGTGTCTGGATCCCCGATCCAAGCCGAAACACAATGATCCAGGCCTCTCCCGATCGCTGGATCGTTGGCCGTGGACAATCATGATCCGCCGGGTCACGATAGCGTGATCGCCATTATCGTGGGTTTTTTTCTATCGTAATGCGGATCGTGCCCATCTCTACTCACAATGCTTGTATCACTTGTTCTGCATCCACACACTCACACCATGCACACAGCTCTTTGGCTCTTCCTGTTTCGCACCCGTAACCTCTGAGTCTTACTGCTTCAGGCACATTTTTGACGGTACATCGGGGCTGGAAGGATTTTGGAGTTGTGACATTTCAAACCTGCCTCACAGGGAGGATGAAATGGAGGGTGGGGTAATACACATTGCCTCAGCTGTTCAGGGGAAGGACTGAATAAAACTGTTGTGGACAGATATGCTAAGGAGAGTTTGATGGGAGACTATGGGCTATTGTCCCTCTGGTCCATTTCTCTGTGTGGTGATGATGAAGTTCTTTAGTGGAGAGCTTATGGAATATGATGTTGCTTTATACTGTTTTGTAGTTTATTAGTTCATCAAATTCAGTCTGGTCTATTCTGACTGGTCTATTCTCCCAGGTCTTTTCCAGCACTTGCTATCCAAGCTCCTTTAAGTGAAGATGCTGATTGTGGGATCTTCATGCAAAGCAGAAGCTCTGCCACTCAAATAGAGGTTTCCACGATCCCCTGCAGCAGGGACTGATTGGGTAATAGATCCATTTCAGATCCACCTGGAATGCTTGGGAGGGGGAGGGAACATGAGCTCTTGTGTCCAAACCACCATCACCCATTTGAGGATATATTTTAGCTCACAGGGAATATGTATTGTCAAAGGCTTTCATGGCCGGAGAACAATGGTTGTTGTGGATTTTCTGGGCTGTCTCCAGTGACACTGAGAGATCTCTGTCTTTTGGTGCTACACCTCTGAAGATGCCAGTCACAGCTGCTGGCAAAATGTCAGGAACTACAATGCCAAGACCACGGCAATACAGCCTGGAAAATCCACAACAACCATCACAGGGAATAATTTACAAAATTTGAATCCATCCTTGGAAATAATTCATGTAGATTCTCAACTTTCAGTTCTGCATGGGGGAAAGTTCCCATGTGGATCACAGAATGGATCCCAAATTTAATCAATCCCCCCCCTAATGTTGACATCTTGAATGTTCTACGAGTCGAATTTTATAAAGAAGACTTTGATTGTGATTCTGGCTTTGTAGTGTTCCATGTTGTGTTGCTCGGGAATATTTTTCCTGTCTCCACTTCTTACTTCCCTGAAATTACTCAGGCCTCCCATAAGGCAGAGAACAGATAAGGCAGAACAATATTATATTAGCTGTCATTTTAAGCTCATGCTTCATCCAACGACTTGGGTTGCGTCTCCTTCTGACAGCTGATGTTATCGCCTTGGGGAGGTATGTTTTTGTTTCTTGGGAAGCTTAGCATCTCATCTTTGTCAAACTCTAAATGAAACAGAGTTTGCAACATTAAAAAACCCAGCAAAGTGGATGTTCTTCTCCATTAGACACTTTGATAGGCATCCTAAGTTGCTTGATTTCCCTGCTGTATTAAGAATAATTCCCCATTTCACAGCGCAATGCAGGAGCTGGTGGAACGCGACATGCTCTCTCAGATATTCAGAGCCGTTCTTCCTGCCAATGGGATGTTTTCTGCAGACGGATAGTGGAGATTAAATAGCTTAGGAGCAGCAGAAAATTGTAAGTTAGATACACCCCAAGTCACCTTTGTTTCCCAAATCTTTTTGCTCTTCTGCTCGGCATTGAATTTCAACACTGGAATATGTAACAGGTGCAACACAAACCACTTAAAAAAGATGTTTGCAAAGTGATGGAGGGCTGCCTCACACGGCAGATGTTTGTCTGCAAAATTGTTTACACGGAGAAACCCGCTTCATGCCCAATAGGCTCCGCAGATCTGTTTTGCCTCTACCTCTCTCTAGGAATGGAGGGAGGGGCTTTGGCTCAGTGGCAGAGTCTCCGCTTCGCATGCAGAAGGCCCCAGGTTCAATCCCCGGAATGTCCTGTTAAAAAGGACCAGGCAGTAGGTGATGGGCAAGACCTGAGACCCTGGGGAGCGGCTGCCAGTCTGCGTAGACAGTACTGACCTTGATGGACTGATAGTCTTATACAGTATAAGGCTGCTTCGTGTGTGGATGCAAGGCTCTGAGGGGCAGAAGCTCACTGAATGCTTCACGTGGGGCTGCGAAGGGAGGGGCAAAGTGGCAGCCCTGGCCACTCTGTTAGCCCACCCTATAAGACGCCAGTTGGGGAGACTTGCCAGCGGCTCTTGGTCCAAGCAGGAACGTTTTGGATGTTTACCTGCTCTACATTATTGCAAAGAGAAGAAATAATGAAATCTGACTGACTGGAGGACCAGTTAGGTCCTAACTAGGTGGCATGGACGAGACAGATGATTGCAGAGGCTATAGAAAACTTGTAGGCACCAGGAGTGGAGCAGGTGGGACTGGAGTTCTCCTGGACTCGCCACAGATGTCCAGACTACAGAGGGGTATAGAGAGACCCAGTGTGGTATAGTGGTTTAAGTGTCAGACTAGGATCCAGGAGATTCCGAGTTCAGATCCCGAGACTCTGCTATGGAAGCTCACTGGGCAACCCTGGGCCGGTCACATCCTCTCCCCCATGCCTACTTTACAGGGCTTTTGTGAAGAATAAAATGGAGGACAGGAGAATGATGTAAGCTGCTTTTGATCCCCGTTGAGGAGGAAGGTGGGGCATAAAATGAGCAAATAAATAAATTGGTCCCCATGGAGAAAACGGGACTCTTGGTAGGCGGACTTTATGGTATACCATGAATTCTAGATGAAATCCCTCCCCATATTCCTCCCTCCACAGGGACTGCCCCCAAACCTCCAGGAATTTCCTAGGCTGGAGCTGGCAACCCCAACCTGGAGGAATCCAAGGATGAAAGGGTGCGTCCCAAACCCAGCGACAGGGGCTTGGGCAGCCCACGCTGAAGGGGGTGAATGAAGTGAATAGTTAAGAAAAGTGTTGTAGCCGATCAGTCTGAAATAAACCTCATTTTCCCAGTTCGAGGGACTGTTCGTTGCAGAGAGTTGGAGCAAAAGGTAGCCCACCCTTGTTCACTCTCTCTAGAGGACATTTCAGACTCTCCTACGTTCAAAGAGCTCAGAGCAGCAAACATTATAGACCATTCCTCCATTTCACGCTCACAACAGCCCTTTCAAGTAGGTTGGGCTGAGAATCTGCAGCTGGACCAAGCTAGTGAACTTTGGTAGGAAGGCGATTTAAGTCCAACACTCTAAATATTACACCATGGTGGCTCTCACTTCCAGAAATGAAAGGAAAAATTAGGAAAATTCTTTCCAGGGATGAGTTTCCTTGCCAGAAGAAAGTCTCGGAGATGTGTTTTCGTATTCAGATCAGCCGAGCATCTCTTTAAAGCAGCAAAGTTCCTCTAAACAGCATCATATAACCTCCCGCCCTCCCTGCTTCATGTTAGAGAGCTGCAAAAATCCTGTTTGTTTTCTCCATTGCTGTCTACATTTGAAATTATCAAGCATATCCTTCCTTTTCAAATGAACAGAAAAATATTTTTCCAAAAAAACTCACAGAAGAATCATCCAAGAAAACAAACAGAGAGACGCCCAGCAGGCTTAAGGCCAAGCTACACATGACGAATGACACTTGAACGGCAAGTGGATTGAGTGGAGGGCAAGTGAACAGGGAGAAATACACTTGCTGTTCAAGTGTCATTCGTCACGTGTAGCTTGGCCCGTAGTCCAAAGACCCCTTTCGTGGAGCGTTCCGTTCCCCCGAGTGGCTGCCTCTCAGAGAGGGGGGCTTGTTTCCAGCACAGCCCAAACTGTTCATAATCTCTCCCCTCCCCTGTTTATTTAGCTGCGCCTCCTATTTCCGACTTTGGAACGGGCCAGCTCTTCATGGTCCAGTTGCTAACCCTTAGCTCTTCATTACAAAATAAATAGTATTTAATTGCAGTAATTAATTTGCTCTTTCCCTATCTGCAATTAGACACCAGACTAATTATTTTCTGAAATGCTGTGTTAATATTTGTGTGTTTATGCCATCCGTTCTGCCCCTGAAGCATTCTGATGCCAAGCAGGTCAGATGTTCATGGGAAGCAATAATTTTTATTAAGAATTAAACAGACCAGATTTTTTTTTAAAAAAATCTACTTATTTCTTCCTTTTTTTCCAGATTTGCTCCCAGAGATCATGTCCTGAACGCTATTAGCAAGGGACAATTAATATTGTTATTTCCATAAACGAATCAGCACTCTGGTGGAAGCATATTAATTAAAATGCCTGAGCAAACATACCTGCTAAGAATAAAAAACAATATGATATTTTCTATGCAAATGCAATCAAGAGATTGAAACAGACACAATTTGCCTAACAATAACGGGAATTCTTAGAGTTGACACAATTCAAGGCTCATGGGTGGAGGTAGGGTGGGGGGCAATTTTCCTGATTTGTATTTAAACATATAGTATAGTGTACAGATCACATGAAGTGATGGTATCGCTCTAGTCTGCTCTGGTTAGACCTCACCTAGAGTACTGTGTTCAGTTTGAGTACCACAATTTAAGAACAATATAGACAAGCTGGAACATGTCTAGAAGAGGGCAACAAAGATGGTGAGGGGTCTGGAGCCCAAGTCCTATGAGGAAAGGTTGAAGGAGTTGGGTACGTTTAACTTGGAGAGGAGGGGACTGGAAACCAAGCTGCATGAGATGCCTGACATGTGGCGGGGTTGCACAAGTATACCTGGGAACTGTAGTCAGGCCAGGAGGGCAGCAGAGCCAAAAGGATGGGAGGGAAAGAGTCAGAGAGGGGAGCCCGAAGTGGACAGGTGGCGAGCAGTGGCGGAAGGCTCTCTTCAGGCTCTCTTCACTGATTCTTTCCCTCCCACCCTTCTGGCCCTGTTGCTACTGCTGCCGGCCCAACTACAGTTCCCAGGTAAACTTGCACGAACCCACCACGTGTCAGGCATCTTGTGTAGATTGGCTCTGAGAGGTGGTATGCTAACCAACTTCAAGTACTTGAAGGGCTGTCATATAGAGGATGGTGCGGAATTGTTTTCCGTTGCCCTAGAAGGTCAGACCAGAACCAACGGGTTGAAATTAAATTAAAAGAGTTTTGGGCTAAACATTAGGAAGAACTTCCTGACAGAGCAGTCCCTCAGTGGAACAGGCTTCCTCGGGAGGTGGTGGGCTCTCCTTGGAGGTTTTAAAGCAGAGGCTAGATGGCCATCTGACAGCAATGCTGATTCTTGAACCTGGGCAGATCATGAGGGGGGGGGGCAGGAAGGGCTACACCAGGGCTTAATTCTCGTGGCCCCTTCTTACATGCCAAGGGTAATGCTGATCACCACTTTGGGGTCAGGATGCAATTTTCTCCAGGTCAGTTTGGCTAGGGATCCTGGAGGTCATTTGCCAGCTTCTGGGCATGGAACCAGGGTCGCTGGGTGTGTATGTGTTGAGGGTGGGGGGAGGTGGCTGTGAATTTCCTGCATTGTGCAGGGGGTTGGACTGGATGACCCTGAAGGTCCCTTCCAGGTCTATGATTCTATGATATGGAATGCCGCATGTACAGCTCCAAAATGGGAGGAGATAACTCCCCCTCTGGGCTGTTTCATAGGGCATAGGGGAGAGAAGTAAGAGCACTTTCTCCCTTTTCACACAGTTTTGAGTTGAATCGGCTCCACTGGGGTTTAAGAGGCCATTCCCTGCAGCTGCTGCACGGCTGTAGGGAACGTGAGTCAAGTCTGAACTTGCCCTCCCCCCCAAATCAGGTAGTTTGGCCCTCCAACCTTCCAACCCAGCTGTTGATTCCTTGCCTGTTACTTAAGTTACTCACCTGCTGTGTGAAAGGTGTATGTCTTACAGCTGCAGAAATCTGTTGCATTGATTTTCCTTAGCGCTTTGAGAAGCACAAGCTCAGTTGCTAGGATCCTAAATATATTGTCAAGGTACCACTATGATTTCCAAGGCTAATACACATGTCTTGGGACTTTTCCAATAGTTGGTTAAACCCTTTCATGTTCATCCCTTTTTAATTCATCAGCACAAGCCAGATTAGAGGTTTTCTTTTGTGCTACCTACGACAACAGCAGTCGGAAAAATATGTGCTGTCAGCCACGGCTGGAGTATTTCGGTGTGTCCAAGGCTGTTTTTTTAAAAAAACAAACAAACAAAATCTGGATAGGATCCCAGTGGTGTGCCCTGAAAGTGTTAGGTTTATTTAGAGGGAAATTGACAGGGGGAGAGGGAAATCATATGGCCACATAACTGCCTAGCAGAGGTCTGGCTGGTTATGGACTGCCACAGGCATTTAGAATCTCAACTGAGTTCTGGGCTGCATCTTTAAAATCTCAAAGGACCACGTCGGAAACTTTCATGGACTGAATGGAGGGGCTTACACGTACAGTACAGCAAGCCTAAGCTGCATATGAAGAATGTTGTGGGTTTGTGATGGGAGGCAGGGAAAGTTGTTGCTCACACCAGTATAGGGATCCCATTCCCCTGGTGGGGGCAGGGGATCTTCTCCACCTTTCACCCCCCCCCCCGCCTCCACTTACCTGGCCAGCAGGAGGAAAGGCAGGGAACGGGCCTCCCAGTGGCGCTCCCAGGGCCGGCGCAACAACACTACTGATGTCATTGTGCAGCCCCGAGAGTGCTCCTGCATTTTGCAGCAGGCTGATTTGGTCCCCAGTTGGGCCCGTTTGGGGCCCAAATCAGCCTGCAGTGAAGCATGTGTGTGCTCCCCAGTCTTATGCAACGATGTCACTTCCTGAAAGTGATGTCACCATGCCGGTGTGGGGCCACATGCACACGCGGAAAGTCCCCGAGCTCCAGGAAGGTAAGCGCTGGGTCCCCCACCCTTTTCTCACCAGGAGGGTAAGGGGACCACACAACCTTACACCAGCTGCACTTCCTGCTACGGGGGTCCCAGGTTGCAGGTGCTGGGAAGAGCCTTTCTCTGCCTGAAGCTGGGGGGAAATGCAGTCAATCCGAGGAGGCGAGACTGACAACACTGAGCTCTGGGTATGGCAGCTTCTTACAGCCTCAGGCAAAGTTCAACCGTCCTTTCCCAGATCTTTCCAGAAGCCTTTTTGCAGGTCCCTACTATATAATTTTTGCTTCATTTAATGTGTCATGTTCATACTTAAGCGTTGCTTTACCAGTGTTTCTGATCGCTGCTTGGTTCCAGACTTCTACAAGTCAACCTCTATTGCATTGTCTATTGGCTGTCTTATCCTGTTGATTGTATTAACTCAGAGTCTCTCTGCATGAGACATCTGAGAGCCAAGCTACAAGTGATGAATGACACTTGAATGGCAAGTGAACAGACTCACATGTGTATTTCTCCCTGTTCACTTGTGCTCCACTTGTGCTCCACTTGATCACAACAATTACTCTGTGAGGTGGGTGAGGCTGAGAGAGCTCTGAGAGAGCTGTGACTGACCCAAGGTCACCCAGCTGGCTTCAAGTGGAGGTAGGGAATCAAACCCTGTTCTCCAGATTAGAGTCCTGCTGCTCTTATTCATGACACCAAACTGGCTTTCACAGGAGGTGAAATCGATTTCCCCCTAGGTTCGTGGTTGGATCAACTTACTAAATGATGCTGAGGTTGTAAAAAATGATGACTCCTTGTAGCTGGAATATCATTTTTGTGTATGAATTAGAAAAAACTTTTTAGAATAAAAATTATAAATGAAAAAAAGAAAGCTGTGACTCCCCTGTGGCTAGGTGAAGACAGACAGGATCGGACAGTCACAACAGATGAACGTGGCTACCTCTTCGCAAACAGATGGACACCAAATGGTGAGACTTTTTTTAAAAATGGCAGTGTTTATTTCTCTGTTGCTGACTGTTGTGGTTGAGTCTTCATTTAAATAATTGGCATTGGGGCGTGGCAAGGGGACACCGGTGTCTGTGGGTTAATAAGAACTGTGTACGGCTGTCTGTGTGCATGGAAATCAGCCCACTGAGTCGGCTTGAGCTACTTGTGAGCAACTCAGATTGCCTGACAACATAGGTCCCATGTTTGCAATGGTGGAACGGGGTGTGAGCCAAAATGGCAGGTGTGCATCCCTTACAATGACTGAACCTGAGCCCTCCCAACCAATTATTATTGTTGTTTTTGTTGTTTATTTCTCACTGAGATCCAAGGCAGATTACTTACTGCAAGTGAATACAATATAATCAATAGCTAGGACATTCACAGAGCAAAAAATACAACATGAATAAAAGTTAGGACATTCAATGAAAACAGATACAACAGGGTATGGTGGCTGTTAATGCCTATGTGGACTTGGAAGATGTAGGAGAGCCGTTTTATCTTCAGATAGGAGGGCTGTGTTAGGGAGTCTCAGGGCCAAGCTACAAGTGACAAATGACACTTGAACAGCAAGTGGATTGAGTGGAGTGCAAGTGAACAGGGAGAAATACACTTGCCGTTCAAGTGTCATTCGTCACTTGTAGCTTGGCCCTCAGATGCTTCGCTAATGAGTTAGGGACCGTAGACTTCACCACTGTGTTGCCTTACATATGTTGCTTTAAATATGTGCTCCTATGTGCTACCTGTGCTTCATGTTGTTTAATGTAAGTCCTAGAATTGCTTATGTTCCTTTTCAGCATTTATTCAGCACTGTATTGTATTTTTGCTAATGCTATGTCTTTGTAAATTTTCATTTATTTACCCTATGGCATTGTTTATGGAAATGTCCTTGATATTGGCTGTACAAATCTTGCACTGTGTAATCCACCTTGAGTTTCAGTGAGAAAGGCGGACTATAAATGACACAAATAAAATGAATAAAATGAACCCTGCTTAGGGTTACCAGCCTCCAGGTGGTAGCTGGAGATCTCCAGGTATTACAATTGATCTCCAGCCGACAGAAATCAGTTCCCCTGGAGAAAATGGCTGCTTTGGAGGGTGGACTCTATGGCATTAGACCCTGCAGAGGCCCCTCCCCTCCCAAACCCCACCGTCTCCAAGCTCCACCCCCAAAATCTCCAGGAATTTCCCTACCTGGACCTGGCAACCCTAGGCCTGCTACAGGAGAGGCCCTAGAGCGGGCAGCAGCTGCCTTCACCTGAAGTACAGGTGTGAAGTAGAGGGAGGAAATCAGGAATCGGGCCTTAAGATGTCTGGAGTGCTTTGTGGAGTTTTCAGTGAAATGTCATTCCTCTGCAGAACAAGGACCTGATGCGGTAATGAGACATCCATTCTCTGTAGGAGCAACCGCTCGCTAACTACCAAACACTCAAACTAGAAAGATCACGGGGTAGCCGCCAACATTCCCTTCGCCTGGAGTGCTTCAAATGTTCAGGAAAAAAATACTGTTCCTCCGGAAAGACTGAGGGAATTGATAGAGTTGTGCCTCCCTCAAGCGCACAGACTAGCAGTCACTCTTTTTTCGCTCATCTCATCAGGCAACAGGTAGTAATATTGTGTTTGTGAGCTTCACTCCCCCCGCTCCCCAGGTGTCACTGAGGCCTGAATGGTGCTGAAGGTCCAGGTGGCCTTTTGATCCAGGTGTGACATTTCCAGGAGGAAGTTCTCCTTCACCATCTCTACCGAAAGCAGGGCTTTTTTTCAGCAGGAACGTGGTGGAATGGCGTTCCGGAACCACCTGAAAATGGTCACATGGCTGGTGGCCCCGCCCCCTGATCTCCAGACAGAGGGGAGTTTAGATTGACCTCTGTGCCACCGAGCGGCGCGGAGGTCAATCTAAACTCCCCTCTGTCTGGAGATCAGGGGGCGTGGCCACCAGCCATGTGACCATTTTCTCCGAGGGCAACCCGCTGAGTTCCACCACCTCTTTTCCCAGAAAAAAAGCCCTGGCCAAAAGAACTGGAAGGCAGAATGCACACAAGTGCAGCTCCTGCTGCCTCCACCGGGGTTGGCAAATAAGGGCTTCCTGCTGCACCAGGCTCAAAGCAGGTCACTCACTTTCATCCGCTGCCTTTCCATACCTCCAGCTGAAAGCGCTCCACAAAAGCCAAAGTCTTGTGTGCCACCCAAAGTTTCCTCAAATCAAAAATTCATTATTTTGCTTGCTTTTAAAATATTCTGGTTTTTGAAGGATGTGATCCTTCTCCCGTTTAATGCCCTGGGGGTATCTAGATGGAAGCCAATTAAATAAAAGTTAGTATTTCCATTTCCATCAAGCCTGCTTGTCCTCTTTGCTCATCCTATTGATGCCTTTGTTACTGACTTCGGGGAGCAGGGCAGCCCCTTCATATCCCACAAGCAAATTATCGCTTGCTCATTTTGATGTTTCTGGGCGCCAGCTAACGAGAAGGTTGGGATCATTTCCTGCTTATTGTGGGAAACTTTCCTCTTTACATCTGGCCCTGCTTGAAATGACAACTGAAGACCAAGAGTCTGTGGATTATAATGTATTGTTTTGTTTTTACTCTGAGTTCTGTTGATCTTATGGTGTTAGCAAAGATCAGAGTGCTCGAACTGGGCAAAAGGGACATTTGGAGACACGTTGGTCTGAATTAATTTCAGTTCATCTACCCCCTTCCTCCCTTGTTCTTTATCAGCACCAGGCACTGAATTCTTTAATCCGACTGAAATTAATGGTTTAGGTTGGACTCCATGCCAAGTCAGTGCTCTTTCATACGCTCCTATGAATGGAAGCAAATTCCACATTTCCTGTTGAGGCTTTCTTAGTGGCTTTTGGTAGCCCATCAGGAAAGCAAAAGAATTCTCCTCTGATGGGTTTTTTTGAAAGTCAATGCATCTCCTTCTTTCCCTTCAGTATACCACTGCTGGTCCCCCAAGCCTGCAAAGTTACTCAGATAGCCAAGAGAAGTGCCCTCATTCCTAGCAACTCCCAGAGTGGGGGGTTTATTAAGAAATGAGTGGGCTAATAACCAAAATCTCCTTCCGCTCTTCACTGCAGTTGTTATTTGAATGAATATGATTAGAAATGCGTGACAATGCAGTCAATAGCATTGCCAACAGGAAACCAAGAGAGCTCCATTGTGAGCATCCACACGATAAGAAGGAAATTGATATGAGTCTCCCCCTGGAAGACTCCAAAGGTCTGGCTGCGACCCTGATTCTTTTGCTGACTGGTGTGTGTGCAGTAGAGAAAATAAAAAACATACACTTGCTTTATATTTAAAAAAAGAAATAAGAGTTCTTTATTGTAGGAACTCCATAAGGAAAGGCGAAGAGACAGATCCTAACTACCTGTCTAGTCTAAGGATGGGCATGGATGCTAGGACAGGGGCTGCATCCATGCTGCCAAGATGGAGGGAGGAGAAGGAGAGAGGTGTTGCCTGGAACAATGCCAGGAAGAGAAGAAATGAGAGAGAGGAAGACAGGAGGAGGAAATCCTGAGAATAGCAATCTGCATATTAAAGGACAGCCTGAGCAGTAAACAATAGTAAACAGAGTGCCCTGACCGCTCTATCTTTCTAACTCTTTGGTTTGACCCTCTCTGAAACCCGAGGAAAGGGACTGCGCTGAATCCTCCTCTTCCAACATCTTTGACCTGCATCTTCAACAAAAGCAGCCAAGATAACATATATTACCCCACTTTTGTCACAATCACCACCCCTACAGACACCGAGATGCTTCTAGGAACTTGGAACGTGTGACCCACTTCAGGATTGGATCAAGCAGGATGGAGAGAGGTAGAATTCTCCCAAAGTCAGTGCAGGCTTGTGTAAAACAGTAAGTGGGTTTCAAATGGGCTCATCTCACGTTTCTGAGAGCCAAACTACAAGTGACGCCTTACACAGGTTGGACACTAGTCGGCTTCCCTCAAGTTTTGATGGGAAATGTAGGCATCCTGGTCTTGCAGTTGTAATGGAGAGCCAAGCTGTAAAACCAGGGCGCCTACATTTCCCATCAAAACTTGAGGGAAGCTGACAAGTGTCCAACCTGTGTAAGGCGTCACTTGTAGTTTGGCTCTGAGCTGATTGGTGGCAGCTTAGCGAGGACAACAGAAAGTTGCATTCCAACCGTTCTGCATTTCCCAAGACCTGTGTGACTTCAGCAAAAGGTGGAGTCCAGTGGGGACCTAGGCAGGAAGTCTGTACGTGCAGCAGAGCCCAGCCTTGCTTTGAATCACGGGCTTCTAGATGCTGGTGAATTTTAGCCTCATTTGCTGGCCACTTGAGTTGCATTGCAACTTCATCCACCAAAGCACATTGATGCTTGGAACCCTTGAAATTTGATCATCCGCTCTCTCAGAGAGGAGCTTCTTCTTCTAAGGTGGTTCCTAAAGGTCTGTTCACCTGTTGCCATCTGGCTGGGAAAAAACCTCATTGCCTCTTACCTCCTTAACATCAGAGGAAAAAAGCCACTAGTAGCAGTAAGAAACAAGGAACCTCATTTGCCTTTTCTTCCCATTTGCAGAACTGAATGGGAGAGCGTATCAAGATGGGTAGCTGTGTTAGTCTGTCTGTAGCAGTAGAAAAGAGCAAGAGTCCAGTAGTACCTATAAGGCTAACAAAATTTGTGGTCGGGTATGAGCTTTTGTGAGTCATTGCTCCCTTTTTCAAGCTACTGGACTCTAGCTCTTTTCTATTGGGACTCTAGCTCCTTTCAAGCTACTGGACTCTAGCTCCTTTCTATTGGGACTCTAGCTCCTTTCAAGCTACTGGACTCTAGCTCCTTTCTATTGGGACTCTAGCTCCTTTCAAGCTACTGGACTCTAGCTCCTTTCTATTGGGAGTGTGTATGGTATGGACCCCTGGAGGGGTCTTTTGTTGCCTGGCAGCAGATCCCTGCCCATATGCCAAGAGAATGAAAGCACTTTGGGGACCTGGCTTGCACCCAGGAACGAGCCTGGCACAAAAGAACTCTCATAGAAGAGATCATGTAGGATTCGCGGAGCCTGGGCTCGTTCCTAGCTGGGTTGTGTCCAGAATTGCCACTGAGATCGCGATGCTATGGCTGAGAAGGCCAGATTTCCCAGGTGACGTTCCGTGCTTTTCTGGGGCTGAAGAGTGACCCAAAGGATCCCAGGAAGAAGCCCCTCTCTGGCAGGGATGCTCGGGTCTCCCCTTCCCATTCAGCTCTTGTCTTGCATCACTGGAGCCAAACTTTTGACAAGCTTGACTGTGGAAAGAAGATGACTCCTCATGCGCACTATTGATAATTGGAAGGATGTGTCTGAATGCACAGGCCTAAATGGGGGATGACATGTGAGTGTTCTGGTACTTCACAAGTAGGTCACTGTGATGAGCCAACCATGACCCTGTGGGATAGGTGCCACTTGCTCTGATAACTGAGATGATATAGCTCATGGACTGCCCAAGTGCAAAAACAGCTGCCAGTTGCAATAGAGGCTGCAAACACCACTGGCTTGCCAAGGCGCCGCTGAGCCACGAACCTGGCACACCAGCGGCTGCATCACCAGCATGAAGCGGCTTGGCATGGCGTTCAAAAAACAGCAGTGAGGCCATCCAACAAGGGGGCTCAAAGTGGGTGCGAATGAGAAGTGTGAGCAAGGTAGGTGCCACTGGCAGCTGCGTTTGCGTTAAAGTTCTTCGCAGTTCTGCTCTCCGGGCTCTGAGGGTTGGTCTCCAAGTAAGGCTCAGTGGTTCCGGGCATTAAAGGGTCTCAGATCCTGAGAAAGACCTTTCTCTGCATGAGAGATGCTGGAAAACTGCTGCCAATCAGAGGAGACAGAACTGACCTACGTGTCCTCCTGGAGTTCAAGGCTGCATTATATGGTACGTTCACATCCAGCCAACTCACAGAGACTGCAAACCAGCTATTTTCTTATACCTGTCGACAGATCTGCCCCTCAGGTGGTGGAGAGGTCGCCTTCTGCTGGCTCTCATCCCCAGCCACAACTATCAGGAGACCGGCAGAAGATTTATTTATTTATGTGGAATATTTCTATGCTGCCTCTTCAGAGTCCTACTCTAAGTACGGAGCATAAAAAAAATAAGCCATTAAAAACGAGCCTTTAGACAGAAGCAGCATAAAAAAGATCCACCAAGCCGAAGCAGACCATTGGCAAGCAGACAAGATGAAACTGCTAATTAAAAGCCTGGGAGAAAAGGTGTGTTTTGGCCTGGAACTCAAAAGAAAGTAAAGGAGGTGCCGGGCGAGTCTCAATATTATGTTTGCTGTAAACTGCCTGAAACATGGACTGACTGACTGACCAAAGATGAGCTCCTGTTGAGGAAACATCTACAATCCTTAGTGAAGAAGAACATTCTTTTGTCATCTTCCCAACTCTCATCGTGTGCGGCCCTCAACAAATCCACCCACAGTACTCCAAACGCACGACCACAACACCATTTTTCCAAATTGTGCACTGATGTTAGTGATTCGTGGAATGATTGAATGGCCCAGAAGTAGAAGAGAAAAGCAACACAGACTCCTGAAGCTGAGCATGAATTCTGTTGATCTTTCTGTACAGATCCGATTTCAAGTATAACTGATCGCTGCATTCGTCTCTTTATTAAGGCTTGCTAGCGCCCTTTTGGGGATTTCCTTTTCCTTTATGCTGCACCTTGGCTTTCCTAGCTGAATTGCAGCCATAATAAGGCCACAGAGATTGATTTGGTAGGCCTGAGCCGAGGTCCATGTTGCCTGGGCATGAATGTCTATCACCTTGAGGCAAGATGGAGGCAATTACCCCTGCCCTCAGGACAGAAGACGGTTTATAAATACTTGCGAGATACAGATAATAAAGGTTCCTGTCATGTCTGTCTGTCTACATACATGCCATGCTTGTGTTGCTGGCGTTTATTGCTTACTACTGCTGACAGTATGCTAAAGTCATGCTATTGTATTAATGTGTATTAATTAATATGCTCTCTCTCTCTCTCTCTCTCTCTCTCTCTCTCTCTCTCTCTCTCTCTCTCTCTCCCCCTGCATAACTGTAGTGCAGATGTTACTAAAGACCCAAGCGTAGGCATCTCCCTTATCTTAGAGAAATATGCGAGTCTCAGCTAGCTGTAACCTTGAAGCGTCTAAATGCCAACTTCAGCTACTAACCCCAAATGCTGGGAATAAGTTGTTGTCTACCTGATTCATAGTCATAACTAAGTTGATTCTCACAGAACCTGTGTAAGCTGCACACCAAAACTCTAACTATTGTCTGAAGCGCGGGAAAATGAAGTATAACAGAGATTGCCTGATTTGAATTGCCACTTCTGTCAAACTCTGTGATGGAGTGCAGACCTGAACGGTATGGATTCTAATAAAGTGACTTCTTATGGAACCAATGCGTGTTCACTACAAAGGGGCTTGAGGGATCTACCTGCCAGGGACTGACAATTCCTTTCTATGAAAACCTGGAGCGCCATCTGTGTGTTTTCACAGATTTGTCCTTTTGTGGAAGCACAGCAGTCAAGACGAAGGACACCCAGCTGTTAGCTGAAGGCCAGTAACCTGAGCATACTGGAAACCTTTGATCCACAACAAAGGCGAGAATATTCATCTACAATATATGCTCCAACAGAAATAATTGGGTCACATAGGCAGCCATGTCTTTCTAAGTTTTATTAAGGCAAGGAATGGCAAAAAATATACAGGCAGGATTAAGTGTTGTTAGGCATGGTAAAAAGAATAAAACCCCTCTGCCCTCAAATCTAGTTTTCTTTTTCTTTCTTCTTGAAGAGGAGAAAAACAACACAGTCTTGAATCATATGCTCTTGGAAAAGCCTCTTCATTCCATATAGGAGTCTCAGCGTTTAAAATCTCAACCCGACTCTGAAGGAATGCAAAACAAATCACTTCTGCCACTCAGCTGGGCAGTGGAAATAAAATGTGTGTGTGTGCGCACATGAGCACACCGGTGGTGCAATGACTTCACTTCCAACAAAACCAGAAGTGATGTCAGCACACTGCACCCTTGAGTTTTGGTTGAATGCTAGAGCATTGCTGGGCAGGTAATGCAATGATATCACTACACTGCCAGCAAGGCCTCGATTCTTGTGCTGACATATACATACTACTAAATGAAGATAGAAGATTTTTTTCAAATATGGCTGGGTTACGAGTTTTATTGGTACTAGTCAGTTGTTAAGGGATGTTTCTTTTGCTTTCTCCCACATGGAGGTTAGCAATCCTAACTTAGACCATTGGCGTATCGAGGACCTGGCACCAATCTGTGGAACCCTTTTCAGAGAGGCTTGCCTTTCTGTTGCCATCTTTCACCAGCAGGTAAAAACTTTTGTGTTTTGTCTGGCATCCCTTCAGAGAGCCTTCCTTCCTGCCTTGCTCTTAATCGCTTTTTTCATGTTTTGTATGTGTATTTTATCTTGGTTTTAATTGTTTTAATGATCTGTTTTTGTTTGGTTTTAATGGTTTTTATTGTGTAGGTTTTTAATCTGTTTGTTATCTTGGTAGCCATGATAAGGGCAGAAAGGCAAGGTATAAATTTTGTAAATAAATCAACAATAAAGTCAGTATTGGCTACTCTGAGGTCTCAGGTAGAGATCTTTCACACCACATCCTCTCCTCCTTTAGACTTTTATCTGTAGAGGCTGCTAATTGAACCAGGTACTTCTGCATGCAAAGATGATGCTGTGCTATTGAGCATTGGTCCCCATCAGGGCTTTTGTTTATCTGGAACGTGGTGGAACGGAGTTCCGGCACCTCTTGAAAATGGTCACATGGCCGGTGGCCCCGCCCCCTGATCTCCAGGCAGAGGGGAGTTTAGATTGCCCTCCGCGCTGCTCAGTGGTGCTCAGTGACATAATTGTGTGTTCCTGGGAGTATGCGCACACTTTGCGCATGTGGTATCAGGGACATCAGCTCCCGCCAGGAGTTGCCCCCTGCGATGGTAACCCACTGAGTTCCACCACCTCTTTTCCCAGAAAAAAAAGCCCTGGTCCCCATCCAATTGTCATGTTCAGTGCTGTAATTTAGATACTAAGCTCCTTGGGAATAGGACTTCCCTTTTTTGATTGATTGTCATGAACCTGGATGATGCAAGATAAATTGTAATGAACAGAAGGGCCATGCAAAAAACAGAAAAGTAAAGCTTTTTCTTGATGAAGTTATCTAGAGAGGGGGGAGACAAAGTCACTGCAGTGGAAAACATTCTATGTGAATGTACCATCTACAATGCTTCTCTTTACTAATCCAGAGGAGTTAGCCGTGTTAGTCTGTAGTCGCAAAATAGTAAAGAGTCCAGTAGCACCTTTAAGACTAACCAACTTTATTGTAGCTTTCGAGAACCACAGCTCTCTTGGTCAGATCCTCTTTACTAACAGAGGCTTTAAAACATCCAGCTATAATTCAACACCCCCTTTGTGTCTTGCTATCAAATTCAATTACTCCGGGACAGAACAAATGGTGTTCTCATTGCCACAGTTCAAGCTGGATCATAAATGTACAAACCAATTATGCACGCACGGCTGCAGCACAGCGAGGGATAGTCTGCAGGCTGGCCTTGCCCACCCCTGGCCTGCTCTCCCGACAGATTAGCAGGACCGCTGATGCTGGCAACAAGCCATTTGGTCTGCTAGGGAAATTGTCAAGAGGAGGCCGAATCGAAGGTGGCAGAGCCCCATCCCAAGAGCAGGTCCTGTTCCAAACTGCCTGGAGCTGATAGTAGTCTGCTAAAATGCTATCAGGGGATTATAATGGTCCGAATATCCTCATCTCTTTCCTCCGCCACCTCCCCCCAGCAAATGCGTTTTCTCTGGCTGCTTGGATGGCAATTGCTAAGCCATCAGGAATTCTTTTTTTTGCCCGAATGACAGAAATTACATGCATCAATCAAATACTGCATCGTGTATGCATTGCTGCCCCCTCTGCCATGCCTTTAGTGAGCTTTTCCTTGTTGTCCTGTGCATACTTTTCATTTACACACACACTCAATTCTCTTACGGAAAAAAAAAGCAGAGGAAACAGGGAAATGGGGGCATGAGGCAAGATGAAGAGGTGTTTGGTGCTTTCTGTAGGATGTGGGATGGACCGAACGACTTCCCCTAGGCCCACTGGGCCCCCATATTTCTGGCCAGGCCAATACACATGGTAGCAAAGCAGGAGCAAGAGGGAAACTACACAATACATGCAGGCGTGTGTAGGGTCCTGCAAGGTTCCTTGGGAAGCATAGTCATACAAAGATCAGCTGTTCAATGAATGGCTGGTTTGAAAACACCAAGGGGAAGCTCCTTTTTTATTCTTTTTGCAGAGAGCCCTGTGCAAGGGAAATTGACCGGCCTTCATCAATTTCACCCCCTAGCTAAGTAGAGGAGGCCAGTCAATTTCACCCCCTAGCTAGGAGGTGAAATTGACGAAGGTCAGTTAATTTCACTTCAGGGGCTCTGCAAAAAGAACAAAAAGGGAACTTCCCCTTGGTGCTTTATAACCAGCGATTCATCTATCCTGTGATGGACTTAACATTTTTTTTAAAAGAGGAAAGAGGGGAGGGGAGGGAAGATGGAAAGGAGGAGAGAAGGAGTGGCTGGATAGACAAACACAATGAAGTGAGAATCACAAAGGGAGGATTCTCTCTCTCTCTCTCTTGCAAAAGCCTCGGATTTTTTCCTGCCTTCTATTACATTCCCTTCCCCCCACCAGCTCCCAGAGGAAAATCTGAGCTGAGAGGCTTTTTGAAGGAGAGAGAGAGGGGTTCCCCAGTGGAGAATCTCATCGAGTGGCTGTTCTTTGTAAGACTACCCCTCCCAGGAAATCTTGCGGGCTCGGACACATGTTCTTCACATGCCTGGTATCTCATATAGTTTGGCTCCAAGTATGCTAGTCTTGCCCTCTGCAGGTGACTGAGCTAGGACACCGTGTTCATATGCAGGTGAACGTATGAAGGAGACGGCAATGCAAAGGGCAAGTTCAGCCCACTTAGACCTGGATTCCTGCCGTGCAATTTGCCCTGTGCACCAATATGTGTTTGGGGAGGGTGGAGAGGAAGGAAGGGTGTGGGGAGAGATGGCAGGTGGGAGGCAAGGGGGGTTTGGGGAGGGTGGAGAGGCAGGAGGGGTCTGGGGACGGCTGGCGGGTGGGTGTGGAGCCAGGGCGGGTGGGCAGAGCAGGCTCTCTCTTCCTGCCACTTCCCTGGCTCCAGCGGGCCTCGCAGGGCGGCGGGTGCTTCATTCGTGCCCCATCACCCCGGCTATGTGGAGAGTGGCACGCCGCGGCTCCAGCAGGCCTTGCAGGATGGTGGGTGCTTTGGTCACGCCCCATCGCCCAGGCTCTACTGGGGCCTGCAGGCGCGTTGCTCTTCCTGCACCAGCCTCCCCCTCCAGCTGGGCTTCATTGTCCGGCGGCAGAGGGCCGGGCAGCCTCATCTTGCCGTCGACTGCCAGCGGCGCCCTCTGGAGGCCGGGTCCGACCACTCACTTTTTATCCTGGTGCTCATGCAGGTGCACCAGCATAAATGTGAGTCATCGGAAAGACGCTAAGGGAATTATGTAGTAGGATACTACAGATCAATTGCACACAAAACACACAGCACACACACACACAGAGCTAACTAGAAAAAAAAACAGGGGGGAAAGTTGGAGAGAGTTGCAGAGTTGGTTTTATAATTACCAGGTACAGAAGATTGAGAGTGTCCAAGGGAGAGCAGCTTCAGTGACCAGTACTTCATGGCAAGAGGGAGAAGGGCTCAGACATGCCACCTGAGGGCGTGTGGAGGTCCAGAACACACACACACTGAGCACATGGCAGGACAGTCACAGATACTGTGAAACATGCCCTGAGGCAGGACTGAGTCTCTGCCCTAAAACAATGCCTTAATGGTTCTTCCCAGGGTGGGACAAAGAACGGGGAAGCTGTCTCCAGGGTGAGACAGTAAGGCTGGTGAACTGTCTCCAAGGTGGGACAATGAACTAGGATGTTTTGATTAGGTTTTCCTGAGAGGAACTATAGGTGTAAAAAGACTATTTGATGAACCACGATGGCTGGATGGGTGAGGCTACAATAGGAGAGTGGGTAAAGGGTAGAATTGGCAGGGTGTGTGAATGGATTCATTCAAGTGCTTCTGGAGACCTCCGTTGTTCTATGGTTGTGCACAAACTCTGGGGTGTGGAGCTAAGTTAGTCTTCTCTTCCCACATTCCAGTACTTTTCCATCTCCTGCCTAGCCAGGCAGCTTGTCTGCATTTTAAACACATGAGCAGAGGGGCTTATGAAATTGCCATATTCATAAGCCTTAATATCGTGAGGGCAAGTATGACCACTTACATTCCTGCCAGTCTCTTCTGTAGGGACGTGACTAGATATGCGTATGCTCTGTCGGTCTTATATCTTTGCTGGAACATCCTCCTGACCCTCCATCTTGCCTGTGTGCAGCCTATTATCAGTCTGTAGAGGCTTGGCCTGGACCGTCTCCTTGCTGGACTTGATCCTAACACAACAGAGAGTATCACAATGTAGCAATAACAAAAATTTAAAAACCGTGAGTACTTACTAAGAAGCTACAATCAATAGCCATTCAACAAAAATATTTGTATCAAAACAGTGAATGTCTCTTGTATATTTCAATAATCTGCAAACCTGCCAGAATAAAGTTACCAATAACCGCGTTAGTGTATCATTTCATCAGTTCTATAACATGTTATTCCAATGTTAATATCTATTCATAAAGTGCTGGTGCTTATTTCCAAACATCCAGCATTTCATGAATACACAATACAATAAATAAATATTCAAGCTGATATTGCACTAGTCCCCTTTAGTAATGCAAGTCCACAGTTAGCTCTGGGCAAGCTAATGTAAAGCACAGCTTCTATCCACAGGTCCATTGAATGTCCCGAGCTGTTGTGGACAATTTTGCAGCCAACTTGGGACCCCAAAGTTCCTGTGTGACTGAACGGTTCATTTTGTAATCCTGTTTCATTATCTTCCTCTATGCAGTCACATAGCCAACTCTGTATATCAATAAACAAACTGAAAGTAACCTGCCACTTCTCAGCAAATTGCTAAACGGCTGCTCCCACACCCTATACTCAAACATTTTCAGTGGTTGCTACTCCCTGATGGGCATCTTCACCAAGCTCTTGCTAAAGGCTGTGCAAAAATGCACTTTGAAAGGTATTTACTTGTTTCTAGAAACAACTGTTGTTTTCAGATAATTTAATTCTTAAAGGGGAACCACCCCCAAGGTTGCCGTCCCCTGCTGGCTACAGAAATCAGGTTAAATCATTGTACATATCAGACCTCCCAGCGCATTTTATGAATCCACAATGCTTCCTTTCTACATACGTACATCAACGGATCCTGCCTCCATGTTCTTACTTTCTAACACAGGTAAACAAAACTGTATACCTGAAATCATCTTCCCTGTGGCCAGCCTCTAGGAAATGAATAACCATGGGTGCTTCCTGAACTTGCGTCATGTCACAGAGAGGAAGCAGAGGCAGAATGGTCTCTGGAAAGAATGTCATAAACCAGGAAGAACTGGGGCTCCAGCAAGCCTATACAAAAGGAGAAGGAATTCTCTAAAACAACGAGAGCGGAAAACTGGATGGAGGAAGTTCAGGGAAGCAGAAAGCAGAGGGACGCCCAAAGAGATTAGGAGCTGCAAAAGTCGGGATAGATTTGAACCAATCCCCCAAACTGGACTGTAGGGTAGGGTTGCCAATTCCAGGTTCAGAAATTCTTGTAGGTTTGGGAGCAGATCCTGGGAAGTGTGGGGTGTGGGGAGGGAACTCAGCGGGATATAAAGCCACAGAGACCAGCTTCCACAGTAGCTGTTTTCTCCTGGGGAATTGATCCCTGTCACCTGGCGATCAGTTGTAATTCTAAGGGATCTCCAAGCCTCCCCTGGAGGTTGGCAACTCTAGCTGCAGCTCCATAGAATAAGTTGAAGATTAGACTGTTGCTTTACGGACTGTCAGGTGAAAGGATGTCAGGAACAGCGAAGGGTGTTTCCATCCCACCTGACTGAAGTGTTTGGCTGCTGAGCTGATAATGGAAGGAAGGTAAGGCAAATGTCAGTCCTTGGCAAGCAAACCCCCAAGTTCTCCACAGCAATCACACAGGTGATTTGGTTGAAGTAAACTTTATTAGAGATTTATCAGTTTCAAGGTGCCCAGACAGTGGAATTGACAGAAGTGATGTGTTAAGGGAAAGCCTGGTTAGTTATTGGGTAATGTCCCGCCCCCAGGTTAGAAGCCCGTTGAAATTCTGGCGCAAACGCCAGAGACAAAAAATATCACAGTTTAGGCTACATCTACAGAGTGAGCATGAAATTGTCCCTGTTCCCAGGTGAAGCCTCGTTTGTGTTAGGTGCAGCTGGTCTCAAGGGAGAAAGTATTCTGCTTCTTCAGGAGAGTGTTTATGTTCAAAGCAGAGATAACACACTGAACTTCCAAATGACAGGCATGGGAAAGGTACTTGGAACTCTCCATAGTGTCAGAGGATTAATGGCCTCACACAACATACTCATGGCCTGTATTGCAGATACATGACAGCAAGTGGAATTGCTGACTGCAGGCCCTCCCAAAGAAGTTTTGAGTTTGCATGTGAATTATTAGGCCTCATTAAAGATTCCACTTGCCGCTCCAGTGGCAGAGAGAGGGATACAGTAAGGAGGGAAGGGGAGGTGATAATGGATGCTGTGCGTGTGTGAAACTCCGTAAAACATCTGGAGATCTGGCCTATAATTTGAGGCAGGCAATCAGTCAGAACAGAATTGTAATGAGGTTTGCTGTATTTGGAACACAAAAAGCAAAGCTGTGGAGAGTCCCTGCAGAAGAGAAGAACGGGGCACAACAGCTGAGTCCTTCTGATCCCGCTGGGCACCAGGCTTGGGGTGCCAGTGTCCTGGTGGGGACGGGATCCCATACTAATCCTTTACTCATTCTTGGAGTGGCAGTGAGAGAAAAATAGAAAAAATACTGCCTGGAACTGATGTCACATTTCTCTAGGCATCACCAGAAACTCTATGGTAAAACCTTCCCATCCTCTCTAGGAATCACCAAAAACTCTTTATTTTACCATTGATTTTCCAGTGATTCCTAGAGGGTGTGACTTCTGGTTTTCCACTGGAAGTGACATCATGCTGTTGCCGACAACTTCTCCCCATGGCCCTTTCTCCTCAGCTGGTCTCCCAATGGTTGCCAAGCAACCCTACACCAGGTTCACTGAAGCCCATTCCTCAATCTCTTTTCCCCACCCGATGCCCACATGCAACCCTGAACTCTCCCCCAAACTAATGGTGAAAAGGTGGTTATCTGTGCACATACAAACTCATGCAGAAGTACTACTGTGGTGTTAGGGCACAGGAGAATTGAAATACTGCTTAGAAGACAATGCCACTGAACATATACAGAGTGCCATTCCCTCACTGATCATCAACCTCTTCTTGCCACTAATTCAGAGAGAAATAAGGCGCACAGTGCTATAAAGATGAATTTATTGAGGAATGTGCTGTGTGAAGTGGCATTTGATATAGGAAAGCTTCTCGCCACCTCCCGCACCCTATAATTATGAGTGCCCAACATCTATTCCACGGATGTAAGCTAGTTTAACGGTCATTGCATCTCTTTAGGGACCCATAATTCCCTTGGGTAGAACTATGGACAAAGAATTCTCAGCATCTGCTGAACTACAACTCCCAGGGGTCTTTGGGGGGTGGGGAGGGCCATGACAGACACTTCAACTGGTATAAAGTTGAGGTTGAATTGTAACGTAAGGGGCTGTGGCTTGCTGGTAGATGCTGGTACAGCATCTACTTTCCACGCAAAAGGCCCTGGGTTCAGTCCTTGGCACCTCTAACTAACGGATCAGTAGGAGGTATTGTGATAGATCTCCATCTGAGATCCTGGAGAGCTGCTGCCCATTCGGATAGGCAAGATTCAGGAAAAGGGGGCTTCACGTGTCTTCATCTCAGGGTAGACCAGAGCTCAGTCTTTAAGGCATTTCAAGACTCTTGGTTGAATGATGCCGAGGAGTTAGCCGTGTTAGTCTGTAGTAGCAAAATCAAAAAGAGTCCAGTAGCACCTTTAAGTACCTTGGTTGAATGTGACTGAAGACACATCATGTGAGAATTCTGGGATTAGAATGTTTAAAACTCATGACAGCCGCTTTGAGTTCCTGGGCGAGGGAGTGTTTCGAGCCAGTGTAGCGAATGGGCCAGAGTGGGGCACTCAGACATTGGAGGTCCTGGGTTAGGCCTGCCCTCAGCTGGGAAGCTCCCTAAGCGGCCTCACAGCCTTGTTGTAAAAAAAAGGGGGAGGAATCAGCACTCGGCTAGTTCGACCCCCACTACAGCCATGAGCTCAGCGGGTGGCCTCGGATCAGCCCCTCCTCTCAGCCCAGCTCCCCAGCTGCATTGTGGGGATAATAATAACACGGACTTTGTTCACCGCTCTGAATGTGGCACTAATCTGTCTAGAACCCTGGTATGTAAGAGCAGTTCTTCTTCTTATATTCCCCTTTATAGCCATAAAGTCCTCAAAAGAGTTTATGACATTTCGAAAATACAAGGTTTCCTAAAGAACTATTATTGAGGGATGAGGAACAGAAGTGTCTGGGGGGGGGGGGTCTGGTCTCCCAAGACTCCCAGGTCTGTCCCATGAAAACACGAAGGTTCCTTGTACTGAATCAGACCCTGCGTCCATCAGGGTCAGTAATGTCTACCGAGCCTGGCAGCATCTCTGCAGGCTGCCAGTTGGAGGTCTTTCACATGCGGATGGCCATGTTTGCAATGAGATGTTATTTTATTGGTTTTACCTATTGTACCTTATTTATGATTGTAACCCGCCCTGAGCCTTCTTGTGGGGAGGGAGGGCTAAAAATCCAGTCAGTCAATCAATCACCTACTACTCCATCCCCTTAACTGAAGAGGCTGGCATTGAACCTGAAACCTTCTGCGTGCCGAGCAGATGCTCGGCCACTGAGCCACAGCTCCTCTCACATTTGGGAAGCCAAGCAGGAAGGAAAAGATCCTGTTCTTAGTTGTGCAGGAGTTGTGCAGCTGCAAGGACTGGAGCCGGCCAGCCCTCATCCTCCCCCACTGTGTTAACTGCTCTTGTGTCGCTGCTGGTATGGAGCCATTAACCTCCTATTAGCTGCCAGGGACATTCTGCTGAGCTGAAAGGTGGGATATTAGCACGGTGAGTAAATAACTGAATGAAAATAAACCAAGAGGGCCGAATTATGAGCCAATTACAAGTGCTGTTCTTTATCCTATAGTAATCCTTATTTCCCCAGGAAGACATTTGGCATCCAGTGGAAACAGCTCAGAGGAGTGAAAGTTTTAATGGCCGTTGAGGCCATTAACACTTGGATGGTCTTTCCAGTGTTCAAAGTGTTTCAGGTACATTATCAGAGTCTCTAGTTGTTATTAGTTAAAAGAGTTACGTGCCATTCTCTCCAGAATCTTCCAGAAGTGGCTGGAGTAGAGAAGAGAAGAACCCTGTAAGCTATGCCAAGGTGATTATTAGCTCCCTGTCTGGGGCAAGACTGAATGCATCACATGGGGGGGTGGAGGATAGTAAAGAGTCCAGTAGCACCTTTAAGACTAACCAGCTTTATTTTAGCATAAGCTTTCAAGAACCACAGCTCTCTTCATCAGATGCATCTGATGAAGAGAGCTATGGTTCTCGAAAGCTGACGATGCATCTGATGGAGAGAGCTGTGGTTCTCGAAAGCTTATGCTACAAGTTGGTTAGTCTTAAAGATGCTACTGGACTCTACTATTTTGCAACTACAGACTAACACGGCTAACTCCTCTGAATCTACGTGAGGTGGAGGGATCAAAGCAGCAAGCTCCTTCCCTCCACATGTTGAGTATTAGACTTGTGTGCACACAAAAGGCATTTTCCCTGTTCTAACACAGTTGGGTTGCCAACTCTGGCTTGGAGAATTTCTGGATATTTGGGAGCAGGGTGTGGGGTGGCCAGAATTTGGTGAGGGGAGGGGTTTTTGCAGGGAGTGATGCCATAGAGTCAGCCCTCCAAAGCTGCCATTTTCTCCAGCAAAATCAAAAAGAGTCCATGCATCTGACGAAGAGAACTTGATTCTCGAAATCTTATGCTATAATAAAATTGGTTAGTCTTAAAGGTGCTACTGGACTCTTTTTGATTTTGCTACCACAGACTAACACGGCTAACTCCTCTGCATCTATTTTCTCCAGCATACTTGATCTTTGTAGAGGAGAGAGCAGTCATAATTCCAGGTGGATTCTAAGTCCCACCTGAAGGCTGGCAACCTTTGCCCTTCTGAGTAAAGCTGCCTGACAGTGCCACCTTGCAAATGGGTAGGAGCAATCTGCCTCTATATGTGCATTCTCTGCTGTGGGCCCTGCCTTGTGGAATGGCCTGCCTAAGGAAGTCAGGAAAGCTCCCACACTTCTTTCATTCCACAAATTATGTAAAACAATGGTTCAGGAGGGCATGTTTATAAAGGTAATAGGGTCATAATATGCACAAATGGCACTTTTATAAAAGGAACAGGATTGTAGACTATGCCGCTGTGTACGGCACGTATTGTCTGTTTGTATTATCTTGTTCTTACTGTATTATTTTCCACTCTCGTAATTCCCATTTTCTGTATTGTATGACATATCTAGTAGTTTTATATCCAATAGTTTTTGCTTTGTTTCATTTTGTTTCTAATCTGATTCCTATTGCATTGCTTTTTAGAAGCCGAGTCATCCAATTGTGTTGGCTTACATTGTGCAATTGACTCTCTGTGAGAAAGGTGGACTATAAATACAATAAATGTTGAACAACATTATTTGTATGGTAACAAATCAACATTATAAGAATTCTGATGTGCATTGCATACAGAAACACTGTATTAGCTGCATTTAAAAGCTATGCACTGTGTACAGAATACAAATGAATCAAGAACTGACCGTGCAAAACAGCAAACCAAAACTGTTGATCAAAACAGAAAGAAATATATAAAATATATACAAATATAAACAAATATAAATAGAAATGAAATTGGAACCATTAAGATAGTAGACTGAACATACACACCCCTAGATGGCTAGATGGCCATCTGACAGCAATGCGGATTCTGTGAACCCAGGCAGATCATGAGAGCCAAACTACAAGAGATGCCTGACACAGGTTGGACACTTGTCAGCTTCCCTCAAGTTTTGATGGGAAATGTAGGCGTCCTGGTCTTGCAGCTTGGCTCTCCGACTGCTGTCCAATGGTCTTTTCAACTGGCACTTGTCCAACATTCCACCAAGCTGCCTACATTTCCCATCAAAACTTGAGGGAAGCTGACAAGTGTCCAACCTGTGTCAGCATCACTTGTAGTTTGGCTCTGAGAGGCAGGGCAGGAAGGGTCACATCAGTGCTTAGTTCTCATGGCCCCTTCCTACATGCCCAAGGTAAGGCCAATCGCTACCTTGGGATCAGGTAGCAATTTTCCCCAGGCCAGTTTGGCTAGAGATCCGAATGGTGTTTTGCCATCTTCTGGGCATGAAGCAGGGGTCACTGGATGTGTGGGGAGGGGAGGTAGTTGTGAATTCCCTGCATTGTGCAGGGGGTTGGACTAGATGACCCCGGAGATCCTATCCAACCCTGTGATTCTATGACCCCTCCAATCTACATGCACTTTTCCTGCCCAGAGGGCGTGACTGGAAAGGGTGTGTGGTTTCCGGGAAAGGAAGGAGCCGCTTGCCACCCCTCCATTCAGGAATCAGCCTCTGGCATGTTAATCAGTCAGACGCATCCCTGGAAGCATTCAGCTGACCCCTTTACATTCGTACTCTGCCAAGATCTTTCTATTGGATGCTGAAGTTTGCCGGAGAAAAAGTCCTTCCCCTGAATTATAAATGCTCAGGGAAATAGGGATAATACTTGTAATTTCTTATTGTAAGAGTCACTTAATAGAGTCATCTCCATTCTCAGGCGAGCCCCATAAATATGTCTGAACATGATGCATTCAACTCCGGGGAAGAACCAGTCGGGCTGCCGGCAACCTAACCGGACTGTTTATGCTTTGATGTTTTCTATTTTTCTTACATAAAGCTCTTTCTTTCAGCCCTGGTGCTGCCTTCTTTGAGTGCAGTAAGGTCTAGGCTGTGACAGGTACTCACAGTGCTAAAGATAATATTAATAGTGCCATTAATTCTTTTTTATTGGCATAATTAGATACATTTTTGAGTTGGGGAATCAAAAGCCAGATGCCAGCTTGCTCAGAGGGTTAGCAAGGGCAGGCAGAGGAATCTCATTGCCGCCTCTTATTGAACGTGTGTATTTGAGACAGTGGCTAGCTCAAGGTCACCAATCAAGCTGCATGACTACATGGGGATTTGAACCTGGCTCTTCCTGGTCACAGTCTGATTTACACATTCTGCATCTGAAGAAGAGAACTGTGATTCTCGAAAGCTTATGCTACAGTAAAGTTGGTTAGTCTTAAAGGTGCTACTGGACTCTTTTCTACAGTCTGGTTTGAGTCCAGTGGCACCTTAAAGAGCAATAAAATGTTCAGGGTATAAAATGTTGAGAGTCAAAGGTCTCTTTGTCAGATACCAAAGCTTTGAGTCTTGAAAGCTCATACCCTGGACAATCTTGTTGATCTTTCAGGTGCCAGAGAACTCAAATCTTGCTGTTCTGCTGCAGACCAGTTACATACCTGAAATTATGATCATAGCACTATGCTTTAACCGCTGCTTTTTCGGATAGCATCACCTCTTACGTGGAATCTCCCAGGCAGTTCCTTTAACCTGCGCAGTACTGCATCTCAGGAAAAAGTGGGGTATAAAAAACAGCTTGGCCAGTAACCGGAGCAATGTTCTTTCTTCTCTTGTGGGGAGACCATTTTGCTTGCTTTATAACTGGATGTAAGGAGGACTCCCAGACAGACTTTTCATCTGCGCTGGAAACAGTTCATCCTACTATAGGACCCCACACGCCCTGGCTTTCTATCCACCATTTGCCAAAGGTATACCATCCCGGCTGACCTCTTAGGGGTCTCAGCCAACAACCTCCCACTTAAGGAGTGGATCTACAAGTCAGATGCAGTGACGGATCGGCTATCAATATCAAAATCTAAGGCAGCTCCTTGGTATAAACTAATCAAATTTGACCATTCAAGATCTCCCTACCTAGCCAATATTTCTCATTACAACCTCAGAGTGTCTTTCACTGCTCTGCGCTTCCAGATGATGCAGGCAGCTCTTTTGGCAGGGCGTTATTCTCACACCCATGAAACATCGCACCTGCATTTGTGGATTACCTACAGTGGAGAACCTTTCCCACTACCTACTTTATTGTCTATTATATAGTGTACCCAGAGCTAAATTTTTGGCTAGAATCCTATCAGGGACAAACACATACTCTGAAATCGAGAAGATTGTGTTTTTGTTATCTGACATTGATAATCATGTGTCCTATAGAGTTTCTCAGTTTGCACTCGCAGCCAAAAAGATAAGATCTAAGGTGGTACTGAATGAGGCTGTTTCGTGACTCCTGGGATAGTTTGGCATACTGTATTGTTTTAATTAGTTTTAGTAACCTATACAAACTGTGATAAGGGATTTAATTGTTTATTAGTCAATGTTTGGTGAATTGTGATGACCTATGGCTATAGACAATAAACTCTTTTGCCATTACTATGGGGAGCAGCTGTTGGCTGTCCCTCTTGGAGTAGCAGCTGGGTTGCTCATGCCACCCAATAATTGGGCACATCTGATGAAGATGTTGGCAAATTAAGTCCCCAAATCTTATGAAAAGAGAGACAAAGGGCAAGGGAAGAAGACAGTCTCAGTCCCTCCTCCTCTGGAGGCTGCTGAAAGGCTAGGGCTTTGTTGTTTCTTTTATCAGAATGCCTTTATTTATCTGATTTCTCATCGCGACTCAAATGTCAGCCTCACAACCAGCCCAGGTAAATGAAATGTTACATTCTTCGGGAAAGAAGAACACACTTTTTCTCTGATGACTTTTTTTTAAAAAAAAGTTTCTTCCTGGAACGGCTGCCTTTAATATATCTGCAGAATGAACAAAGCAGCCTTTCTACAAGAAGTGGGGGAGCGGGGATTGTTTTCCTCAAGGTCCTGGTTTGCCCTGGAACCAAAGAATTCATCCAGCACCTGACTGCAACATAGTGGCGATGGATCTTCATTGCCTGGGCTAAATAAATCTTAGGTTGGCCCCAGAAATCGAATCGAAGGATTCTTTAGTTGGGCCTTAGCAGAGTTATATTGTTTGCAATGAAAGCGTGATCATGGGTGATGTGAGCTGATTATGCTGGTTGGTGTGAGTGCAGGAGAGAAAACAACAAACCGTATACTTGCTTATATTTGAAAAGGAAATAAGAGTCCTTTATTGTAGGAACTCCATACTCTGATAGGAAAGGAGGAGAGATAGATCCTATCTACCTTTCTAATCTAAAGATGGATATGGATGGCAGGACAAGTCCTGCATCCATGGTTGCAAGATGGAGAGGAGGAGAGAAGAGTGTGACAAAGCCAGGAAGAGAAGGATGTCAGGAGGAGGAAGTCCTCAGAATAGTAATCTACACATCAAAGGATTGTCAGAGCAGTACACAGTAAACAAATGTCCTGACCTTTCTATCTTTCTAACTCTTTGGTTTGTCCCCCTCTGAAACCTGAGGAAAGGGACAGAGCTCAGTGCTCCACTTCTAACAGCCTGTTTGTAATTCAGAGACTGTTAAATTGCAACTGATAATGAAGCTCAAGACTATGCATCCACCTGGACTGAATCGAGACCTGGACTTCCTGTCTCATTACCAATGCTGATTTCACCACACCCACTACCCCTCTGCATACCCCACCCTATTCAACCATGCCTGCCTTTGATATTCATCGTCTATTATCATTCAGCTTCTGTAATCACTCCACTCTCCAAGCTATAAGGACAGATGGACTCACATTCTAGCTGTATCTAAAGAAGTGAGCTGTGACTCATGAAAGCTTGTATCCTACCACAAAGTGTGTTAGTTTTATAGGTGCTACTGGACTCTTGCTCTTTTCCAGCCTGTTTGTAAGTTGGCTTTTTCCCAGTGGGTTTGCACATGTCGAAGCAATCCCTCGGAATGGCTGAAGTGAACCTTTTGAGTGTGGCTTTTTTGCAAATTGGCAGCTTTGTATGGGGGTGCTGATGGGGCCGACTGAACAGTGTTCAGGATGCTGCAGGTCTAACGTCATCCTGTTTCGGTGGCAGTTTTCTAAAGGGGAAAAAAAACTCGACAGGATTTTCCCCAAGGCCTTTCGCAGGACCATTTGCTTCCACAAAACAGAAGTGTTGGCTATGAGCACGAAATGGCTTTTAAAATGAGCGTAGAGAAACCCATAGCGGATGGGTCTATCGGGACTGTTAGCCATGAACCTGAACATTTAGTTACTACCCTCGATTCAATCCTGCTCCTCTCAGGATAATCTTAGGCCACCCACTTGCCCTAGTTTGATCTTCAAGCATGACAAGGAATGTTGGCAGAAATGAGGTTCAGCTTTCGACGCTGCTTTCTTTCCAATCTGAAATTGCCTCCTGGAGCTATTTCCTCATTGGGGAAAATATACCTGTCCCCTGTAGGTTTCCAGTTTGCATATTTCAGCAGAGAACATAGCAGCTTTGGGGGGAAGCGTTTCAGGTCAGGAAAACTGCGATGCCATGACCCTAATCCAGTTTACGAAAGAGAAATGCACTGGTCATCTGGCCATAGATCGTCTAGCATCTCATCTGATTCTTTCATCGTCAGCAAATGTGGCCCTGAACGACTTGGCCAAAAGGTGATATGAAAAACGTAAGAAACAAAATGTGACCCATCAGCTGTCCTCGCCATTCAGGAGGCCGATGCCAGGGCCCTAGCAGAAAGGATGTCTGTTTCCTTCACATTTTGCTTGCGGACTTCCAGAAGTCACTCTTGAAGACAGAAAGCTGGACTGGGGCGACCCGGCTCTGACGCAACAGAATAATTCTTTAATGCTTATGGAGTCCGTTTAAAGCATTTGACCACCTCTTCTGCAGAAGGCAAGAGGCTGCAGTGTAGGTCATAGATAGGACATTCACCCTGTACCATAAAACCCTTTCCTGGGCTACAGAAAAAGGAGGCCAAGCGGCTTTATGTGGTTCAGCTGATTTGTGGTGCTAACAAAAGAGAAAGAACTCAAGCAGGGGGGAAGCCTGTGGAAATATCCTTGCTGCAAACTCCAAAGAGCACTTTGCTCAGCATTTGCCTCCCTGGTTTCTGATCAAGGGGCATGAGGGCACAGGAGGGGGGTGGGATGGCATTTCTTTGCAAGGGCTTGATGGGACTGCTTCAAAGTGGCACATTCTTCCTGCGCTCATGCTGCTAATGAAAGGCAGGTGCACTGGGCAGGCTCTCTTGCCGTCAGAACCACCCTCCTGATGAGATCTCGCCAAGTGATTAGTTTACATCCTCCTCTGGCTTTTCTTGATAGTTTGGAGGCTTCGGAGTCAGACACAGAGATCCGCTTATGCTTTTACCCCATATTCATTCTCTTCTTGGCTCTTAGGAAAAGCAAGTGGCTTTGGGCATTTTTAATTCATCACACGCAAAATCCACTTGCAGGACTGATACAACAGCACTCTGAAATGGCAAAATCAATTCAAGGAACATCTCTGAATTCTGACCCTGGGAGAATGGAGAGGGTTAGATTAATTAAGGCTGATGTTTTCCCGCTTGAGGGTAAGGGCTTCAGATGGATCTTCCCAGATTTGCAGCCGCAACTGTTATTTCGATGATGTCTCAAATGCTTCGGCCCCGTTTCATCAGATATTTGTTTAGCTCCAGCAGGTGACGGTACTGTACAGCCTAGCGGTTAAATGATTAGGTTGCAAAACAGCATTCTGCTGGTTCGAATCCCACTCCTGCCAGGAGCTTAGCAGGTGCCCTCGGGTCAGCCCCTCCTCTCAGCCCAGGTCCCCAGTGGTATTGTGGAGATAATAACATTGACCACAGATCTAAGTGGAGCACTAATCTGTCTGGAAGAGCAGTATATAAGCTCAGTCATTACAGAACATGGAGATAACCAAAGAGGAAACCGCTCCGGTACACTGAACCCAAATGCCTTCCTTTGCCACCACCCCCAATTCACATTTATTGCTCAGCACTTTCTCTGATGCGACTTGGCAGGTGCCTTCTTTGGAGGAGAGCTTCAGAATGAGAGCATCGGTGAATCATCTCAGCAACTGAAGAGGACCTCATGCAATTACAGAGTCACATTTCAACAAATATAATGAGCAATAATTATATTGTTCAACGATTGGCTCTTTCACAAACACACGCACAAACACGACAGGCCTTAACGGCAAGCTGTGGAAGTGGGCTTCAAAAGCCTGGTGCTAAAATAGCTTTGGAACTCTCCTGGGGCCAACCTTCACTCAATTAAAGGAGTTTCTGTAATTGACTCGCCAGTTCCTCTGTTCCAGGAACCCGCATGCAGCACTCTGTAAATGGCTTTCCCTCTTCTGTGTTGTTAGTGCAGGAAGCAAGGGAGGGCACGATAATATCCAAATAACCAAGGGTGTTTCCAGGGCTTTTTTTCTGGGAAAAGAGGTGGTGGAACTCAGTGGTGGAACTCAGGACCGCACAATGACATCACTTTGGGTCAGCTGGAACAAGGGGGGAGTTTTTTAAAGTTTAAATCACCCTTGGTGAAAATGGTCACATGGTTGGTGGCCCCGCCCCCTGATCTGCAGACAGAGGGGAGTTTAGATTGCCCTCCGCGCCGCCTGGAGATCGGGGGCGGGGCCACCAGCCATGTGACCATTTTCAAGAGGTGCCGGAACTCCGTTCCACTGCATTCCAGCTGAAAAAAGCCCTGGGTGTTTCTAAGTTTAAGAAACACAAGAGTGTAACAACACCCCTGCTAGATCAGGCCTTTGGTGCATCTAGTCCAGCCTCCTGTCTCAAGTAGTGGCCAGCCAGTTACTCTGGAGCAGAGAGGCCAAAGCCTTCCCCTAGTATTGCCTCCTGACACTGGTATTCAACGGTTGACTGCCCTTGAATATGGAGGTTCTCTTTAGTCACCATGGATAATAGCCACTGATGGACTCTTTCTTCCCAAATCTGCCTTGCCGCCTTTTAAAGCCAACTAAATGAGAAGGGCCTTCGCTACATCCACTGGCACAAATCCTCTATTTTAATCACCCATTGTAAAAATATTTATTTTTGTCTCTCCTGATCCTACTGCCCATCAGTGTCCTCAGATGCCCTTGAGTTCTACTACATTGGGAGAGGGAGAAGAAGTTCTCTCTGTCTACTCTCCCTGTAGGTGCATAATTTTATAAATGTCTCCCCTTAGCCATCTCTTTTCTAAACTGAACAGTCTCAGACTCTTCCCCTTTTCCTCATAGGAAAGGTACTCTGACCTCTGAATTATTTTGGTTGCCCTATTTTCATCTGTTTACATTATTTATAGTCACTGAGAGTCTGTCTACACAAGACATCTGACACGTGAAGAACACATGACGGGAGAGGCAATGTTAGCCAGGAAGAGTAGTTTAAAAAGACAGAGCTGGCAGCAGGGCAAAGGCTTTGCTATACACTGGAGCTGTGGGAAAGGGCTGTGCAATGCCAGAAGGGAAACTTCAGCCCATTATAACCTCTCCAAGCCTGGCTCTGGACGACAGCTCCAGCCCCTTTCTATTCCTCGCTGCCCTCTGGTTGCGATCCCACAGTTTTAGACTGGAGAGGTGAAATTATCAGAGCCTTTACGGAGGCGAAAATGAAATTAACAAACACTCTGAGGAGTGATCTCCGCCGGCTGTCTTTTTAAACTATGCTTCCCGACTAACATTGCATCTCCTAACACTTGATGAACATGCACTGAGGCATCTCGTGTAGAGAAACTCTGAGATTCAATGTGGATTACACAATGTGAGTCAGCACAGTTAATTTCAAAGATATTTCAATAGCCATGTAATGGGGTATATACATGCAAATTTGCAAAGATTTAAAACCAGCAAAAGCCAAAGAAATTCTGTACTTTCCCTAGCTTTGCAATGTCCTTTTTGAGACCAGAACTGCTATTCCAAATGAGACCATAGTATTCAGGGGCATTATAATGTTACGTGTTTTATTTTTAGTCCTTTCCCAATAATCTCCAGCACAGAGTTTGCCTTTTTCACTGGCCTGACACTTTTCTTAAGCTATGGCTTCAAGGTCTCTTTCCCTCTCGGTCTGAGCAGGTTCAGACTCCATTAGCATGTACTTAAAATTGAGATTTTTTTTTTTTGCTCCAGTATGAATCACCTTGCACTCACCCAATCTGCAGAGATCTCCCTGGAGCTCCTCACAGTCAGCCTTGGATTTCACCAACCTGAATAATTTTGTGTCATCTGCAATCTCAGCCACGACACTGCTCATCCCAGTGCCATATCATTGATGAACAAACTGAATAGCACCAGCCCCTGCACAGATCCTTGCGGGAACCACTGTTCACTTCCCTCCATGCAGCAAACTGTCCATTTATTCCTTTATTTATTGTCATTTAGCCAATTTTTAACCCATAAGAGGACCCTTCCTCTTGCTCCTTGACTGCCAAGATTAGGCAGGCATCTTTAGTGAGGCACCTTCTCAAAAGCTTTTTGGAAGTCCAAGTATATGATGTGTCTCCCGGGTCCTTGTTCCTACATATTTGTTCCCTTTTTCAAAGAACCCCCAAAGGTTGGTTAGACAGGACTTCCCCCGGAGGAAGCCATGCTGATTTCCCCTCAGCAATCTTTGTTCCTTTCGGTACCTAACAGTTCTGCTGTTTGATAGGGTGGCCCTGCTGCAGCCAGAAGCCCCCAGGATGAGATGTGGGATGCTTGTGTCGTGATGGTGCACTGACATCATTTCCAGCAAAACCCAGAAGTGACACGGTGACCACTTTATGCTAGAGCATCTGCCATGTCACTTCTGGTTTTTTTCAGAAGTTATTTAGGCACACTAGCAAGTAAGGTTCCCAGGACCCTTTACCCTCGTGCCGGAGGGGCGGGATCTGGTACTTACCTTTTTGTCAGTCCCATCATGCTCCCTGTACACGTGCTAACCCCATGCCTGTGCAATGACATCACTTCCGGGAAGTGACATCATCACACAGGTGTGGGGGCACATGTGCTTCGCAGTGGGCTTATTTGGGCCCCAAATGGGCCTGATTAGAGCCATTTGGGGCCCAAATCAGCCCGCTATGAAGCGCAGGAGTGCTCCCAGAATGGCACGATGATGTCACTTCTGGGAAGTGATGTCATCATGCTGCCCCAGGAGAGCACACGAGAGGTCCATTTCCGCACCTCCCCCCTCCACTGGTCAAGTAAGTAGTGGCAGGGGGTGGAGGGGGGACGCGTGGAATCTCCCACCCCTACTCTACCAGCAAGCCAGGCATTTCACCCAGTTCTTCGTAGGTAAGCATTATCAAAACCAAAAGTACAAATCAAAGGTCACCAGACGGACATACAAGGATCACCCAGCGAGCTTTGTGGAAGAGGAGTTCTCTCAGATCCTAGTCCTACATTCGAACCACATTGGTGCTCTCCAGAGAACGATGATAATTATTCAAGGGAATGGGTAGAAATCATTGCCAAAGAACCCTCTGTTTTTGTTAAACTACAACTCCCAGCATTCCTTAGGGAGAAGTATGACCGCTGCGTGCCATGCTGACATAGCAATACCGTTTTATACAAGGAAGTCCTGGTGCTACTGTTTTCTTGTATCACCCGTTTAGCAGTCGACCCAAATCACTCTGTTCATTATGTCTTGTGAAGGTGTCTCCTGCAGGAAGGATAATTCTTAACCAGGGCGTTTTTTCAGCTGGAACATGGTGGAATGGAGTTCCGGCACCTCTTGAAAATGGTCACATGGCTGGTGGCCCCGCCCCCTGATCTCCAGACAGAGGGGAGCTTAAATTGCCCTCTGCGCCGCCGAGCGGAGATCAGGGGGCGGGGCCACCAGCCATGTGACCATTTTCTCCGAGGGCAACCCACTGAGTTCCACCACCTCTTTCCCCAGAAAAAAAGCCCTGTTCTTAACCCCCCTGACTTCCTACTGACCACAAGAGCTGTGTTCCTCATACCCATTAGAAAAAGCATCTTTGCAATATTATGGTAGGGCTTTTAAAATAGTACTGCGTTTATGTAAATTTGCTGTTTACATAGGGAAGTCAAAAAGGCAACTGAGGACTGGGATGGTGGCTGTGTTTATGAACCATCTGGTCCCATCTATCCAGTGAGGCACCAACCAGGACTACATAAACCGAGAGCCGCATTTCACCTGGCAGAAGGGAAGCTTTTGACAGCAGCCTGTGTCTCAACCGGCAGGTGAGCATTTGCTCAGCAAATGTTTCTGTGCCATTCTTCCAATGCACGGGTGGTATAAGGACTCGTCCTGATGCATTTGTTGGCTCATCCTCAAGATGCAGACTGTCACATTTCACCTCCCTTGCAAATTTGATTCACAGGCTGGCTTTTCTTTCTCTCTCTTTCTCGCTGTGGGATATAACAACTCCACCTGTACAAAATGTAAGTTTTTGCAATCAGTTGACCAGCGTAGAAGCAAAAGGATAATTCAGGGCTGCCCCCCTCGTGTTTATCTACCTTGCACATTTTTATCCTGCTCTCCCTCTGTGTGCATACATGGTTCTCCCTTCCCCTTTGTAGTCTCACAACAACAACTCTTTGAAGTAGGTTAAGCTGTGAAAGTGACAGGCTCAAGGTCATCTACCAAGCTGCATGGTAGAATGAGTATCTGAAGTTGGACCCCCCAATCTGACCAAATAGCAAAGAGTCCAGTAGCACCTTTAAGACTAACCAACTTTATTGTAGCATAAGCTTTTGAGAACCACAGGTCTCTTCATCAGATGCAACTTTATTGTAGCATAAGCTTTTGAGAACCACAGCTCTCTTTGTCAAATGCAACTTTATTATAGCATAATGTGGGAATTCAAGGGACGGCACTACAGGGGCTAGTCTCTTTTCTTCCTGGTCGGGGACAGAGGGTGGCGCTGGGGGAGAAGTTATCGTCCCATAGGCTATTAATATGCGGTGTACTGCAGGGGGCAATACTATCCCCCCCCTTAACACTTATTAATAGTCTGGATAAGCTTCAGAACCCAGGATCAGTATATAGGAGCATCAGAACGAGTAGAGTGAGAGGTGGTGCCCGATACCCTATGATTTTTCCAGTGCTTAAACAGGGAATTCAGTGGAGTTGTCTAATGCATATGCTAAGACTACCCTTCAGCTAGCAGTCTCAGTTAATACTGAATCGGTATCTTTGAATATCTGAAATGGTTTAAGTCATATACATAGTGGTTTCATTTGTATTCCATCTTTCCTCCAAAGAGCGAAGAGCAGTATCCTCGGAGGTTATTTAATAGTTTTTCATTATTATGCAGTGCACTCTGAGAACAGTCAGTTGCAATTATTCAGAGAAATAGTGAAAGAAATCCTGTTTGATTTCACGACAGCCTTGAGAAGTAACTTAGGCCAAATGATGAACAGAGGAGCCAGAGCAAGCTTTGTGGCTGAACAGGGACTCAGTCTCTGAGCTCATTTTCCAAGTCTCGCTGTGACATCACACTGGCTTTTGATGGGGCCTGGGGACCGCGATGTGGTTCCATGCAGTGATCTGTCAGGAGAGCTGGCCCTTGGCCCTTGCTGGGGCTTCCTCAGATGCACTATTGACCTTTAAAAGCTGTTATTTAACAACGGCAAGGATAAGAATCTCTTCTGGCTCTGGAGCTGCAGAACTGTGCCGCAGCGAAGCAAGCAATGCGTGTGTGCATACCAAGCAAAGGGTTTCTCCTGAACTTTACCTTGGCTCCCTCCAGAGAGGCGCAGTGTGGGAAGCCTTTCCTAGAGCAAACACCAACTCTCATGCCTCTCACGTCTGCCCAGAGAAATAAACTTAGAAGGCAGGAAGGCAGAAAGGGAGAACGTAAGAACATCTGAAGAGCCCTGCAGGATTGGAGCAGTGGCTCTGCCTCACACAGAGGCCAACAAACAAGGCATAAAAACCAGGTGTGTGCGCGTGCGCGTGCGCGTGCGCGTGCGCGCATGTGCGCGTGTGTGTGTTATGGCGACCCTATGAATGAAGGACCTATGAAATGTCCTATCATTTACCACCTTTCTTAGATCTTGCAAACTGAAGGATGTAGGATCGCCATTCTCCCAGTGGGGGTGAGAGATCGCCCCACTCCCACCCTCCGCCCCTCACCACCCCTCACCTGGCCAGTGGGGCATGGGGGAGGCATGCAAATGGGACTCCTGGGAAGTGATGTCATCACACAGCCCCAGGAGCACTCCCGTGCTTTGCAGTGGACTGATTTGGACCCCAAACATGATTTAGGCCTGTGTGATGACATCACTTCCCGGAAGTGATGCATGTGTATGCATAATCTGAGCTGCACATCAGTAAGTGGCCGATGTAAAAGAATTGTCAAAGGCTTTCAAGGCTGGAGAATGTTAGTTGTTGTAGATTTTCCAGGCTGTATGGCCATGGTCTTGGTATTGTAGTTCCTGACATTTCACCAGCAGCTGTCATACTCAACATCTTCCAATAGCCCTGCAGATAAGATTAGCATATCAACCACCAACCCATATGCAAAAGAACCTCCTCAGGATACAGTGAAGCCTCCCGCCATTAGCATTCCATACTCTGGGAAACTCCTACAGGATGACTCAGCCCAAACCCACCTTCCTGAGTATATATAAATTACCTGCCAACGTCTTTTCCACACTGTGACACTGAGAGATCTCTGTCTTTTGGTGCTACGCCTCTGAAGATGCCAGTCACAGCTGCTGGCAAAACGTCAGGAACTACAATGCCAAGACCACGGCTATACAGCCCGGAAAATCTACAACAACCATCGCTCTCCGGCCGTGAAAGCCTTTGACAATATATCTTCTCCACACATTGGTACTGAGAGATCTCTGTCTTTCGGTGCTACACCTCTGAAGATGCCAGTCACAGCTGCTGGTGAAACATCAGGAACTACAATGCCAAGACCATGGCCATACAGCCCGGAAAATCGACAACAACTAATGTAAAAGAAGTCGCAATCTGCAGATCACAGTCTGGTCCACTCCCACATTAGTCCAGAAAAAGAACTTTAAAAGTAACGGTTTGCCTCTCCCTTTCTCATAGCCCTTCTCTCCCCTTCAACTTTACCATTTAAACCAATTGTTCTAGTTCCCATAACTTGCATAGAACTTCACTTGTTGACTGCTTTCTAAGGCTGAGCTCCACAGAGAAATGCTCTCCCCTTTCAACTGATTGTCAAAAAACTTCCCTATTTTTTCAATATGAATAAAGAGGTTTTTATTGTAGTTCTAATTTTTTAAAACCCTTCTGTGGGCCATTGAGTTATCATTTCAAACTGTGGAGCATCTGGTGTGTGTTAATTAGAGTTGCTAGGTCCCCCACTATGTAGCAAGTACTAAGGAGAATCACAGAATAGGATCCTAACTAGAACAACATCGCCGCCATGATTATCTAACTACACCAGTTAAATCATAAATTAGTCATATAAAGATATACCTCATGAATCATATAATTCAATATTTCAAACACACACCATCAAAGAATCATCTAAGATAAAGATAAGTGCCAAATGTACCCTCAAAGAATCTTCACACAGATCTATAAACAAGCGGGACATCAAAAATTCATCCTATCAGCACACATTTCTTAAAGTGCACAGTGCTCCACAAAACATTTCCTAATTGCTGTTTTCAAATAGTTATAAAGTCAATAATAGCAGGAAAGTCCATAATAAGTCATGCCAAAGTTGAATTCCTATTGTTGCAGGGCCAACAAACGCCTCCCCCTGGGGAGGCAAGCCAGCTCTGTGTCAGCATACGCAAAGCCAAATAAAACCAGGTCCCCCACTATGGCAGGAGACCTTCCACCAGCAACTTTTTCTTCCTGCCACCACTCTGAGCAGTGGCAGGAGGGAATAAATTGCCAGCAGCACATGTGGCATGATATCACTTCCAGCGAAAACACAGAAGTGGTGTCATGTTGCTCTAGGAATTGCTGAAAACTCTACAGTAAAACAATAGAGTTTCCAGAGATTTCTAGAGCAATGTGACACCACTTCCAAATTTTCCCCAGAAGTGCTATCACTCTGTGTATGATGTCAGTGCATCCCCATGGACCCACACCCCATCTCCCACCTAATTCTTCTCTTTGAAGCCTCTCTCCAAATATGTAGGGTTTCCCTGAACAATCAGCCCTGTGAATAAGTACTTGGGTCCACGTTAAACTTGGAGCAGAACAAATTCAAAGAGGAGAACACACAGCCCTTCTTCCGAGCCTTCCTTTCCAGAGGCCCATGCTTCAGAAGATAAAAGGCATTCATAAGACATCTGTGTCTAGTTATTAACAGGAAAGAGCCTTTGTTGTCTGGAACGAGACCCACCAGACTTAAGTATGACGCAGCCAAAGCTTTGATAAGTTCACTTCATGAGCACACCTGGTCTTCAGGCTGCATGAGTGGGTTGGGGCCTGCTCTGCTCTTAGCCCATGTGAAAGATGAGTTTAGCCTTTGGAAAACAGGAACAAACATTTTCCGTTAGTGACTGGCAGCGTTAAGCCTAGGAATCTCTTGAGCACCATTGAGGAGCTCAGCTGTAGGTTTATATGGTGGTTTCCCACATCTTGCCAGTGGAATTCAGGCAGTAACTGCTAGAAGGCTATTGCTCTGAGATGATTGCCGATTTCCCCGTAGGCTTGCAAACATGTTCAGTTCACACACGGCTGCTATATTTACTCCACAAACTGGCCACCCCTGCTTTGCACCCTGAGGAACTGCACTCATTTCAATACCATTCATAGCAGGCAGGCATTGCTTTAGATCCATGCTCACCCAAAGTATCAGGAGCTGTCAACCGAGGCTCACCCCCTCCCCACGCGCACACACACACACACACACACAAAATTGGAGGTGTACTTTACATAGAAGACAAAAAAACCCTTTATTTCTGCAGCTGAGTATACAGGGACACATTGAAACCTGCTTGCCCGCCAAGCACCCGTCAGTTCCTCTTATCCGCTGTGGACAGAACAAGAGTGGGTTTAAAATTGTAGAAAATGAAATGAATGCTGAAGCACATGGGACAAGTAGAAATATACCACAAGAGAAAAGCTCTCCAGGGAGGTTTGGAATCTCAGACTTTTTTAAAAAGTAGGAATAGCCTCTGTCCTGAAGGGCTTTAGGGATAGATATTTTGATTTAACAACAACAATAATAATAACAAAACTTGATTTATGTACCGCCCTTCAGGACAACTTACCGCCCACTCAGAGTGGTTTACAAAGTGTGTTATAATTATTTTCACGACAATCACCCTGTGAGGTGGGTGGAGCTGAGAGAGCTCTAAGAGAGCTGTGACTGACCCAAGGTCACCCAGCTGGTTTCAAGTGGAGGAGTGGGGAATCAAACCCAGTTCTCCGGATTAGAGTCCTGCTGCTCTTAACCACTACACCAAACTGTCTCTCAGTGTAGGAATGACGATGTGGGTGGGGGCAGGGGCTTCTAATTTCTAGATCCGGAGTGGGCAAACTTTTCGAACTGAGGGTCTCTCTCTGCTTTGGAAAGCTCCAGGACTGGCACTTGAGAAGCACCAGCCTCCAGTTTTGGGCTCTCAAAAGCAGGGGTAGACCCACATGTGGCCCTCTCTCCCCCTCTGCTGCCCCTGATGATTCTTAATGGCACCTGAGCATCTTAACTTTTGGGGGGAAGCATCAGCCCACTAGCCATCGCTGCAATTTGTCTGGCCAGCACGGCCAGTGCTGAGCAGCCTGAGGGCCAGATGGAGAACTTCTATTAGCCAAAAGTGCTCCCTGGGCATAACTTGCCCAGCGTCTCACTGCTAGCCCGACTTTCTCAAGCAGTCAGGCTCCACAACAAAGTTGGCACCATCTGGCAGTAACAGCTCCCTGGCGGTGGAGGCGCACATGCTCTCAGGCATGGTATTACAAATGCATGCATGTATTACATACAAAATTAAAGACAAGGAAGTAATATTAAAATATGGAAAGGTATCAATTTCTTACTTTGTGCAAGCTTTTTTTTTGCTTCTCTCTCAATTATGAAAGCTGTTTTAAAATCATGTCTGGGCAGAGAGGCCTGGTTTGTGGGCTGAGAGATGATCCCATTGGTTTCTTCTTGTTTTTGATTAATTATATGGATTCAAGAATCCAGCTGCAGGGTATGGAATTAAGAAAAACTGATGGGTGATTCATTTCTAGGGGTGGGGGATTTTGATAGAAGCTGTGGGACCTATACAATGCAATTCCTTTGGTAGGGTATAGATCCAGAGGAGTTAGCCGTGTTAGTCTGTAGTAGCAAAATAGTAAAGAGTCCAGTAGCACCTTTAAGACTAACCAACTTTATTGTAGCATAAGCTTTCGAGAGCCACAGCTCTCTTCGTCAGATGCAGCTTTATTGTAGCATAAGCTTTTGAGATCCACAGCTCTCTTCATAAGATGCATCTCACGAAGAGAGCTGTGGCTCTCAAAAGCTTATGCTACAATAAAGTTGGTTAGTCTTAAAGGTGTTACTGGACTCTTTACCTTTGGTAGGGGGTTCGGCTTGAAAGAAAGGGATTCTCCAAGTCCACCAATGCAGTTATTTCCAATGTAGTCCTTGCTATTCATTCTGTGTTCATCAAAGCTGAACGCTAGGAAGCAGATTAGAAAAATGTACTTCAACCACAGCAAAACAATAATTATGCTTGGAAGACTGTCCTCATCACGGAACATTTCTCAGTAGGGGAGAACAACTCCAAACTCTCTCAAATTTAACAAGCATCTTTCAAAGTATCCTGCTCAGATCCGAGTCTGTGTAGAAAAAGATGTGAGCTGTTTAAATGAGCAAGAAAAATGGTCCCAGATATGATCCAATTTCCTGGTCCTTGCTAATGTGGCTGTCCTTTGTTAGAGATATTTCTACATCAGATGGATGGATGGGCTGTGATGAAGAGTAAGAAAGATTTCTTCCGCCCAGAACTTCCCTTCCAGGGAGTGATCCTATTACAGGAAAAGATAAGGGGATTGGGCAGCTTTGCCAAGGCTCCATAAAAAGTGGAAGAAGGTGACTAACTTCTAGAGAGAAATGCAGTGGAGGCAGCGGGACTGAGATGGTGGAGGGGAGAGGCTCAGAGCCAGGCTACAAGTGACGCCTGACACAGGTTGGACACTTGTCAGCTTCCCTCAAGTTTTGATGGGAAATGTAGGCGTCCTGGTTTTACAGCTTGGCTCTCCATTACAGCCGCAAGACCAGGATGCCTACATTTCCCATCAAAACGAGGGAAGTTGACAAGTGTCCAACCTGTGTCAGGCATCACTTGTAGCTTGGCTTTGAGAAATGCCAGCTATCAAGAGAGGTATGCTGTCAGATATTCCCAGATACCCGACATTCTGACTTACCCAGCATTGGATTGGGTAGGTTATATCTGAGGCAACGTCCGCCCAGAGTGACTCCTTGCCTGCTCTCCGTTTTCCAGGAAGCCGCATTTCCCCCAGCCAGGCTTAGCCCTGGGATCATTCAGGAGGGCTGTCTTTGACCAATCGCACAGCCTTTACTGGAGGGAAGGGACATTTAAAACAGCAGCCGTCAGTTACATTCGCTGCTATGTGCCATGCGTGTGCTGTCCTGCTCCTTGTGTCCTTGGAGCAATGCCTTGCTTGGCTGGTCAGATCCTGCCTGGACTTAGCTGGACGCTTTGCTTGGCAGACTGGTTTGTCTCTGTTTACAGACCAGTGGCATAGGCAACAGGAGGGGAGAGGAGGGGTGCTTGTTACCCCAGCTGGGGGTCTGGATGTTTGAAGATGACATTGGAGGAGACAGGAGCCCCTCCTTATCCGTGCCACAGTCCCAATCAGGTTCAGGTCCCTGCAGCATTTATAAGCAGAGAGAATTTCATCTCTAAAATGGCAGAGTCATCTCTAGGGTGGACTTGGATACGCCGTCATGTCTAGTTGAGCCCAAAGATAGAAGAGTGCTCTAGAAAACAAAAGGATTCTTATTCTCAGTCCAGGGAAGTCTTGTCTCTGTTCCACCAGCATCTCACAAGATTAATCTTTCACAGAGGACGGCAGCTTCGGATTGGTGGCGTCGGCAGGGAGCCAGGCTTTCTCCAGGGAATCATTCCAACTTCAGGTGTTGTGTTCCGGATTGTCTCCTGTCTGGCATGCAATAAGCTTCCATGTGGTTGATTCTAGAACGGATCCCCATTGCTCCTACCAACCCTACTTTCTGCCAGTACCACCCAGAGTTGTAGCCCTAGTTAGGGATGCCGTGATCTTTGCCTCAAATGAGTTCAACCAGACAAACTTACCTTATTGAATAGTAGTGATTCTGGTGAGCTGACCACTAGATTTCTTCATTTGTGTGGCAACACACAAATATCCCAAATGTCCAGTTGTGCTACCAACTACTGAACTCTTAAGAACTGGTCAGCAAATAGTAGATCCATTCATCAAATGGGTTGCATGATAACCGTACCAGCAGGAGAACGGTACATCACTCAGGCCATTTCGATAGGTCTGAAATTGCAAAAAATAAAATAAAAATCATTATAATGTACAGTTTCCAGGGAGTTTATCTATGCAAGGTCATCTGTTCTCTTAAAAGGATGGTGCCTTGAAGCTTTAATGAGGTAATTAGATGCTGTAGTACATTGTTTGTATATAATTTGCAAAGGAAAAAGCAATTAAAATGTAGTGCTGTCTCTACTGCTAACATCTGGTCTTTCTATGGCGAGTTTAAAGACAAATTAAAAAGCGGTTCTGCACGAGCATGCGGCATAAGAATTTATTCGCTCACTAATTCGTTCCTAACTCTGATCATGGGTCTTCTCAATAAATCCTGGGAACTGTTTTGTTTTTTTTTAGAAAGAGTTCTTGTGATAGTTTCCAGATGATAAAGTGTGCCCCCCTCAGACTATGGGCCAAGCTACAAGTGACGCCTGACACAGGTTGGACACTTTTCAGCTTCCTTCAAGTTTTGATGGGAAATGTAGGCGTCCTGGTCATGCAGCTTGGCTCTCCGACTGCTGTCCAATGGACTTTTCAACTGGCACTTGTCCAACATTCTGCCAAGCTGCCTACATTCCCCATCAACACTTGAGGGAAGCTGACAAGTGTCCAACCTGTGTCATTCATCACTTGTAGCTTGGCCCTATTATGAGCCAAGCTACAAGTAACGAATGACACAGGTTGGACACTTGTCAGCTTCCCTCAAGTTTTTATGGGAAATGTAGGTGTCCTGGTTTTACAGCTTGGCTCTCCATTACAGCTGCAAGACCAGGATGCCTACATTTCCCATCAACACTTGAGGGAAGCTGACAAGTGTCCAACCTGTGTCATTCATCACTTGTAGCTTGGCCCTATGCCACTTGCTTTACATCTGGATTAAATACTATGGATCCTGCCCAGGGAGCTGTTGCAGTTCTTGGTAGGATTAGGCAAGTTGCCCCACAAGAGCCACGGGCAGTGCAGTCATGGTGGCACCCGTTTTGTCTTTGCCCCCGCGGTATCCCTCGGATGCTCCCAGGGGTGTCAGCCCCATCTCCGAGGGTCCAAATCCTGCAGGAGGGTGAGGAAAAGGTGGGTCCAAGGCAACTTTAAGGCCATCCTGCCCAGCTCAGGGAGATGAGATCATGGAGGTGAGGTGAGACCAGCATGGGAGACACCCGGTTGGGGTGGGGCCCGAAGGGGCAACCCAAGCAGAAAGTTCCAAGACAAGGTGAAGCCAGGCAGAGAGGCAGGAGGGGAATATGCGGGATTTAGGCAGAGAAAATCCACAGGGAGAGAAGCAGCAAAGGTTCTGCTAGCCTTGAGGCTTTTCAAAGGAGGGTGGCATTGATGTTAACCAGGGCTTTTTTTTCTGGGAAAAGAGGTGGTGGAACTCAGTGGGTTGCCCTCAGAGAAAATGGTCACATGGCTGGTGGCCCCGCCCCCTGATGGCGCGTAGGGCAATCTCAACTCCCCTCTGTCTGGAGATCAGGGGGCGGGGCCACCAGCCATGTGACCATTTGCAAGAGGTTCCGGAACTCCGTTCCCCCTGAAAAAAAGCCCTGATGTTAACTGTGCACCTTACCCAATAAACCAGAACTGTGGTAGTAACTGAGAAAACCTCCACCTGGTTCATGAACCAAATTTCTCCCTCCCATTCGATCATCCTCAGCTCACATGCTGCACTCACTCCAAATTCATGGATTGTCGGAATTTTGGTGCACATGCCATTTTGAAGGGGGAGGGGAGATGAAAACCTGTTTGGTAGGTGCTTGAGTCATTTGTTGCCAAATTGAACACACCAGTGGTCAGCTCACATCTGAACATCGCAATCAGGCATGTAAGGTTCAACTGCTGAACGCATCTAACATGAAATTCATAGCAGTGGTGTGCTGGCCGTGAGCTTGCCTCTAGCAGTAGGTCATCTAACCCAATAAGTATGGAGAGGAGGGGAAAAGTACACAGGGGGGAAATGAATGGAGGTTACAACTAAAATAAGAGAGAGCTTTAAAAATATGAACCAAACATAAATATGAAAACCAGATTTGTACCCGCCCCCCTGTCCCCTGGGAGGTCCTAGGCTCTGAGCCATCTTTCAGTCTGGGGCTCTTCTAAGAAGGCAGCTTTGGATGTTTATCTTTATTGGTGCTTGCATTCTACCAAACAATCCTGATTGTGTCAAAGACTCTTAAAAGATTCTGTTGTGCGTTTTGCTGCTAGAATCCCCTGGGATGTCATGTGAGACAATTTTCACTTCTGCGAGAGGAAGCCTTAAAGGACTAGAGTGATTCTTGAATCAGCTTGTCGGTTGGCTGTCCGTGCAATTCTCAAAGTTGCTGCTCTTTGCAGCCTGCAACTCCACACCAAAGAAAGGACCCTTCTCTGCACTCCTTTCCAGCATGAGGAGCTTTCTCTAAAAAACTCAGTTGGATTCTGTTATCTGCTAGAAGCAGGTATCAAATGCATAATTAATCTTAGCCTGGGTCTGGATCCCCTCAGATTTCAAAAGAAGAAGTGTTGGGGGATGTTGAATAATCAGCTCTGCTTGCCCAAAAAAGCTAAGTTGAAAACATCCCTTAAAGGAGCAAAAAAAAAAATTCCATGTTGACCATTAGAATTAGCAGGAGTCTTGCTTACTAAAATGGTGGCTGATAAAAATGAGAGATAGGCAGGGAAAAGAAAGGCTGCTAAGAGGGATGCTCTGCTGCAGATTAAAGACCCTCGGTAATCACGTACATTTGTCATGAAGTTGGTGTGCAAGTTCCAGAGCTCTTCTCATAAGGTAGAATAGGATGATGGGAAATTTGGCCCTGTCACCTGCTGTCAGGGGGGCAAGGGGAGGAAATCTGTCTAATGCTGGTCAAATTGGCACCCAACAAAAGCAAGGAATATTTCACCAGCTGCTAAGATAAGTCGAGCAGTGGTTCTCCATCTTTTTGAAGTGTGGGACCCTCTTGCAACACAACTCCACTCTACTTTCCCTCTCGCCAACAAAAAATGCAGAAATCTCACATCAATTTGTTGTTTATAAATATAGAGAATTACTTAACAAAAGGGTTGATCCATGTCTATATATGTAGAGTAGAGATGGGCACGGAATGAAAAAAACTGAACCGCTCGGTTCGTAGTTCGTTAATTTCCACTGAACACAAACTTAACGAACTCATCCAATTTCCAAACTGGTTGGAGGTTCAGCGGTCGGGGGACAGCCCCCTTCATGCTCAGAGAAAAAAGCACCCTTTCCCCAAACACTTCCCCATCCCCAATCAGTAAGAAAAACAAGAAAGCAAGAGAAAGGAAAAGAGGCTTTTCAGCCCCTTTTCCAGCAGCCAGAAGTGCAGGCCAGAGATCCAAGTTCCAATCCCAATCCCAATCCCAACACCACAGCCAGCCACCAAGCTCTCCTCCCTCTCCCACTCTAGAGAAATTGAAACCAGGAATCACACGGCTTCCCCTATTTATGGAAAAAGCCAAGAGATTGAACAACACAGGAGCACTCTGGTTGGCAGAAAAAGCTGCCTAACATGGTTTTGGAAGGAAGAGATTGGTGTTACCATATCTGCTGAAGGCCCATCTCCTCAGTTGCCTTGGAGATTCTAACCCTCCCCCCCTTTTCCTGGCTGGATAGGCCAGAGGGGGAGCTCTCTAGTTGGCAGGAACAGCTGCCAATCAAGCCTGGATGCCTCAGATTGGGGGCAAGCTAAAGACTGCCACCGTTGCCTGGGCGAGAGAGTATTTGGTGCCAAAAGTGTCCGAACTGGCTACGGAACGGTAAGAAAAGTTCGTTTGGTTCGGGAAAACACGGTCCCACAGAACACGTGATTCTTTGACTATGAACTGGCCGTTCCATATGGAATTCTGTTCCGTAGTTCGTTTTGTGCCCATCTCTAACGTAGAGGCAAAGCCAGATTTGCCACTGAGGCTCACAGAACTTCCTCTCTCAACCCATTCTCTTATTCTTCCTCCTTGGCCTCACCACTCACCCAGGACAGACTCATGATGCGTCACTCACAATCTGAGCACCACTGAAGTACACGGAAACTCCATTAAACTGCTTATGGGCTTCCTCGGAGCCCTTGCAGGATGGTTGCAAGCCATAAAATAACAAGTCACCTCTGACAGTCATTTCTGGATGGAGACAAATTCATGCATTTCCATGCTATTGACTTGCGGCAAAGCACAGACCAGTTGTCAGACTGTCAGGGCAACTGCTCAAAAATCCTCCGTGGGTCCACTGGAGGCAACAGATAATGAGAAGGTGGTGGTCACGATAGGATGTAGCTTTTGAGCTGGGGATAGAGGGAAGGGGGGCGGGGAATTCACAATAGACCCAGTGGGAAGGCAGAACGCAGTGGTGACTGACGTGTTCTCATGGACTGGAGTCCAAAAACCATGGGAGCAAGGGACACGAAGGGTAGATTGCGCGGAGCTGCTTGGAAGCTTGGGAAAGAGCGTTTGGCTGAAGTGGAAAACAGTGCAGTATTTATATCGCAGCAAGACGGTGTGTTTGATGGACATATCTGATGTATTTAAAGGTTAGATGGGATCCAAATGAGAAGAGCTGAGCCCACGTCCTCATTTCTCATATATTTTATCTCATTAAACTGTCTCGGAGCAAGGCTTAGAGAGACCCATGTCCCAAATGTGTGGTTTTTATTTGCAAAAAGATGGCTTGCAGCCCGTTGACAGGGCTGTGCACAGTGAAGTCTGTTGGGCCAGCTGCTGTGATAATAAAAAAAAGCAAAGGAAATTACAGGGCAGTCGGACCCTCCTGTCTCGCTCTCTCTACTTTTCTGTCAGTAGATCTGTCAGTGCTTCAAGCTGGGCTGCATTTATCTCTACCAGAGGGAACTGGGGTCTCACTCAATTGACGCAGGACATGTTCAAATCTCGCTTTCAGCCAGCATCAGACTTGTAATTACCGGATCACTGTTTGGAAAACAGGGTGCACATCTGGACTGAGCAGCGAGAAGCAGCAAGTAGCAGAATGGCAGCCCCCTCCCTTAGATGATCAAGTCCGAAGACTTGTCTCATAGAATCATAGGGTTGGAAGGGACCTCCAGGATCATCTAGTCCAACCCCCTGCACAATGTAGGAAATTCACAACTACTCGCACACCTCCAGTGACCCCCCAGTGATTCTCTGTGACCCCCCCCCCCCGCTCCATGCCCAGAAGATGGCGAAACATTGTCAGGATAATGGTTGTTGTAGATTTTCCGGGCTGTATTGCCGTGGTCTTGGCATTGTAGTTCCTGACGTTTCGCCAGCAGCTGTGGCTGGCATCTTCAGAGGTGTAGCACCAAAAGACAGAGATCTCTGTCTTACAGCCCAGAAAATCCACAACAACCATCGTTCTCCGGCCATGAAAGCCTTCAACAATATAATTGTCAGGATACCTAGCCAAACTGGCCTGGCGAAAAGTGTTTCCTGACCCCAAAGTGCTGATTGGCATTAAGATGGGCCACGAGAACTAAGCACTGCTGTACTTCTTCCTGCCCTCCATCTCATGATCTGCCTGTTCACAGAATCGGCATTGCTGTCACATGGCCACCTAGCCTTTGCTTAAAAAGGAGGAGAGCCCACCACCTCCCGAGGAAGCCTGAGGGACCGCTCTAACTGTCAAGAAGTTCTTCCTTCCCACCAGCAATTCCTGCAGTGAATTGGAATTGCATTCCAGAAGAGAAAAGGGAAAGGTGGAAATCTTCCAAATGAGAAAGACAGCATTTGTGCCACGGACTCAGGGGCTTGAATCAAGCCGTATGCTATGAGGTAATGACTCAGAGAGAGGGCTTGGAATAAGGGAATGTGGACTATACTGACTGGGTATGTCTGCTGACTGTAGCCTCTACATCATTTAGTATGTTTGGCCACATCGCTCATGTTTGGCGGCAGCATTGTTTCAGCTCCGTACTGGATTTATGTTTGTTTTGAAATCTCTGCCGTTCCACACTGTGTCTTGCATTATGGAATGTCACAGCCGTTGATCATGTGGTCGCATACTGTGCAATCTGCCTTGAGTCTCAATGAGAAAGGTGGAATATAAATTAAACAAACACACACACACAAACCAGGAGCTTTATGACAACTAGCCTAGTTTGCTGTCTTGGATTGGTTGTGAACTGCTCAGGCTTGAGAGAGCATAATACAGGAGAAAACCAGGCCTTAGCAAATCTGTGGATTGGTCAGGCCTGCTTTAAATGCCTGTTAACCGGTGAAATTCAAAGTGGATTTGGAGGGTTCTGCTATAGCGAAACATCAGAGGCCTTTTATGGAAAGCGAAGAGATTTCAGAAAGATGCGTGAGGTTTTTGCATCTCCCTCCTTTGGTGTCTTTTCATTCACAGCCTTCTGGTGCCTCTGTAGCAACTCTCCTTCCATACAAGGTGTGTGGTGGTCTCTAAATGTTGCGCTGCTTTTGAGCACCTTCCCTGTAAGGAAAAGGTGGACGGATGACTTTGGGGCATTTCAGCTTGGGTGGGGGGAGCAGAAGACAGGTGTATACAAGTTAGGGTTGCCAGGTCCCCTGACTCTTCTGGAGGGAGGGGGCACCCAGCACTCACCTTTTCTTTGTTCCTTGCATGCACAAAGGATGTGCATGCTCCTGTGCAATGATGTCACTTCCGTGATGCGAAGAGCATGGGAGCGCTCTTGGGGTGGCGCAATGATGTCACTCTCAGGAGTGATGCTGTCACACACCCCCAAGAGCATGCCTGGGAATGCACCTGGGAGGCCTGTTCCCCCACCTCCCCCCCCCCAGCCGGCCTGGTCACAGATGGCAGGGGGTGGACGGTAGGAGCGGGGGATTCCCTAGTATGAATTTGGGATCCCTAGTATGGGATGCCTAGTATGAATTTACCCCGGTATAGGTATCATAGAAAGAGAGAACTTTTTCTCCCTCTCCTAAAGTACTAGAATTCAAGGGCATCCTATGAAATAGATTTAAGCTTCTTCGCACAGTTTCTGATTAAGTGAAGGAAATCCCTCCCCAAAGATGTGGCCATTAGCCTTGATGGCTTTATTAGACAAATTCATCAGGATAGTCCCCATCTCTGGGGAAAGAGATGGTGGAACTCAGTGGGTTGCCCTTGGAGAAAATGGTCACATGGCTGGTGGCCCCACCCCCTGATCTCCAGACAGAGGGGAGTTTAGATTGCCCTCCGTGCTGCTCAGCGGTGTGGAGGGCAATCTAAACTCCCCTCTGTTTGGAGATCAGGGGGCGGGGCCACCAGCCATGTGACCATTTTCAAGAGGTTCCGGAACTCCGTTCCTCCACGTTCCAGCTGAAAAAAAGCCCTGACTATTAGCCATGATGTATGGCCAGAGCCTCCATTTTTCTATGGTTCCCATAGGACCAGCAGCCTGAGGGTCTCTGGCCTGCTTCTTTGGCCACAGGTTCAGCAGGCTAAACTTGGTAGATCTCTGGTCTGCAGGTCTGTTTGAATATTCCTAAGCAAATGCAGCTGACCTATTGCCATATGATCCAGTTTAAGGCAACACTGAAAACTCAACACGGTGTTGCCTTTTTGCTTTCCGTTTTGCGGCAATAAAGAATGGTCGTGCAATAATTACCCTGCAGCCAGTATTCATATCCTAGTTTGAAAATGCCTTCTATAGATACAGCTTAATTATCACTGAATTTCATTAGCATGGAAAAGTAGCCTTCCCAAATGACTGTTGGAGACAGGGAATTATAAAGCAAGAGCACCAATTCAAGACGGCATTATTAATAAGAACATGGAGGCGGGAGACAAAAAATAAAGCTCTGCACAATGGAAGTGAATGGAATCTTCACCCTGAGTTTCTTTCACATTCTAATGAGCCTTTTAATCTTTTTTTTAAAAAAACCTGATGGTACCATCTGGGTATTATTATTTTTTTTTAAAGAAGGCTAACCCAAAACGAGAAACGGCAAAACTCTTATCAAATCTGTCAGCAAAAGTTGTGGTCAGTGGAGATTAATTTTATGTTATTAACATGAGCCGAGGAGATAATGGGACTGGAGGGAGAGAAAATTACACAGCACCTGGATGGAGTCCAAAAGCAGTTGGAGCAAGGAAAGCAATGAGATCATCGCCCTTGTGGTCTTGCACCTGCTGGTCCACGGGCAGCAAAGAATTCCCTTTGCCCAGTTCCTACTCCGAATGTTTCCTCCCTTGCGAATGCTATCATAATGCCAGGAGGAAGAGCCCCTGGGGGTCGAGAATGTAGAGCTAACAGATGCTTCTCAATTCTTTGGATCCTGGCAATCGATTCTGTGAGTGCTGACAGAGACAATACAGAAAACTCAAAGAGGGGCTGTTGTGCGGAGAGATCACTGCCTGATAAACCTCTGCACCCCCAAAATCATACACTGGCTGGTATGTCAGAATTGCCCTCCTTCTCAGTTCCCCAGAGGGGAAACAAAGCAAGCATCCTGCTGCCCGGTTCAGGCACACCCATAGCGCTTCCTGTGCTGCCATCAGCTGGGGTGGGTCCAACTCCAAACGAAGCCCCAACTGCAGAAAGCACACAGGAGCTCGGCTTGGGCTGGGCCACAGGTGGCATGGATCCATCACCTCCTGTGCCAAAAAGGAATGGGCACAAATGGATTCCCTGCACTGTGTCAGACTAGGCTGACTGGAGAACTGGGCCTGCCTGCTGTGGGATGCCTGACTCGGCCGCCTGGCTGTTGTGGGGCATTTTGCCTTCTGTTTGGACTAGATGGAGGTGGCAGTGTGGCTGGAGATTGGCGAGATTGGCATAACAACATAGGTATCTAGACAGAGATTTTAATAAAAGAGCTCTATGGCAAAGTGAACGCATTCTGAGTTCCCTTTTGCTATCATCGATAAGAAATCGATCACCACAATGCAAAGTATTGCAGAACTACGTCTTCAGCATTCTTGGGGGGACTCTCCCAAATTCCTCGCTTGTCTGTTTTAAGAACATGAACAAGGTGACTCACATGCTCTGGATACTCAAGCACTGCTATTTTGGATTTTTATGAACATGTTCAGAGTGGGAAGTGGGCACACACCCAAAAAACTAAGATGGCAGCTCTCTTTCTGTACAAATCATCAGAAACTTCTGGAAGGCCCATCAGGAATTTGGAGGATGGTAGAGACTTGCAAATATACTTTGAAACAGATTTTATGAAAAGCAGAAAAACAAAGGGAGGCATTCTGTTAAAATGTGTACAGTGTTTATGTGTACAGCACCAAAATAAAAACAGATATGGATAATATAGATCGAGTTGAAAAAGATAGACAGCGATATTTTTCTGTTTTAGGTTCACAGCACTGTTTTAATATTGACTTAATTTTCTCTCATTTGGGGGATGCACTTTTTTTGTTTTGCATTTCTTTACTTTCCCAGGTTGCAATTTTCCTTGCTACATTATGATTACTTTTATTGTATTGTATATACACAACTGTTCTAAAAAATGTCACAAAATTGAAGTAACTATGCAAAAACACAAAAGGGGCTCCGCTGGGTGCCACGTGGCTCTTACCGAAAAGGAACAAACCGCCCGGGGATAGTGAGAACAATACAATAATTACCACAAAATCAATATATTTCTTCAAAGTGCAAGGTGCTGAAAGTGCTTTCTGTTATAATTTTTCTTTATTTAAACTATAAACAATAACATAAAAATTATAGACAACAAACAGAGGATAAAAAACATTCTAAAAAGAAGACACACTAGCAATACATAGACAAGTGGAAAAAGAAAAAAGAAACCCTTAAACTAAACTACAGATTGAGTTCCGATTTTCTCCGCCACAAATATAAATCATTTTCAGAATCTCACTCATTCGAAGTTAAACATAAAAGCCCTATTTTTTTCTATTGTTCATGGTTCTTAATCCATAAATCCAGATGTCATCAAGTCCTTATTATCCATTTCATGTAAAAAGTCTATAAACAGGTTCCATCCAGTCAAAAATCCAGCGGAGTTAGCCGTGTTAGTCTGTAGTCACAAAATAGTACAGAGTCCAGTAGCACCTTTAAGACTAACCAACTTTACTGTAGCATAAGCTTTCGAGAACCACAGCTCTCTTCGTCAGATGCATGGAGGGTATGAAGAAACTGGCCATATGTATATATAGGTGGTGAGGGGAGGGGGGAGTAGATGCAATCAGTTGCAAAAGTCATGAAAGAGGTGGAGAGCGCAATCCAGGCTGGGTGTGACCCTTCACCTCCATAGCTGAATCTGAATAGAATGCCTGAAAGGCAGTTACTTCTGATAATGAGATAACCATTCATAGTCTCTAATCCAAGCCTGACTGAGTCAAATTTACATATGAATCCCAATTCAGCTGCTTCCAGATGGATTTTGGTTTTGAAAGGTTTCTGTAGAACTATGGTGACCTTTAAGTCCTTGATGGAATGTCCTGGTAGATTGAAGTGTTCTCACACTGGTTTCTGGATGTTGCCATTTTTAATGTCAGATTTGTGGCCATTTATTCTTTTGTGCAGAGGTTGGCTGGTTTGTCCAATGTACAGAGAAGATGGGCATTGTTGGCACATGACGGCATATATCACGTTGGAGGATGAGCAGCTGTAAGAGCCAGAGATGGTGTAGTTGATGCCATTGGGTCCTGTAATCATATTTCCTGGGTCAATATGAGGGCAGAGTTGGCATCTGGGTCTGTTGCAGGGTCTGGAACCTGTGTTGGTGACTCTACTAGCCGATTCATGGTTGTTAGTGAGAAGTCGTTTAAGGTTGGGGGGCTGTCTGTAGGCAAGGAGAGGTCTTCCACCCAGGGCTTCTGAGAGAGAGGTATCATTTTCCAGGATGGGTTGTAGCTCACTGATGATATGTTGGATGGGTTTCAGCTGAGAACTATAGGTGACAACCAGCGGTGTTTTGTTGTTAGTTCCTTTAGGTTTGTCCTGGAGCAGGCTGTTTCTGGTACTAGTCTGGCCCTGTCAATTTGTTTCCTTACCTCATTTGGTGGGTACTGTAGTCCCAAAAATGCTTGTTGTAAATCTCTTAAGTGAGAGTCCCGATCAAGAATATTGGAGCAGATACGGTTGTAACGTAAGGCTTGGCTGTAGACAATAGACCGAGTGGTATGTTTAGGGTGGTAGCTGGAGGCATGTAGATATGAGTATCGGTCGGTGGGTTTCCGGTATAAGGTGGTATTTATCTGTCCATTATGTAGTTGTACAGTGGTGTCCAGGAAGTGTACCTGTTGTGTAGAGTGGTCCAGGCTCAGGTTGATAGTAGGGTGAAAGTTGTTGAAGTCCTGATGAAATCTCTCAAGGGCTTCTTTTCCATGGGTCCAAATGATGAAGATGTCATCCAGGAACCTTAAGTATAGGAGCGGTTTCAGTGGATGTGAGTTGAGGAAGCATTGCTCCAAGTCTTCCATGAATATGTTAGCATATTTTGGTGCCATGTGTGTGCCCATGGCTGTGCCATTAACCTGTGGATATAAGCTGTCACCAAAACAAAATCCAATGGGAAGCTGCTGAATTGGAATTCATATGTAAATTTGACTCAGTAAGATTTGGATTGAATAGAGACTATGAAAGGTTATCTCATTATCAGAAGTAACTGCCTTTCAGGTATTCTATTCAGATTCAGCTATGGAGGGGAGGGGTCACACCCAGCCTGGATTATGCACTCCACCTCTTTCATGACTTTTGCAACTGATTCCATCTACTCCCCCCTCCCCTCACTACCTGTATATCTCTGGCCAGTTTCTTCATACCCTCCATGCATCTGACGAAGAGAGCTGTGGTTCTCGAAAGCTTATGCTATAGTAAAGTTGATTAGTCTTAAAGGTGCGACTGGACTCCTTACTTTTCAGTCAAATATGTAACTAATGTCTTTCCCCTAATCAGTGAAGTAACTTTTGCCATTGACGCAAACTCCAATACTTTTATCCACCATTCCTCCACTGTAGGCAATTTTGTTTTCCACTTTTGTGCATAGAGTACTCTTGCCGCCGTAATCAAATGTAAAAACAAAGTTCCAAAGCTTCTTTCCAACGGGCTGTCCATTATTCCCAACCAAAAAATCTCTGGTTTCACCTGGATTCTAATCTTCAAAATCTTCTGAATCGATGATTGTATCTGCAACCAGAAACTCTGGAAGGAGCTGAAAGTGCTTTTAAGTGCACTTTTAAGAAATAGATTGATTTTGTAGCAATTATTGTATTGCTCTTACAAAATTGAAGTAAGCAGGGCGCGGTCAGGATCTCTGGGGAACTCCACCTGGTATGCACAGAAGTAAGGCAAGCTCTCCCTTAAGTAAGACAGTTTGCTGATGATACACTAAACAGATGCAAATTAAAAACCAAATGTTGATATTGGAATCTGGAGACGTGTTTTTGTTATGGAAAATAGTTTCTCCTTTCATCCTTAATTATCCCTGATCCCTCCCCCTTTAAAATAATTTTCTGCCCTTTTGAGCATCCAATGTATATTGTTATTAAGACTGTTTCTCTGTGAAATAAGCATTAAGTGATAATAATGGCAGATAATGAAAATGGATAAGAAAATAATTGGGAAGGGGGACCATTAGCAAACAGAGTAAGATAAATCTACTAGCCAAACAATCCTGTTCATAGCCTTTGATATCTTACAGCATCAGGAGTTTTTAAAATGGGCCATTCTGTGACCTCAGGTAGTTTAAAGTCAACATCAGCTGCATAACAATAAAAACAAAGTGCTAATTTGCTATTCCTGTCATGAAGATCTATTCAGGTGGGTAGCTGTGTTGGTCTTCAGTCAAAGAGCAAAATCCAGTCCAAAGCACCTTAAAGATCAGCTAGATTTCCAAGCTATGAGCTTTCAAGAATCAAAGCTCCCTAGGTTGGTCAGGAGATGGATGGCAGCATATCCGGGCAGTTAGGGGAGTAACAGTGCGAGCTGGCAGATCCAATCGAAATGCTCTGAAATTAATGGATTTAGACTGGGGTAAGTTTGCATAGGATTGCTCGGTTAGTGAGTTTGCATGTGGAGAGGGAATCGATAATGTGGTCTCTCTGTCATTTTATTTGACAGCTGCTGCAACTGAAATCTACAAGGTGATTTAGACAACTCGTTTTCTGCCCCAGCTGCTCACTTCATCTGCGAGTTTCATGTCAAATTTATCGTGTCCAAATGAGAAAAGCAGATGAGCGCCAATCACCTGGTCTGATAAATTGGCAACGAACGATGCAGAATGCCAAACAAGACTGCATGACTCTCCCCCTAAAACTGTGCGTATACAAAGTGCTGCAGCTCCCAGCAGATTGGCAGCCATGAACCAAGGAATATTTAGACTAACACCGAAGGGCATCATTTTTTAAAACCACAACATTTATTTATGACTGAGTTGACTATCAATGGCTGCATTCACACAGTAAGCCACAATTTCCCCTTCATTTTTGCCATTCGTATACTTTTGGAGTTTTTAAAAAATTGGCAGTTGTTATTACACTATAGCTGGTGTATTGCCACGATTGCTGAAAGTCCCAGCTTTCATTAAAAAAAAAAAAACCAAACAAACCCCTATCCCCTTTCATTGTGGAGTTATAAGGGGAAATGAGCTACCTACACCCATCCCATTATAACTCCACAAGGCAAGGAGATAGAGACTTATTTTGTTAAAAAACTGAAAGCCGGGACTTCAGCAATCATCACTAAAACATTAGAGCACAATAGTGATTAATTTCAAAAACCTCAAAAGTCCTTCTGGTGGCACAACAGAGAAAATGGTGGCCGGCCATGGATGCGGAAAAAGCCAGTTGCACTATTCCATACTGTTGCCCTTTCCCAAAAAGAAGATATGGAATTCAGCTAACATTATCTCAATTCAACATTTCCTCCAATTATTCAACAACAAAATATACAGGATTTACGATTTGGATTTCTCTGTTCAGTTGGGTCTCGATTTGCTCAATCCTGCAACCAGGAACAAGATGGGGCTATCAAATGATATATGATCATGCACTAAACTCATTACCCAGAAATATGTCCAGATAGAGGACTTGCGCATCCAATGAGGGATAGCTCCATTCACAAGAGATCTGATGTCCGGGTGGTTCTGTTTGTATTCCATTTTGTGAGCCCCACGACATTTCTTGAAGGTCGCACTAAAAGAACAGCAATGGAAAAACAGGCAGAGATTTAGCATCACTTAAAAACGAGATGAATTTCTGTTGTGGGTCTCAGCTTAGCCTGCACATGCAGGGAAGTGGCTGCACCTTGCCACGCACGCAACCTAGGCTAATGGTGATGTGCATGAATGGTAAATATAGTTGCTTCCATCCTTCATGAATCTCACTTGTTTCTGCAAGTCTCTGTGCAGAACTGCCCTGCCTGCACCTGCTCCTCTTCACCCCTCTTCATATAAATGGTAATTAAGTACATTAGCAGCATTCATTAATTAGCAAGGCTGTTTCCTTCATACTCCCTGCTGCAAGAGAGAAATACAGAAAAAAGGAGTTTTAACAACTTCTGAACTATAGCAACTTCTGAAAGGTGCCCATTTTCATTCCCTGCTTGTGGACTTCCCGGGGATGTCTGACTGGCCACTGGGAGGAAAGGGATGCTGGCATAGGTGGGCCTGTGGTCTCATCTGGGGAAGGTGTCTTTTTATGCTTTTGACCCATACCTGTGCTTTCTGCCCCAGAAGTTGTCAAGGGATGGATGGAGCCAGTTTGCTGTAGTGGTTAAGAGCATGGGGCTCTAATCTAAAGAACCGGGTTTGATTCCCCACTCCTCCACTTGAAGCCAGCTGGGTGACCTTGGGTCAGTCACAGCTTCTAGGAGCTCTCTCAGCCCCATCCACCTCACAGGGTGTATTGTTGTGGGGATAATAATGGCGTACTTTGCAAACCGCTCTGAGTGGGTGTTAAGTCATCCTGAAGGGTGCTATATAAATCAAATGTTGTTGTTGTTGTTGTTGTAAGGAGGGGGGCTGACAGCCCAAGGATTGTATTGCTTATTTGAGAACTTCTCATATATACTCCCTGCTGCAAGAGAGAAATATAGAAAAAAGGAGTTTTAACAACTTCTGAACTATAGCAACTTCTGAAATCATCCATTTAATACTGTCTCCATTTAATAATCTCCATTTAATACTGTCTAAAGCACATATTCTCTGCAACAAGTGTTGAGATTCTTCCCCTAATAGCAGACCATTGGCTTTGCTTACTAACCTCTAGTGTAAAAGAGGGTGACCAATCCCAGTTGCAGAGTGGACGTGCCATTGCTGTGGAGGTTCAAATCTTGCATCAGCTAAGAATTCACTTGTTGTCTGCATTAGGCAAGCGAGTATTTTCGGAAGCCTTCATCTGCAACATAATCATCTTCCTGATGGCTGTTGAGTGACTATTTCTTTGTGAGACTCACAGGCCAAAATGGACAGTAGGTGATTCACCAGCTGGAGCTGATGGTCAGCAAAGGTTCTCCTGAGAGAAAGGAGAAGCAAGCAGGAGTCTGTGAGTGCCTTAAAGACTAATACGAGCATCAGTTGCATATATGAGGCCAGGGTAGGCATTCTTTTTTTGTGCCAAGTGCTGGGGGGGGGGAATGCAGCACCTGTCTGAGAAGACAGAGGTGTGCCTCCCCAAAATGGTAGGATTGGGGGATGAGATTGTACTCTGCCAGACACATTTGGAGCAAGCCAAGCCTGGTGGTGCTGCCAGCATCTTAGGCATTCGGCTTGAACTCAGATTGTGACTGTGCAAGTCTGGAGGGCGATGGTGGGCAGAATTCATGCCTGTAGCCTTCTAGTGCCTCAGTTACCTGAGCAGAGGTTGGGCCCTGAGAGCCAAGCAAAATGGTCTTGTGTACCGCTAGAGGCATCTGGGCCAGGGACAGATTGCTTTTGTAGCAGGTCCTCCTTAGGCAGACAAAGATCTATGATTGTAAAGGGTGTGGGGGGGAGGCAAGGTCAGTGGCCCGAGAAATGCAGGGAATAAAGAGGTGCAATTCTGTACGCTTCAAATGTAATCAAGAAAATTACAGAGCCTATTCACAATAGCAGTGATTGGTGTTACCACGCCCTCTTGGGTTTTCCTAAGGTGGCTAACATCTGTAGTGGCTGAAGGATCCCAGGTCTGGAAACTATTCTGCATGAGAAGAAATGGGCTGTAGTCCATGACAGCTCATGCTAGGATAAGGAAGCAAACTGTACATCTTGAAGGTGCCACAAGGTTCTTGCTGCTTCTGAAAGATGGGAATGACTCAACTTTCACAGCTGCCTGCACAAAAGAGAACACAAGCTTGTGTCTGTGTGAAAAAAATGACATACCGTTAGTAGACAGGAAGAGAGAAAGAGAATTGTGAATGGGCTGAAGTACCACGACATGCAGGGTATATTTGGCCTTGATGACTTAGACCAAAGGGGGAAGGGAAGGGAGAGAGAGAGAGAGAGAGAGAGAGAGCACTACCCCAGGGGATCCTTTTTGCAGGTTTCCTCAGTGGGCACGCTATGCTCTGCCCAGTGTTTCCACTCCAATGTCCCAGAAGCTGTTCCCGGAGGACTTTCTGCCTACCCCCAACCCCTCCCCCTGAAATTATGCTACGGAGTCCTGCAGAGGTCATTTTGTCACGTAGGTTTTTATATCTACACAAACCTTCTGGCTGAGGATTTGGGGCTCTGTTTCTCCAGGGTTAGAAGATGCCATGCATGGGCTGAATTAGGGCCTGGTGACGATCACCGGCTTGGAAGAAACTCAGGCCATGCTGTTGTCTTCATGCTTTCCTGTCTTCATGCTGTTCTGGATGGTGTGAACCTCTCCTAAAATAGCAGGTTTGCAGTTTGGGGGTGCTTTCTGATCAAGCCTTTTCGCTGGACATCTAGATCCATGGCTTGAAATGCCTTTGACCAAGCCCGAATGGAATGCCAGCTGCGTCCTTAGGCTACCTCCGGCAACTTCTCAGAAACTGGAACTGGTCCAAAAATGTAGCAAGCATGTTGACCAGGACATAGGGTTACCAACTCCTGCGTGGGAAATACCTGGAGATTTGGGGTGTAGGACCTGGGGAAGGTGGGGTCGGGGAGGGGGGGGAATCTCAGCAGGCATATGAAACCATAGAGTCCACCCTTAGGGTTGCTATGTCCGCCTGCCCTCCGGGTTGGAGGTGGGAGGCCCAGCACTTACCTTGTCTTCAGTGCTCCAGGAAGTGATGTCATCACACTGTCGGGCATTATACCCCTCTGAGGACATTTGGAAGGTAGACTCTCGGGCATTATACCCCTTTGCCTCCCCAAACTCTACTCTTGCCTGGTTCCACCTTCAAAATCTCCAAGAGTTTCCCAACCCCAACCTGGCAGCCCTAGCTGGGTGGTAAACAGAGGAGAACTCCCTGGTCACCTCAGGCAGGCCGTTCCACAAGGTGGGGTGATCACAGAGAATGCACATGGGCTGGGGGCATCCCTCCATCTCCTAGTACGTCCCAAAGATTGTAAGGAGAGGCTTGGCAAGAGCGTTGCATTTTTAAAAGTCAGGTGAGGAACAAAGACGGGTGTGTGACACCTTTTGGGCAGAAGAAAAAGATTCTTTGGCTTCCACAAGAAAAAATAGCAAGATTGAACTGGGAGGATACTTGTTTCTTGTTTGCTCCACAGATAAGGGAAGGGTAGCAACAAGTGTCACAGATACTTCTTGAACTTAATGGGACGTGCCTGTCTGTTTTCCAGGCTTCCAACTCAACTTACCCTGACAGCATATGAGTCTGAAAGACTTTTTCCTGCTTATCAGAACCAAAGCAAATCAAAGAGGTTTGCCAGGAGGTGTTTCCCAGAGCTAATTTGATCTTACCATCAGCCACACGCACCAGACCTTAAAGGCATTCTGTTCCGCAGGTGTCTTCTGGACACACGCAAGGATGCTTGAAGGATCAGTTACCTGTTTGCAAGCCAGTGGAACAGGGGCTGTTTTGCAAAAATGTCTTTTTGCACAGTGTTTATTTACATCAATATATTGTTGTAGCGGGTTAGGCAGTGTAAAAATAATAAATATTATTTATTTGTTTGTTCAAAAGATTTATATGTAATCCTCCTACCAGCCAACGGGCATCCATTAAGTCTTACAATAAGGGAAGAAACTGAGATACGCAAAGTACAGGAATATTTTATTTTTAAAGTTTTTATTTGAAAGTAAAGAAAAACAATAAACAACAAAGACAATAAACAATAGATAACAATACACAAAAACAATAAACACAGAATATATAACAGCCTGTTATACTACAAAACTATTTCTCCTCTCCATCCCCTTACTTACATACACTCAACATTTATAATCAAAATGTTAAAATATTAATTTTACAGTTGGTCTACTTTAATAATAGCTATATTTAGTTTTTCTTAATTTTCAGCTACATAGTCAAAAAAGTCTGTTTTTTCTGAAATTCTAAGATTGGTCTATTATGTATATAAGAAGTTAACTTGGCTATAAATACACATTCATACAATTGGTTCATCCACTCAGCCACATCTGGGCAAAAGTGTGTGTGTGTGTGTGTGTGTGTGACCTTTAAGTCATAGCTGAATTATGGCAACCCCTACTGGGGTTTTCATGGCAAGAGACCAAGACAGATAGACAGACCAACAGAGGTGGTTTGCCATTGCCTGGCTCTGCAACCTGGTCTTCGTTGGAGTTCTCCCATCCAATTACTGACCAAGGCGGACCCTGCTTAGCTTCTGAGATCTGACAATATGAGGCTCCCTTGGGCTATCCAGGTCAGGGCTTGGGAAAGTGTACAGGAATACTTTTTAATGTAAAAAGGAGTATAATATCGCTCCCCTCAGTCCTTTTGCTCCAAAAGCTTCTCTTTGAAGACTCCACAGTGGCTGTAAGGGACTCGCCTCTTGTACTAGAGTGTGTTGGGTGGGACACCACCTGCTCTGGCCTCTGCCACTAGTAGCCCAAAGACAAGGAGCTCCTGTGTGGTTGCATACCCTCCCTCCCAGGGAGAACACCACGAGCAGTCTCAGAGAATTTTTTCCTCCCACCCCCAGAAAAAGCTCAGCTCCAGCTGCCAGTCTCCAAGACTGCAGGTGAGAGGAAAGATGCTCTGGTTGGCTTCAGTCACGAGTTCTAGTTGTACCACCTCCATCTAAGCAAGGGAAGAGCAGGCTGCCCCCAACTGGATATCTATTCTAACAGTCATGCGGATCTCTCTCCTCTACAGTCGACTTTCTCTCCACCCCGGGAGTTTCTCGTCTTTTTCGTTTGCGAGTTTGAAAGCACAACATGTATCCCTTGAAGGATGAGAGCCACTTCGGAGGACAATTGTCTGAAAAACAAGATATAAATATAATAAGAAACAGAAGAGGCTTCCGGCACTTTGCTTGACCCAGTGCTCCTCTCATGAGGTAATAAATAAATAAATCATTTTCTGGAACGACAAATAAGAGCCCCTTAGTAAAATGGAAGCTGGTGCAAATAACCCCCTTACAACACACTGTGTGTATTAGCATTTTCCCCACTATTGAATCCATCCACTTAGCAGGACTTAAGCAATTAGTATGTCTATTGACAGATGGTTGGATTAATTTACTTTAACCTGAAGTGGCTGCACTGATCCCATTGGAAGAGGGAGGCTTCAGGTATGTCTCTCTGCAAAAGAATCTGTCCTCAGACCGACTCCCTGCTTTCCACAGGGGAGATGAGTTGTTTTCAGGGGCCACCTGTGGTTGGCGAGGGTTGTCCACACCTCAGGGCTGAATTTGTTCATCGACTTCTTTTGCATCCTGCCATCCAATATCACGGGGTCTGCCTGTTCCTTTCTCCTGTCCTGAAAAAACAACTAGAAAATTTCAAAACCATTTTGCCTGCTGAGTTTCACCTGTAATGGCTAGCAGGTAGGCTTCTTCAGCCAGGCCTGCAGTGAGGAAATCAACTCCGGATGCTGCAGGCAAGAAGTTAAAGGGAAATTATGCCCGTGTCTGTTCAGGAAATGGAGAGCTGTCACCATCTTCGTATGAAGCCTGCTTTCCAATACCGTAGCTCCTCCTGCTCTGAGCACTTGCTGAAGTACTTAGGCCCCATGCAGGTTATAATAATTTTATTCTGCAATAACTGTGCACCTGTTGTCATAGAGGAGAGTCCAAGGATTTCTCCCCATCTCCAGCTAGCACATCTAATGAGAAAACCTCTCAATTAGAATTCAAGAGTAGAACTGTGTGGGTTTTTTAAAATCATTCAGCTCC